>NC_087443.1:3739462-4078212 GCF_036321535.1 Camelus dromedarius
AGCATGTCTTGACCCCGGCCCTCCTCAGCATGGGGTTTGTCCCTTCGAAGATTCCTGTGTCCTCTGGGTTTCACCGACTTCCTAAGCTTGCCACAGAGGTATTTGTAGCCCGAGCAACCCCGCAGTTGCTCAGTGGTCTTATTCATGGTCCGCTTGTAAGCCATCACAAAAACCCTCTTCTGGTTTCCTGGGTTCCTGGGAAGTCTGGGTGAACTCCGTGCAAAAGTAATTTGGGCTTGGAATAGCATATTAATATGCATACTCAGACGTAGGGAACCGAACATCCAAGTCATAAGATGGTCACTCACCCTTTTGTGTTTTCAAACCTAAAAGAAGGTCCCAGGCCTCAGAAAGAAAGACAAGGGAAAAGCAACGAGCAAACACATAAATAGAGGAGGGCGTTCTAAGAGCCTCCAGAGCTGCTGTGTCCGCCTGCTGACGCCCATCTAGGTATGTCAGGGCCTTCTCTTCTTGTCTGATCCAACCTGCTCTCCAGCAAAGTAGTTCATCACAGCGCGAAGAAGAGCCTAGCTTTTCCACACATATTCCACTTGCTAGGCAACGGCCTGGAATGGGTACCGTCTTCGGTGGTTCAGTCGCCAATCACTGGGCGTCAACAGCCCCTTGGCAAACCCCTTGGGGAGTTTAATGCATTAGGCAGCCTGGGGCTAGCCAATATTTTTAAACCAATCCAGGCTGGGTCACTTGGAAGAAAACTTGTTCTTTTTAGCAGTCGGACAGCAGGGCCCGTCCCCACCCATCCTCTCCAGGCCCCCGGGCTTTGGGCCACCAGCGTCTGGTGGGTGCCACTGCCATTCTGGTTCTGTGACGCCTGGCCCACTCTTCACTCCTTCTTGCTGGAATTGCTGCCTCCTCGCAGTGTCAGAGAGGGGCTCCCCTGAGAATCAGCCTTTTGTCACTTGTGCGTGGCCGGGCCTGAGAATCTTGACAGAGCACTTTCTATAAACCCCACAAGGGAGGGCAAAACTAACAATAATAAATAACACCTCTGAGCCATCCATGAGCCTCTGCAGACGCCGCCTCCGTGTCAGCTGTCACGTGTGCACAGTGTCACCTAGCACCCCGGATGGGGCCCTGCGAGCCTCCCCGTGTCCCCTCCCGCACAGCTGCACTGGTGAACACTCCCCTCTTACAGCTCATCTGTCCTGGCCGCGTGGCTGGGCCTGGGTCTCTCAGAACTGCTCTGAGCAGAGCTGACTTCATTCTCATCACCCTGGCCGTGAAAGTTTCCAAATTCTATGCTTCCCTTTGGTCTTTGCTGCAAACCATGCTTGCCATTGGGTGATGTGCGCTCGGTTCGCTCGCCGCCAGGTCGGAGTTCAGTGTCCTGCATTTCCAGTCTCTGGGTTGGGCTTGTCTTGGGAAACCTCCACCCACCAGAGCCACAGGGCTCAGCCCACCAGGGGAGTGATTGCAAAGCCAGGCCATCTCTCAGGCCCGCGCCGCCCTCCTCCATCCTGCGCCTGTTCCTGCTTAGCCGGACTCTCAAGGCTGTTGTGACATTCTTCTCTCCCGACGGCCTTGCCCTGAACTGCCATGCAAGCCAGCATCTCACCTACAAGTGGTGGCAACGTCTTGCTCTCCGTGAGGCTCAGCATTTTAGTGCGTTGAGCACCAGCTGAGCCAAACTGAGACCTCACGTTCAGCCTGCGGTCAAAACCACCAGTCCGTCCTTGAGTGTAAGGTCATTATGTCACTTCTGGATTTGCTCTCGTCTCAAGTCCATCTTGAAGCATGAATGTGGAAGGGGGTGGGGCTGGAATGCCGCTCACCTCTCACGTGGGGCCTCAGCCTCTGGGTTCAGAGGTCCCCAAAGTGTTTCTTCTCTCATTTCATTAATTGTGTATCGCCTTGCATTGGGTTACCTGGCGTGAGTGTGGCCCATGGCAGGTGCTGAGGCTCCCACCATGGTTAAGATCACCGCCACTGCAGGCCTACTGCACTGAGGCAACCAGTAGTTCCCCACGTGCATGCTAAGGAAGTCAGATGTCCAAGAGGTGCCAGAGAGCCACTGGAGGTGTGTGAGCAGAGTTGGGTGTGGAGTGTGAGTAGCGAGGCCAGGACTGGGTCGGGGGGTGCGTCGTGACAGTCCTGGCTGGAGGCGCCAGGGAGGCTGCCTTTGAGACAGTGGATACGCAGGGGAAGGTGACAATTCTGTGACAGAACCAAGCAAATCTAGTCTCCTGTTGAGTAGAGGAAGAGAAAATGAGGGGAGCACCGAGAACCACACTGAGACTTTGAACTTGAGACACTGGAACCCGGAGGAAAGCAGGCTGAGAATGGAGTGGGGGTCGGAACCAGACTACACCACACCAACAGAGAACGGACACAAACCACACGGTCATCTCGGCAGATGCAGAAAAGCATTTGATAAAATTCAACACCCACTTAAGATAAAAACGCTTACCAAAGTTCATATACAGGGAGCTTATCTCAGCGCCATAAAAGCTGTTTATGACAAACCCACAGCCAGCATCAAACTTAACGGTGAAAAGTTGCAAGTCTCCCCACTAAAGTCTGGAACAACACACTCCTATTCAACATACTTTTGGAAGTCCTAGCCACAGCAATCAGGCAAGAAAGAGAAATAAAAGGGATCCAAATTGGAAGAGAAGAGGTAAAACTGTCACTATATGTGGATGACATGATACTATATATAGAAAACCCTAAACGCTCCACGCAAAAACTACTGGAGCTGATAAGGGAATTTGGCAAGGTAGCAGGACACAAGATTAACACACAGAAATCAGTGACATTCCTTTACGCTAACAACGAAATATCAGAAAAAGAAAATAAAGAAACAATCCCTTTTAGACTCACATCCAAAAAAAAACTTAGGAATAAATCTGACCAAGGGGGCGAAAGACTTACACGTGGAAACAGTATAAGGTCTCCGGGAGCATGGTGACTGATGGCGAGGAGGCGGTGGGGGCCGACGAGTCCTTTGTGGGGGCTGTTGATGGGGAGAAAGGCAGGGGATGCTGGTGGTGCAAGGGGACTTTCCTAGAGGGGGAGGAAGACCGTATGTGGGAGCAGAGGGGGAGACACCCCGTCCCTGGGTGGGTGCTGGGGGCGGATCTGCCCCCACACTGAACGCACGCGTCACAGCTCCCTGTCACACCAGCCTCGTGAGGTAGGAGTAACTCTGCCCATGTTTCAGATGAAGAAACTGAGACCAGCTGATGGATTGGCCAGGGATGGGGACTTGCTGAGCCATTGAAGCAGAAGGATGGAGTGGTTGGGGAGGGAATAAATTGAGGGGAGCTGAGAGAATGGGGTTGGTGGAGGTATTTGAGGGGCTGAGGAATGTCTAAATGTCAGACTTGGGATCTGGGGCGGTTCTGGCTGGAGGCAAAGACCAGACGCAGGACTGGGGGCTCGATGGTTCATTCACGGGGAGTGTCGGCGACCCGGGACGAGTCAGCTGCCAAAGCCCCCCCGGAGTGGTGGCCCAGGCGCGGTGGTGCAGACGCCTGCTTCTCCTCTCGCTGGCTTTCCTCTTTTCCCCGAGGCTCTCTGAATGGCGTGCTCAGAGGTGTGTGTTTTCCACAGCACGGGGTGTGTCCCCATCGCACTGTGGTGGGAGTCAGCCTGGCTTTCCGCCCGTCGGTCTTCGTGAAGCACATATAAACCACAAACAGATACAGCCCACATCTTGCCTCAGAGACTGAGCCTTTGTTTGCTTCCAGTCACCAGGCTGAACTCTAAGTTGATGTCTAGTGAGGGATGGGACAGCCTTGCATAGTTGGAATCTGAAGATAAGCCAAAATCCCTACCTCCTTTCCCACCAAGCCTTTACGCCCATGTTGCCAACAAATAGCAAACTGACGAATCTGAGTCTGACTAGTTCTTTTTGCAGAGTGTCTGACCCGGCACAATTGGTTGTGACTGAGCGTTCCAGTCGGTCAAACGCACCAGAGCCCCCTTGTCGGGTCCTTCAAGATGTGAACATTTTGTGCTCGGGTGGCCATCATAGCAGATCACAGTAAACCGAAGTTCTTGCATCTCCTGCTCACATATCTCTCTGCTGTCACTGGAAAGCATACCCTCAGTCTACAACAAACTTCTGAACGAATAAACACATTAACAAATGAGTGAATTTCTAAGTCATCAATACATGAAATTCCTAGACCACTCATCCAATGTGAGACACAACTATTACGCAGATTTCTGTGAAAATGTATGAACTTACTGCTCTCAAGTTTTCTTTTATTTACTATTTGATAATTAAAGACCCAAATATATTCCAATAGATGAGGTTTTTGTGTGTGTGTGTGTGTGTGGGAAAAAAATCTTTATTGATCAATAGGTTACAGAGAGATAAATAGAGTGATGGTTTTTAGGGGAATTAAAAAAAAAAAAACCCAAAACCAAGATGAAATTTACCAGGGATTATATATAAAGTTATATGCCTAGGGTTTTATTTTTAACATCCTCCTGAGGACAGATGTGTAAAATAGGAATGATCAGACATAGAATCACAGAGTGAAAACAGACCGCTGTACAGTCAATGCGACTTATCCATCAGGAAAATTAAGCCCAGTGAGGTTCAAAGACTTGCCTAAAGTCTTGACAAAGACTGTTCTGAACCAAATCCATTTGAAAAATCTTAAATTTAATAGAATTTAACATTAAAAATAGAGAAACCTCGGAGGGAGGGAATAGCTCAGTGGTAAAATGCATGCTTAGCATGCACAAGATCCTAGGTTCAGTACTCCGTACCTCCATTAAATAAATAAATACATAAATAAACCAAATTACCCTCCCCTCAGTTTTTTTTTAAAAACCAGGACAGAAGCCTTTAGAAATATGTTTCTTAAAAAACAAAACCAAACCAAACAACAAATAGAAAAACCTCATGGAAACTAGTCAAAAGAGGTTTAGCAGGAATGTGTAGAAACTGGCAAGTCATTGGTTCATTTCTCTGACTCTATTTCCCTGGGGCCCTTATGGAATCTCCCCTCTGTTTCCAGAAGCTTCCTGCATGTCCTCTGCAGCCTGGCTTCCCTGCTCGCTCATAGCCGTCCCAAAAGGCCGAGTCACTTCCATGTCTCCATGACCTTCCAAGGGCTCCTCACGCCTGACTGACCTGGGCCGGGTCTCCTCGGCCCAGCTTGGACCGGAGGCCCACTTGTGGCCCCTGACTATGGTAGGGTGTGGGGATACCCCTTGTGGGGGCTGACAGAGGCTGATCTCTAAGAGGACGGTCAGGTTGGGAGGGCAAGACCAGCCTCTCTAGAGTTCCCTGGATGGCGCAGGCAGCTCAGAGCCTGGCTGTCTGACCCCAGGCCAGGATTCTGTCCGTGACTGGAAGGGTTGGGTGGACTCAACACACACCTGCAGTTAAAAGGCGGAGCACTCCGAGGGTGACCACCATCATAAGCAAGATAGGAGGTGATGGCCTTGCTCCAGTCTTCCCCAGTCAGGTCCCATCGAAAGGTGCATGGCGGATACATTTTAAGAAGAATCCAGAGACAATTTAGAGCACAATCAGGAAAAAAATGACATTGATGGAGAAGAGATTCATGTTACAGAAGACGTGATTGGAGGCCTTGGCATATTTAGCCCAGAGAAAGAGATTGAAAAGAGATGTGATGCTTTTGTTCAAATATTTCAAGGGCCACCTTCTTTCTTTAAAGAACTGTATGTTTGCATATATCTGCAGAGGTTCACAACTACTGCCAATGGCGAAAAACCAAAGGGAGGTAGACTTTGGCTTAACATTAGGGTCAACATTCTTTCCAACAGAGTTATCTAGAAATTGACTTCCCCGTCACGTTCTAGAGGAGGTGGGATGATCACTTGTAAGGCAAGCTGTAGAGCCAACAGAAGAAGTAAGAGATTTCTGAAGTCGACTCCATTTCTGGAATTCTCTGAGCCTGTGGCAGGTACATCTGCTTGGCTGCTTGTCACGGAAATGCAGATTCAAGCAACCATGAGCTACCACTCCACACCTATCAGAATGGCCAGAACCAGAACACTGACGGCACCAAATGCTGCAAGTATGTTGTGTACCAGGAACTCGCCATGTCGCCATTGAGAATGCAAAATGGTGCAGTCACTTTGGAAGGCAGTTTGGTGGCTTCTTATAAAATGACAAGTACTCTTACTATACAGTCCAGCAATTGCGTTCCTTGGTATTTACCCACAGGAGTTGAGGACTTATGTCCACACAAAAACCTGCATGCAGATGTTTATAGCAGCTTTATGTATAATTGCCAAAACTTGGAAGCAACCAAGATGCCCTTCAGTAGGTGGATAAATAAATAAAATGTAGTATATCCAGACAATGGAATATTATTCAGTGCTAAAAATTAAAAAAAAAAAGAGCTCTCAAGCCATGAAATGACATGGAAGAACCTTAAACGCATATTATTAAGTGGAAGACTCAGTCTGAAAAGTTGCATGCATCTAACTATACAACATTCTAGAAAAGGCAAAACAAAGGAGGCGAGCTGGGGGAGATGACTAGGCAGGGCACAGAGGTTTTTAGGCAATAAAAATATCCTGTATGAAATTAGAGTGATGGACATTTGTCATTATCCTTTGGCCCCAACCCACTGAACGTACTACACCAAGAGTGAGCTCTGAAGTGCACTATGGACTGTGGGTGATAAAAACAAGTCCTTCAGAGGCTTCTGATTGATGACCAGTTGATAAACTGTCTGGCTGAATCTCCTGTCTGTCACCAGACTAATCCACTTTCATCTGCAGGGCCTGAGTATCCAAGGGCTATACGAGAGGAAGTTAATTGGGTTTGGGAAAAGTGAACCAAATTATCCCATGCAGAGATGACCAAGGGTCCTGAGTAACCCAACACAATGTGCACTCAATCAGCCTACACTAATTTGTGTTCATTAATACTTTTATAGTTGTTTTTTTTTTAAATGGAGGCCCTGGGGATTGAACCCAGGACTTCGTGCTTGCTAAACACACACTCTACCACTGAGCTACATTCCCCACACTTTTACAGCTTTAACTCCTTTTTTCTTCCAATGCTGTGCCTTTCTTGGCATAACTGCACACTTACATTGCTCCCCGCTGAGTTAACAATCCCCCAAGTATTACATCAGTAGGCCTGGTAGACCAGGTGCCTGTATTCAATTCGAAACAGTTTAGACTGGGAGACTGAATATCCAGCTTTGAATACTCATTCTAATTAACTCACTCATTAGTACATATAACAAATAATTGTTGAGTGCTTAATTATGACCATAGCTGTCTACCAGAAACAAAGAGGTATATATAACCTATGGTTTATAGCCTCAGGCAGCTTGCAGTCTGTCTGGGAAGCCAGGAGGTATACCCTTAAGCAAACAAATACAATTTAAGGTAATTCCCATTATTTCAGTGCTGTGTGGGTTTTAAGCAGTGTTGTGCTCAAGGGAGCCATGTCCAACTCATCCAGCGTCATGCTGAACAAAATCCAGGGTCTCTACTCAACACTAAGAATCACTCTCTCTCTGCAGCACTTAACTACAGAAACTTTGATGTCTTCTGCAACTCACTAAGCTGAGTGCAATGAACCGACAAGCAGGATGAGATGGAGCTGCAGAAGAGTCAGCGTGCAGTCTGGGTGCCGGGCGCTGAGCAAGGGCCACCTCTGCCCGTGCGCTCCCTGCTGCCCGCTGCTTCCAGGGAATGACAGGCTCACCCTCGTCATCCAGAGCAGGACTTCAGGTAAGACCGCCTAACGCGGGCACCGGCCACGGGACGTGGAAGCCTCGGGCTGCACTTGGCACACGCCCTCAGAACGATGGGGAAAGGGAGCTCTTAGGTGGAATAGTTCTAACTGAGAAAGGTACAGATGTGTTTTGTCATTGTTTTCTTTATATCTATTTTTTGAAATGGGATTACCAAGGGCGCTTGTCCTGGTCCCTCGGGACAGAACACTCACGGTCCCTCTCTCTCTCCACTAGCCCTGGCCGGCCAGCTCCACCACCATGCCTGGCCACTGCCTTTTACAGGGTGGCCAGCTTGCTAAGCGGCACCCTCCTCCCCCTGCTCTTGGCTCACACAGAGTCAATCAACAAACACTGGCTGGGACCTTCTCTGAGCAGGGTTCTGGACAGCGGGATGGATATAGGAGATTGAGAAGAGATGCAGCCTCGCCCTCCAGGGGCTTACCTTCTGAGAGGGAGAAATACAATGTTTAAGACTTCTCTAACACCAGACAAACTCAGACTGGGGTTCAGACTGGAACTGTGTGAATATATTAACTTGTGGGAGAACTGATACGCTTCAAAGAAGAAAAAAGTAGGAGAGCAAAGAGGAAAACGGGCAGCGGGTATGCAGATACAATTCACACCAGGGAAAACCCACATCCATCCATCGGATTGGGGGAAAAATACTAAACTGAATGATTTCCAATTGCTGTTGAGGGCTGGGGAAATAGGAACTTCCATGAAATGCTTGTGGGAGAACAAATGTGGGGATACAGGCACTCTAGAGAGAGCAAATGTGTGGTTTTCAGTGATTCTCAGCCCTGGGCATATCAACCAGATAAACTGATTACAATAGGATAAGACAAGGATATTTACCCTAATATTATTTGTGGTCGTGATGAACTGGAGACCATGTAAGTCCCCCCACAAATAGGACTGATATGGGCACTGGATGAAATACTGCACAGCAACCAGGGTAGCAAGACATGCGCTCAGCATGAGTACATCTTAATAAGACAGTGCTGATGAACGACAGTTAGAAACAAATTGATGCGTATATCACGGTGTCACTGATATAAATTCAGGACACGTGTGCTAAGTGACCAGGTCCCTCAGCAGCTACAGAAATACCCGAAAGAAGGCAGACCCTGGAAAAATTGGTTTTGTGGTTGTTATTAAATATATCTACTAAATAGCACTGTACATTTTTTCAGTGATACCAAGAACTGAGATTGACAGCATAGCATTTCTGTAAATGGCAAATACATAGGCATAAACACAGAAAAGCCATATACAGCTGACCCTCGAACAACCCGGGATCAGGAATGGACGCAGTGGAAAGTCTGCCTGTGATTTAAAATCGACCCTCTGTGTGTGGTTCCTCCGTATATGTGATTCCACATTTCCGGATTCAACCGACAAAACAAAAAACAAACAAAAAAAGGAAAGATAAATGTGAATTTGCAAAATCTTGATTGAATCTGTTGAATATGGACTCTCTTTCACACGAGTGTCTGTGAACTTTGGAGCAAGAGAGAGAAAATCCCCGCCTAGTAGGACCGACAGCCCCTCGTCCTCCGGCGCCCTTTCTCACCCAGACCGGGCACCAGGAGCCGCACTTACTGTTTGGATGCGCACATTCATCTTCATTTTTCACCCCAGGAACGTCTCTTACTTTCTTGGAATTCAAATGATGAATTTAACAGGTTTTTGGCATTTCTAGGTGTTTCACGGTAAGAGATTTCTGATAATCTAATCTAGCCTATTTTTGCAAATGGAGGTTTGCAATTAAGCTTTTAAAATAGTTTTAATTGATTTTTAATACACAAAGAGGCAGTCTATAAAGGGACTCCCTCCTTATCAAATGTCATCTTACAAACACATGTTGTTGGTGCCTAAACAGTGTAAACGAATGATACTAACCCAGACCCTTAGGCTTAGAAAAAAATAATAATTCAGAGTAGATGTCCTAGTTTAATCATCTTTGTCTAAACAGGCTAACAGGGATTTTTTTTTGGTGTTACGAAATATTTTGTTCCAATTTTACATCGAGAGCAGTGAGCGCATAGCACTTGGCGAAGGAAGACAATGTTGTCTTAAACTGTCTCAAGGTGCTGTCACCCTGCATTTGCAGATGGAGAGACTGAAGCCCAGGAAGCGAAGGGACATAGCAAGCCTTACACACTGAGTGCCCGGGCCCGGGTTTGAGCCCTTAGGGTTGCTCCGTCCCATGGCATCTGTCCTTCAGAAAGCGAGGCTGTCTTCTCATAATGATCATTAGTGTGTTCATTTTCAAAGTCGAAAGCGGCTAAGCCTTAAAAGAAAAAGCTGTCAATAGCTTCAAAATCCCAAGAGGAGAGTGGACCCTCTGATTTAGACCAAAAAAAAAAAAAAAAAAAAAAAGTGGTAGTAGTAGGTGGAAAGATTAAATTCAAAAGAAAAAAGTCACCTTCTCCAGGTTTGGGGAGATGGTGAGATATTTGCATCTCCTCTGGCGCTTTTAGGAAAACACACCACACACATATTCTTCAGACAAACGTGAGCGCTGTTGCTGGGCGCTGCTCCGAGGCTGGCCAGCCGGCCTTTCTCTCCTCTGTCATGTTCATCCAAACATTTAAATCTGGGGCCGGGTAGATATTAGTGGCTGGGTCAAAAAGACAGTTTTGGTATGAACTATTTATATTTAATTGGTCTCTGTCTGTGTAGTTTTGCCAAGCATTTTAATAGTTTTCATTGAGTATTCTTTATTCTTTTTTTGGGAAAAAAAAGCAATTCATGATGGGAACGGGAGGAGGACAGGGCATGGAATGCTGTCTCCCTTGAAGACTTCGGGCTCCCTTCCCAAAGGAGAGGCAGAAGGAACACTGACCTCTGACTTGCAAATAATCTGAGATATTTTTCCTGTAGCTCTCCACTGTTATTCTTTGCTTTTTAGACTCTGCTTTAAATCCCAGTGTAGTCCTGATTTAGTAGAATAATCAAGTGTAATTTTTATTTGAACATTTAAGTAATTTTATAGTGCATTTATTTGAGTAATTCTTTCTTATCTAATACTTCAAAAAGTCTTTACTTTTATCATTAGAAAGTAAAATATAGGCTATCATCAAACAAAATAGAAAGTATACAAGGAT
The DNA here is from genome assembly GCF_036321535.1 of Camelus dromedarius. NCBI lineage: Eukaryota > Metazoa > Chordata > Mammalia > Artiodactyla > Camelidae > Camelus > Camelus dromedarius. The sequence continues at coordinate 3,750,279 of NC_087443.1, forward strand.
CTAAAGAGACAAAAACCACTTACATTCCACCACATCCAAAAAAAGTTCACTAATTTTAAGTGTATTCCCTTCCCTTCCAGTTTTTCTATGCATTTTTATTTTTCTTCAAAATGTGGATTTTATAATATATATAGATTTAAATTTAAATTATATTAATATAAATATATTTATGTAAATATAAAATTACATAATATAAATTATAAATATTTATAAAATAAATATAAAATTATATATATGATTTTTAGACCTTGCTTTTTATTAGTATGATAAAGCAAACATTTCCCTACTATTGCCATCATGGCAAATCATAATTTTAAAAAATCTCCATGTTATTCCGAAGTATAGACGTGTCATCATTTGCCAGACAAGCCCTTATTGTTTAATTTTTTACATGTATTTTGGTATATTAATAAAGTCATGATGTGCATTCTATACCTGTATCTTTGCCAACTTTGAGTATATCTTTCCCAAAATTTCCCAGAAGTTACTGAAACAAGACAGGTGTAATTTTAAGGTTCTCAGTAGGTATTTAGAATTTTTTCCGAAAAACAAGTTCTCAAGTTCCACTTCCACAGGTTGTGGATGAGAGCGCGCTGTCCCCGGGACCCTCCTCAGCACTGCTCCCGCTCCTTGGTTTCATCCTTGTCTCTGTCCTGAGAGAAGAGGGGCCAGCAGCTCTGTGGGCTCCAGGGAGTGTTACCTCTTACCTGCGGTCCACCCGTCGCCCGGCAGGGTGGACGTGGGTCAGCCCTCCGTGTGTGTCTTCCATGCCTCCATCCACAGCAGCACGCAGGACCTGCAGGGCTCCAAGTGCTCTGGGAAGATCCTCTCCAATCCCTTCCCGCCCCAGTCAACACTCCTTGCTGACCGACAGTACCACCCGCACCAGTCCTCATCCTAGACTCCCAGGTCCTCTCTCGTCAGCCAGCCTCATCCCCACGCAGCTCATCCAGCTTGGCCCTCCCCAGCTCCACAGACTTTCCTCCGCAGCCTCTAGAATCCATGGTCGGTCATCAGCTGAATCCCATGTCCTCGGCCTCTTGCTTGGTGATTCCTGTCCAATTCTTCCTCCAACTAGAAACTGGTCCTCCCCCAGGACACTTCTTTCCCTGCAGCCCCTGGACATCAGAGCCCATTTTTCTCCCACTGGAAGCATTCATGGGCCACAGAAGGGAATATTTTACTGATGTAGGACATCATCTTCTGGAATGAAATAGGAAACAAGCATGGATTTGAAGTCCCAAGGAACACAGCCATGACGTATGTAAAACAAAACTTGTTCAAAGTATTAGTATTAATTGATAGGAAAAAAGTGATAGGAGACTTTAAAACATTGAGCTCATTTCTTAACAGATCAAGTGGCAACATACAAATGAAGATAAGGAGGTTGAAGGTGAAGGGGAGACTGGCGGAGCTGTCTTGTCTCTGAGCCTAGATCCAGGGGTCCAGCAAGCATTTGCCTGACACAGCTCGGATGTGTGCACGTGGGCCCCTCTGCCTGCTCCTCTAACTTGCTGACCCCGTGGAGTAGGTGAGAACCACATCCCCCAGCCCTGCTGTCAGGGGGCTTCCTCCCGGGGCCCCACCCAAAGTCCTTCCTCACCGTCAGTCTCCCCTCCCCTCCAAGCAATTTCTAGCCATCTGTCTGGGAACGGAAATCTCTCAACATTAGGGAGAGCACTAAGAAGATGATGGGTTGGAAGGACAGTGTGTGGACTTCCTCCAAGATGCGAGACCCAGAGGCCAGAGGCCCAGTCTCCTGACTGGTCCAGTTTTGGGGTCATTGAACCAGAACTTGAAGAGGGAGCAGGAGACAGAGTCAACCCTCCTCCTCCTTCTCTGGAAGTCCCTTGACTCAGTGCCAGGAAATGAGGGAGGGTAGGCTCTTCTTCTTTTTAAATCAACTCTAACTTCTTTTTTTAAAAAATTGAAGTACAGTCAGTTACAATGTGTCAATTTCTGGTGCACAGCACAGTGTCCCAGTCATGCGTATACATACATATATTCCTTTTCATATTCTTTTTCATTAAAGGTTATAACAAGGTATTGAATATAGTTCCCTGTGATATATAGGAGAAATTTGTTTATCCATTTTTATATACAGTGGTTAACATTTGCAAATCTCAAACTCCCAAATTTATCCCTTCCCACCCCCTTTCCACTGGTAACCATAAGATAGTCTGCTACGTCTGTGAGTCTGTTTCTGTTTTGTAGATGAGTTCATTAGTGTCCTCTTCTTCCTTTTTCTTTCTTTCCTTTTTTTTTTTTTTTTTAGAGTCCACTTATGACTGACATCATATGGCATTTCTTTCTCTGTCTGGCTTACTTCACTTAGAATGACCATCTCCGGGTCCATTCATGTTGCTGCAAATGGCATTATTTCATTCTTTTTTGTGGCTGAGTAGTACTCCATTGTATAAGTATATTTTTTATGGAAGTTCCTCCTCATTTCCCTGATTGTGTTATGTGCCTGATGAAGACAGTGACTGAAACCTACAAGATAACTTCCCCTCTGGCAAAGCTAGCGGGGGCTTGGGGAGAGCAGGAGAAGGACAAGAAGGGCTTTGAAGACCTCCTCCCTCACTGCTGTCAGGCCCCTTACCAGGTCCTCGAAAGCTTTGGCAGCAGCCAGCTCTGCTGCTACTGGGACAGCCTGGCCTTCTGCTAAGGAGGACTATGCTGGGAAAATCTTTATTCCTTTCCAAGATGAAGAGTTCAAGGAGGAGTAAGACAGAGAACAGAAGGGGAGAGAGTATGTAAGTTCAATAATTAATGTGGAAAAAATGTTTCTTCTGTACAGCACAGGGAACTATGCTCAATATCTTGTAATAACCTTTAATGGAAAAAGTATGGAAACGAATCTATGTATGTATATGCATGCCTGGGACATTGTGTGCTGTGCGCCAGAGATTGACACATTGTAATTGACTGTACTTCAATTAAAAATAAGAATAAAAGCGAGAAGATAAATAACACGGTCCTACTGTAGAGCACAGGGAGCTATATTCAATATCTTGTAACAACCTATAATGAAAAACAATATGAAAAAGGAATATGTATATATAACTGAGTCACTGTGCTGTACACCTGAAACTAACCACACCACTGTAAAACAACTATACTTAAAATTAAAAAAAAAAATTCAGCACGGGAGTGGTGTCATCCTTCCAGACAACTCTTTCAAGTCAGTTGTTCAGACTGCAGGAAAAAAAAAATGGAAAGGGAGCAATTTCAATCCAGTAGAAGATCGTTCTCCAGTTCCCTGGTTCCCGGCAGGTAGGGGTGGTACACGAGGGCCTGGCTCAGTGCCAGCCCCCTTCAGGAGTCGGCTTTCTGGGATGCTTTAATTAAAGTACTGACATTAAGAAGGAAGACTTATCGGATATGTGGACTGTGCCCAGCACTGCTGGTGGTCGGCCCAGAACTAGCGAAGTCACAGGAGGGTCCTGTCCCAGCCCGCAGGGGAGGTCTGGCCCTAACGCCTGGCTGGGAATTAGGGGGATGGCATTGGGGAGCTGGACGGCCTGGGTGGGAGTTCCAGGCTGAGTTCCACACCCCTGACGTGTTTCTGTATTTGGGTGCCTGGGACACTACCTGAGATGCCCAACAACACAGGGGCCCTCCCGGGGTCAGTGATGCAGCGCACCTGCCAGGGTGGCTGTGCTGCTCCCCCAGCCCACCTGTCCTCAGCCTCAGGGGCTGGCTTTCCCAGGACCCCCGCTGCTCCCAGGACTTACTCTGTGCGCTTTTATCTCTCTGAGTCCGAGAGATACAGGTGTCCATCCTCAGAGCTCCCGTTCCGTGGATCATATCCATGACTCTAGAACTAACAGCCCTAACTTACTTTTAAAGAAGAGTGCACATCTATATTCTATCATTTTATACCGTGTGCTTATATCCCCAAGTACAAATGTGAACCCACCTCCTTTCCAAAGGCTGCCTGGAGGTGGAGGGCCGATGACCGCACCTGTATTCACAGACCACCTGCTCACACGGAAGTCGTTCTTATAAAGCACAGGCTCTGATGGTCTGTGGATACTCATGAGTCACCTTAACAGTAACGACCCAGATTTCACAGGCTCTGATCCTCCCCAACACAACAAACAGAGGATTTCAGCCCCCTGCCCCAGCCTCCAGGAATCTCTGTGGGCCCTGGGGGTGTCTCATAGATGTCCTGCTGGGTCCCCTGCCTCCATCGATGGCCAGGGCCCGCGCGCCCCAACAAAGAGCATCCAGGTCTTCTCCATGTGCTCAGACCCCCCTGGAAGTGGAGGTAACATCCTGTCCTCCACCCTGTGTGACTCTCACGCCCCCAGAGCAGAGCGCCCCTGCCCCCTTCTCCCCGAGCTCCCACAGCTCTGCCTGCAGACCTTCTGGCCTGGGACTGAAGGCACACTTACAAAGCGAGGCTAGAGACAGCTTCTGAGACAGATACCACGGTGGCCTCCCCACAGGACACACAGACCAAGATCGATGGCTGCCCAGGCCCACTGGAAGGGTGGACCACTGTCCTGGCTGCCAGTGGCGTGGACCCTGGGTGACCAGTGGTGCGGGGATGAGTGCCGTGGGTAGACAGGAGGGAGTGCTCTGGGAAAAGGACAGGACAGGACAGACAGGAAGGGCTGGTGGCTTGGACCACCTCTCACCTTCACCTCTTCCTTGGGAGAGCTGCCAAAGAAAGCAGGAAGAGAAATGTGGTTCTTCTGGCTGCTCTAAAGCATGCGTTCCTCAGAAAAGAGCATCGATGAGGCTGGTTAGAGTGGATTAACCATCTGATGTCCACTCAGAGAGGTGTCTGTTACTGGATATAAAATGGAAAAGTGTGTAGAATAGATAAACAAGATTACACTGTATAGCACAGGGAAATATATACAAAATGTTATGATAACTCACAGAGAAAAAATGTGATAATGAGTGTGTATATGTCCATGAATGACTGAAAAATTGTGCTGAACACTGGAATTTGACACAACATTGTTAAATGATTATAAATCAATAAAAAATGTTCAAAAAAAAAACAAAACAAAAAACAAAACAAAAAAATGGAAAAATGACTCAGTGGGACCGATTAATATCTACAAACAGTTGAACTAGGCAGAGCGAAAAAGGCTTGTATATTGGACAAGCTGGGGGAAGCACTGTATACCACAGAATGGGTTTGTTTGGATAAGGTTTCTGTTTTGAGCACTGGGTAATCCTATAGAACATGAACGTGTGGTAGAGAAATAAAGTCTACATCTAGAAGTTATTAACTTTACCGACAAAAGTGCTACTGGTGCCTATTTTTCTGGAACATTTCGTCTTAAAAATAAGTTCGATTTTGTACGACCAGTTGTGGTGGAAAGGGAACTCCACCGTTTCCCTGGCAGTCCATTCTACACGCCAGCACCGGATTAAGCTTAATAGGTGAGCCTCCAAGTTGACACACTTTGACCAGTCCCCCTTCTCTGGTAAGGGTAAGCAAGTTTCCTACCCCCAAATCCAAGCTATTAAAACTACAGTCAAGAAACGTAAATATTTGGCTCCTTTAAATGAAAGGAAATGTACAAAATTACAAGGAGAGAAATGACAGGGGAAGTTCTAAGACGAGAACTCTAATTTCATCAGGGCAGGAAGAGTTTGCCTCGAGCAATTTCTGGAAGGTTAAGTAGGAAAGCTGAGGGTCGGAATCATACTGTGATGGGAACAAACAGGGAAAATGGGTTTGCAAGGAGCTTTGCCGGGTAATCAAGAAGGAAAGGAAAGGGACAAGAGGAAATGTGAAGACCCAGCAAACGACACGCTGAGCCTGGAGAAGACACTGAATGTAGCGCACAGATATTCAGGAGGGGCGGAGAGCTAAGTCAGAGTGACAGCCGAGCTACCTCTATCACACTAAGGAACAGCAGACCCCCAGCAAAAACGCACGGCTCGGAGTGTGACGAGCACTGCTTTTCTGAGGCAGCTTGGTCTACGGAGAGAAGGCTGATGGCCACCCCCAGCAAGGGGTTTAAGGGAGCCCCAGAAGTAGGAGATGCGGCCATGACTACTGGCCATTATCTTTTTTTTCTTTATTTTAGTTTTTAAGTTTTTGCAAGTGGGGGAGGTAATTAGGTTATTTATTTATTTATTTTGATGGAGGGACTGGGAATTGAGCCCAGGACCTCGTGCATGCTAAGGACAGGCTCTACCACTGAGCTGTAACCACCCACCCCCCATCATTGCTATCTTTCAAGAAGTAGAAGCAAACTGGTGTTACACATTAGTGTTCCTCACCCCTCCCCAACGCGGCTCACAAAGCCCTGGGAGGAATGCTCCTGAGGACATGAAGCAATGTTTGCAAATGTGTGCAGGGAAGTGTTGACTGTCTGATCGCTCTGGACTGGGAAGTGCTTCTCAGAAGATCGTGGCATGATTTCTTTTCTAAAGTTGAACACATGAATATGGCTGTAACCAGCTCAGAGCAGGGAGACGGGGGAGACTCACAGATACTGTGAAGAACTAGAAATCAGTCTAGCAACAAAGGTTTATTGAGCATCGGTGTGTGCTCGGCACCAGGAGCGATGGCGCCTCCGTGGCTGTCTTCTGTTAATTCACACGTTTCCAGGAGGTGGGTGTGCTGAGCCCTCTATGCTTGTGGGACAAGATGAGATTCAGAGAGGTTAATTGAACTGGAGAGCTCCTGATTTCTAGTTTTATATCCTCCCTGTGTACTATCTGGGTTTAAATTCTGGCCCCATCACTTCTTAGCCGAGTTGGTTGAAGAAGATATTTAGCCTCAGAATTGTCAGCTGTTCGTGGAAATACTAAATCCTACTGCATGAGGTTGTCATAGGGATTCAAGGAGAGAACTTGCATGAAAATGCCAGACAGGGTGCCTGGCACACAGTAGATTTTTAGCAAATGTTGGTGTCTGTCCCTTCCCTTTACCGATGCCCAGAGGTAGATAGAACGGGCTGGCCAGCCTGGATGGTACAATAGAGCAGAAACAGCACAGAGTGATGCCCCAAGGAGGTGCCAGATGGCCCACCTTCTGTGCTCTGGGGTCCAGCACGAGTCCCGGGCTGGGGGCCGGGGGCGCTGTGCAGACCTGGGAGGCACAGAGACCGGGGCAGAGCCTCCAAGGAGGAAAGGGATTTGCGTGGGTGGGGAGACTGGCAAGGGTGGAGCAGGGAGCGAAAAAAGGTATCGAGGCAGGAAGACAGGTGACGGGTGTGACGGACCTGGAGCTGCCGACCAGCTGGCTGGACAGAGAGCTAACACTGCGAAGGAGTTGGGGAGAGAGGTTGGGAAGAGGCCAGGACTGCGGGCAACTTCCACGCTCACGGCTCTCAGTGCTATCCTACGAGAGAGAGGGAACTGGTGGAAGTGTGTCACCTTGGAGTCTCACCCATCAAGGTTAATCTGGTGCCAGTGTGTAGGATGGACTGTCAGGGAAGAGGTGGAAAAACAAGGAATTTTTCTATTTTATGTGCTCACAGCCCTTTTTATTACAAAATATATGTAATCTATCTACTCAATCCCATTTTAAATGGCTTGGGCATTCACTCTACTCTTGTAATCGATGACAGGGGTTTAAAACAGCTGTGTTTTTGCTTTTGTGACATATTGTGGTCATATCTAAAATTCATTTGATGTTAAATCAAGAAGAAAACGTTCACTTATGTCGCAGTTCTGATGGTAAAATATAATCTATTTAAGGCAATTCACTTTGTCGTAAATTTTCCAGGAATAAAACTTGATAAAAAGCAGAGACTCGCTGCATATGACAATAATTAAATCTATTCTCAACAAGCATAAAAGAATGACTGTAGGGATGGTGATTTAGAAGAAAAAAATGGACTTGGGTCAGGAAATCATACTGAATTTTGATACCCATGATCTAGTGAAATATGGGTTATGTTATATATTTGAGAAAAAACACAATCCAGTAAGAACCCAAGTGATGAAATGACTTGTATTTTCAGCGTACAGGCTGGACGCCCGGGGCCGAGGTGGCAGCAGGTTTGACTTCTCCCAGGGCCTCTGGTCCCGGCTTGCAGACGGGCCGCCTCGCTGTGTCTTCACGTGGCCTTTCCCCCAGCGCCTGGACCTCCCTGGTGTCTCTCTCTCCCTCTTCTGTTGGATGAGGGCCCCACCCTTATGACCTCACTTAACCTTAATTTCCTCCTTAAAGGCCCCATCTCTGAACATAGTCCCATTCTGAGGCTCTGGGGGTTAGGACGTCAGCACATGAATGGGAGGGGGTGGGATGGGCACACAGCTCAGGCCACACTAGACAGCCTCTCAGAGTCGGGGCTGCAGGGTCGTCCACTCGGATGGAGACACACTGGTGGAGAAAGAGGGATGTGTTAGCGATCCTCTCACGCTGAGCCTCGGCCACAGCCGAGCTCCGGGTGAAGCCACTCAGAAGCCGGAATCCCTGCCACTGCCCCTGCAAGGATAAATCCGTATTTCTCTGGGCCCTGGTTGCTAACTTGGAGGTGTTTTTTTAAAACGTTTTTATTTTGCCTTTATTCATTAGGTATCTTTTCAATCGATAGAGGTTTCTAGGTTAACAACATGTTTTGTTTTGTCTTACCAGCACTTTTTTTTAAATGGAGGGACTGGGGATCGAACCCAGGACCTCTTGCATGCTTGCACGCTAAACACTGAGCTATCTCCCTCCCCCACCAAACCACCTACTGGGAGGCATTTTTAAGTGTCCTCAGCTTTTGGAAAGAGAGCTGAGCATTCACTCCATCCCAGCTCCCTGTTGCCGAAAAGGCATGTGATGGAAAAGCCCGCCCGGGCTGGGGACGGAGCGAGGGCAAGTGAGCCCCAGGCTTCCAGCTGACTTCTGTGGTGGTCGGTCCCCGTGGTGACTGAGCGTCTCCTGGGCGCTCTGTGTGATCTGGAGGTCGGCGTTGTTAAGATGTTTGCGTGATGACTTCAGAGAATAGAAAATGACTGTAGATAAGACAGTACTTAGCTGTTTTTCATTTTAGACAGCTCGCTGTATCATGGTCAGATGAAACCTTTGACACTGGGGGCAGGATGCACATGGCAGGTGGGGGAGGGTGGGCCTCAGCCAGGGCTGTGACTCCAAGTGAGAGTCCTGCCAGGGCCTTGCAGGAGGGAGGGGCACAGACGGGATCTCTAGGAATCAGCACTGGTGACTTCCTCTTCCTGGCAAAGCTCCACGGAGGCAGATTTGAAGGAGATGGCCATTTCCGACTCTGGAAACGGAGGCTTGAAATGAAGGTAGGTGGTCAGGAGGGAGCTAGAAAGTGTAAGAAAAAGAAAGGAAGGAAGGAAAAGGAAGGAAGGGAAAAAACCAGGGAGGTGAGCCTTTCCCTGGAATATGTGTAAAAATACCAACATATGTAAAAACGAGGATAAATGTAATACACAGAAAAATCGGCACTCTTGAACGGTTGGTGCAGCGGGGCAGCAAATTGCGCACGTGGTGTGATTACAGCGATGTTCAAGTCCAATAAAAACCGAGGCGGGAATATATATGTATTTCGGAATCTTTTCCATCATAGGCCATTACAAGATATTGAATGTAGCTCCCTGTGCTGTGCAGTCGGACCTTGTTGTTTGTCTATTTTATAGATGGTCGAGTGTATAAATTAATCCCAATGCCTAATCTCCCTCCCCATCCCTTTCCCATAGTTTGTTTTCCACGTCCATGAGTCTGTTTCCAGTTTGTAAATAAGTTCATTTGTATCAAACTTTTTTTAGATTCCACATACAAGTGATGTCATGTGGCATTTGTCTTTCTCTGACTGACTTCGCTTGGTACGATCATCTCTAGGTCCATCCCTGTTGCTGCAAGGAATTAACCAATTTATTTCAAAACGATAACAGGCTGCCCTGAAGGCCCCGCCCCTGGAAGACCTGTGCCCCACGTACAGCGTGGCTCCTTCACCCCAAGAGCTGGGAGGTGCCGTGTCCGTCTTGCTCCTTCCCAGCTCTGGCTTCCAGCACCTCTCAGCAGCCAAGTTCAGGAGCTCCCAGGTGAATGTCCTGACCCCGAGTAAGCTCTTGCCCTGTCCTTCCTGAGCACTGCCGGGCTCACCTGCCCAGCGAATGACCTCTTCCCATTGTGCGGCCTCACCTGTTCACCAGCCTCCTCCATTTCTCTCATCCTGCCGGCCCCTCCTTGTCCGGGTCCATCCTCCAGTCCCCCGTCTCGTCTCTCCCCTGCCTCCCTCCACAGCCCTGGGGACAGAGGAGCAGCCCTCGCCCCCTTGCCTTTCAGCCTCGTCCCTGAGCTCTAACAGCAACCCAGCTCTGTTTCTAGCCCTGCACTGATCACATTTTACCCGGGGCGTCTGTTTCTTACCTGTCACGTCCCCCAAACCAGAAAGTCTCTGTGGGCAGAGACCACATCCTGCTCATGGCTGCGCCCTGGCGCCTCCATGGCCCCAGGAACTGGGTCTGTCCCAGACGGACACCACCTGATGAATCTGACCCTCCTTGGAAACCTTTGCCATGGCTTCCCTCTGAGACAGTCCAACCTCCTAGCCTGACTTTGGAGAACATGCAAAGGCTGATTGGACCCTGCCCTTGCTGCTGCATTTCCCGCTGCCCCCCGCCCAGGCCCCCAGCGCTGCCACCCTGAGTCTGCACTTTCTCCCAAGCGCGGTTTGCACGCGGTTTATCCACGCCTTTCCTCACCGTGCCCGGACCACCCGCCCATCTTCAGGTGTCCTAACGTCATTCTGTTTCTCTTTCAAGTCCCACCTCCAGCCCCAGCTCCCCTCAAAGCCCACCCACCACCACACGCAGTCAGTGACATCCACAGTCCTTCAGTGTTTCTGGAAATTCTCCTGTGCATGTGTCTGATTCAACTTCTCCCAGTCCCGAGCCGTGGTTCACCGGCCCTCCCCCCCCCCCCCCCCCGGTGTCTTGTACACAGAACCAGCGAGGGCTGTTGGCAGAAGGATGTAGGCAACTGGCTGGGGTGGAGGTGATGGTACTGGCTGTGCCTGCTCGGGGTCCTGAGCTGTGGACCCATTTCTCGTACAGGCTGCCTTGAGGGAAGCCCCTGAACTTAAAAGGGAGAGATTAGGTCATCCCAGCCCTTCCCTAGCTGCCCTGCCCCGTGTCCACATTTCCTGCCACAGGACAGACAGGGTGCAGGGTCGGAGGCCCCGACACACCTCAACGAGGACCAGGATGGCACCAGTAAACAAAGGACCCCACAAGCTTCAGCCAGCATCCCTGGTCCTCAGAATCACTCTCTACCCAAGCTGGAAACTCCAGTGTTTGCTGGATCGGTCAGCCAGCTCTTAACATCCACTGGAAAGCACTGGGAACAAGAAAATTGTGTTTGATTTCCTTTTCATTACGAACTTCCAACGACTCGCCTCTGAATACCATCCGAGGCAGTTGCCTGGCATTTGAGACCTTACTATGTTTTTAAGCAAATCTGTCTTTCCTTAATCAGATACCATCCAAAGCCAGCCTGGACCTTTTACTCATTGGGAAAGAAGTGGAAAATTCCTTACTAAATGCCTAAATGAATGAATTTATCCACTTGTGATGGTTGGACGTTGTATCTTATGAGGTCGTAGGCATCCCAGAGTGGCTTTACCCCATCCTGGTGGGTGTCCCAGGGGCTGAGCCAGCACCCAAGAATGCAGGGCACCTGGCAAGAGAACAAATCTCCTCCGGCCTCAGGAGCACCTGGCGACACCACTGAGTCACCTCTTTTAGTGCCTCTTCTCTCTCCGCAGATGTGATGATGTCCACGGTGGCACCTCCCAGGCTGGGAGACGGGCCTTGCCAAGGGGGGGGGGGGGGGCAGCTGGCTGAGGACAGGTAAATGAGACTTTCTAGAATGAATTGAGGCGAGCTGGGCCTGCACGGCTCAGAGGACCAGGGAGCGGGGTGGGAGCTCAGGGATGGGACCTCCGGGCCTCTGGGCTACTGGGGAGACAGTGGGTTCTCTGAAGTCACTTCTAGAACCTAGCCTGCAATTGTCCCCATTGTATGCAGATCAGGGCGGGCCTCCTCACCCTCCACCCGCGAGTGTTACAAAACTGGGGCACACAGCCTCTGCTTCACTAGAAGAGGCCTGGGCTGTGATTCATTCTCACTCATCTGGGGAGCTGTAGCTTCTCCATCTCTGGCCCAGACCGCCTGTCTCCCAGATGCTGAGTCTTCCCTGTGTCCATCGGGACAGCCTCAAAGCCGGGGGACCTCAGAGACTAAGCTTGAGTTTGTCAAACTGGACGGTGGGGAGATTGGGTCCTTCCTCCTCACTGAACTCTCTCACCCCCAGCCACCAACTTTTACCTCCTTGAAATGTCCAAGCTGTTTGTCACACCCCCCACCCCCCACCCCAGGAACCGCTTGTCTGCCGAGCTCCAGCACCTGGGGCTGAGTGACAGGGACTCAGGGGGACTAAGAGGACCAGCTACCTAACCGGAGCAGAGACAGGGTGTCCACGTGTGTGTGTATGAGTAGGAAGCACATGCTCAGTTATTTACCATTTAATTTGCTGTGGAGTGGGGAGGGGACAGCTCAGTGGCAGAGCGCATGTTTAGCATGCACAAAGTCCTGGGTTCAATCCCCAGTCCCTCTGTTAAGAAAAGAGAAAAAAAATTTAAATATCTTGCTCCCCCCTCCGCACACACACAAATTGTATGAGCAGAGTAGCTGCTGGAGGAAACGCACCCCCCGGGGGTGTCTTTGGCAGAGACACCCGGCCTGGGCCAGCCCTCTCCGCCCTGACCCTCAGCCCATCTCTTCTTCGTATTCCCCAAGATCTAGGGTGTTGCATTTGGTTCCTGGAGAAAGAAGACATGTTTTCACCTTAATCTGCCTGGTGTCCTTCCAGAGTTCTGCAGCTGTCCGCTTGCGATGAGGACGCCCTGCTGCTGCCGTGACGCCCTCCCGTGCCACCCGGAAGGATGCTCCTGTAGAGGCGGCCACCAGGAAGGAGGCGTTGCCACCCATTTGTCAAGTGCCAACAGTGTGCAGGACAAAACAGAGATTATGTACTGCCCACCCGATGGACTGCCATCAAAATGCTTTAGGTATCAGTTTACATATTAAAGGAAAGTAAATATTCCCAGACCACCCTCCCTTTTTTCCTTCTCCCTCCTGTCTCTTTGATAACAGAAGAAAACCCTTTAAGATGTTGGTGAGGCTGCCTGGGGGCAAAGGCCGCTGATCCCAACTCCACACCACAGGCCGGCTTGTCCTTGAAACTGTGTCGGCTGGAGGCGCTGTGGTAGCCGGGTCTCTCTGCGGGATCAGACCCAGGTAGTGTGAGTCTTTCACGCCGCAGCCTTGGGGAAACCTGCACTTTTCCACTGGGAGATGGGAGTTGCAGAAACCTGTCTGCCCCCATCCTGCCCAGTGCCCAGCATCCTGCAGGTTTGCGCGGGCCCCTCGCAGCCCATCTAACCCTGAGCGAGCTGGCACTGGCTGCCCACCGGGCCCCACCCAGGATCCCCGCTGGCTTGGCCTCGGTCTAGGAGGCAGGGAGCCTGAGGAGTTAGGTTAAGCAAGGACTTCCCAGGGGCGAATTCCTGTCCAGCGCCTGGTATCTGGTTTCTGAGCCAAGCACGGGCTGCTCTGCTGCTGCTGATTCCTGGCTGTGGCTGCGCGCTGCGTGCTGGTCTCTCTGCTTATTTCCTCCCAGAAGAAGGATGTCCGTCTAGGCGCCTGAGAGCTGCAGGCGCAGATGTAGGTCTTACAGGCAAATACTCCTACGGACGGCATTCTCAGAAGATACTAAACCAGAGCTGTTAGCCCTTCCTCCAGGCCCCGCTCAGCCGCCTTGGCGGGGTTCTGTCTTAGGTACCCCAAATACCCGACTGCTGTGCCTGGTTGTTTTTGCGTGTGGGTTCAAAATGTCCGAAAGACAGTCTGACGTTCTCGCCCCTCCTCTGAGCAAAGCTAATTGCAGAGGCCGCAGCGAGGAGCTAGGTGGCGAGAAGCTAAGGAAAGCCTGCACCTGTCCCGGTTTTTACCTGGGATTCTAGAACCTGCCAGGGACAAACCCAGCAAAATGATGAATACCCTTTGTGCTCTCCGAGTACCAGCTGGACAGTGCATTGTACCGTCAGCCCACATATCGAGGGCATCGTGTTCTGTCAGCCAAGAGATCTGGGGATGTACAGACAGCCAGGGGAGGTTGGAGGCTGGGGGCGAGGAAGGGAAGTGGCTTGTCTGCGCTCCTGCGGTGAGTCAGTAGCAGGACAATTTAAGAAAGTCCAGGAGCTTTGACTAACAAGCTAGTCACCCCTGACCCACCCTGCCGAAGGGAGGAGAGAGGACGGCCGGGAACTGGTCGGTCAACAGCACTTGGGCCAAGATGTGAACCAACCAACCGTGGGGAGGAGACTGGCGACAGAAAGGAGCTGGTGCGCAGAAGCCTCCCGGGCCACCTCCAGCCCGGCCTCGGGGTGACTTAGCGAGGTGGTGCTGAGCTGGCTCCTGGAAGAGGAAGTCTGACCAGGGGACAAAGGCTGGTGAGGCCTGGCTGGGGCCCAGCGGGAATGAGGGTGTGTGGGCAGACGGGCCTGCCTGGGGCAGAGGGGCTGGCGGTGGGGGAGCGACAGACATGGCAGAAAAGAAACAAAGCATGTCTGCCCAGCATCCTCATTTTTTTGGTTTTCTGGGAAAAAAATGGTGAAATTCTTTCTTGCAAGTGGCGATTATACAGGGTGAGGGGAGGAGAGAAACCACAGTGATTTTTTTTTTCAGGACTGAAAAAATGTTCTCCCCAAACTAAACAAAGTTAGACTGAGAAATGCAACGTGGTACCTTAGGGACCAGCGGCTCGGTGCTGCCCTGAGGCCCGCCTTCTTGCAGGCACCGGCCTCAGACTCTAATGGTCGCCTGGGGAGGAGAGGGACACTTAACTGTTCAAGATCCAAACAGTGACAGTTCTCTTTTTGCAGAATGAGTTTTTGTCACCTCCTGTAATGACACTTGAGTCCTTTGTGGTGGCACCTTTCGTGGCCTCAGCAACACAGGTGAGTGGGTGCCCCTTCCCTCCGTTACCTGCCTGGTGATGAGAATCCTGAGTGTGGCCCCCCCTCCATGTGATGCCCTCGGGATGGGGGCTGCTGTGTGACCTAAAAGGTGACCTCCCTGGCATGAGAGAGCTGTAGAATCATTAGAGAAACAAAGAGATCCCCTAATTACAAGACTAAACTGTGCCTCCAAAGCTGGACAGAGGAAAAAAGGGGGTGGGGTGGGGTGGGGTGGGGTGGGGTGGGGTGGAGGGGGTAGCTCAGAGGCAGAGCGCACCCTCGGCAGGCACGAGGTCCTGGGTTCAATCCCCAGCCCCTCCATTAAAAAATTAATAAATAAATAAACCTAATTACCTCCCCCCCAAAACAAAACAAAAACATAATGAAGTAAAAAAAATTTTTAAATAGAATAAATAAAAATTTAAAAACAAAGAAGAAACGGGTGTTGAGTGGTCTTGCTGGGCTGAGTTCTCAGTGATTTGATTCCATGAAGTTATTCATTTCAAAGCTGCTTTTTTTTTTTTTTAACAAAAAGGTAAGAGTCATTCAACCTTCTTCAGCAAACTGCAGTGATTTTTAAGTGGATAAAAAAATTCACAATCCAATCTAAAAATGGGCAGAAGAACTGAACAAGCAATTCTCCAATGAAGACATACAAATGGCCAATAGGCACATGAAAAAATGCTCAATATCGCTAATTATCAGAGAAATGCAGATCAAACCTACAATGAGGTATCACCTCACACCTCACATGGCCATCATTCAAGAGTCCGAAAACAGTAAATGCTTGAGAGAGTGTGGAGAAAAGGGAACCCTCCTACACTGCTGGTGGGAATGTAGTTTGGTGCAGCCATTGTGGAAAACAGTATGGAGATTCCTCAAAAGACTAAAAATACTTACCATATGATCCATCAATCGCACTCCTGGGCATATATCCAGAAGGAACCTTATTTCAAAAAGACACCTGCATCCCAATGTTCATAGCAGCACTATTTACAATAGCCAAGACATGGAAACAGCCTAAATGTCCACCGACAGATGACTGGATAAAGAAGATGTGGTATATTTAACAATAGAATACTACTCAGCCATAAAAAAGAATAAAATAATGCCATTTGCAGCAACATGGATGTCCCTGGAGAATGTCATTCTAAGTGAAGTAAGCCAGAAAGAGAAAGAAAAATACCATATGAGATCACTCATATGTGGAATCTAAAAAAAAAAAAAAAAAAAAAGACTAACTTATTTACAAAACAGAAACAGACTGACAGACATAGAAAACAAACGTATGTTTACCGGGGGGAAGGGGTGAGAAGGGATAAATTGGGAGTTTGAGATTTGTAGATACTGACTCACATATATAAAATAGATAAACAAGTTTATACTGTACAGCACAGGGAACTATATTCGATATCTTGTAGTAGCTTAAGGTGAAAAAGAATATGAAAATGAATATATGTATGTTCCTGTATGACTGAAGTATTGGGCTGTACACCAGAAACTGACACAACATTGTGAACTGACTGTACTTCAATAAAAAAACCCCAAAAAACTCAGCAGCCCCCATCCTCAGCTCCTGTGTCAGAAATGATGCACCTATGCCCGGAAGTATCTCCAGCCTGGAGAACAATTCACTGCCAAGGCTTAATTGCACTTCATGGAGTCTTATTTTTATTTACATGAAACTCCTGTTCTGGACCATCTGACTTTTGTTAACTACTGGATGGAAGTCTGGTCAGGTCTCCTGCCTGCAACCCCCTTAATGAGCATAAGATCTTACATTGTTTTTAAATGGAGGTGGCCTCGCTTCTGTTTCTTATCTGTGAGATTTTATCTGGGGCTGTTCCCGGTCCAGGACCCAGCAGGGGCTGAGCCATGAAGTCCCGGGGGAAATCTGGGTCCCTGAGCAGCCCGGGGTGCTGCGCCTCAGCACATGAGAGGGGTGGGCATGGAGCCGCTGGACAGGGAGGCCGTGGGGGCTCCCGTAGCCCCTCTGGGACTTCTGAGTTGCCCCGGGTGTGGGAGAGCCCAGAGCCCTCTTCTGCTGGCTGCGCGTGGCGGGGGGCTCCCATGCTCACTGGGAGGTGCGCCACCTCACCCTCCGGGTGTTAGGCTGACCTACAGTGCTCGCGCCTTTCAAGAGTGGGAGGGAGGCGTCCAGGCAAGTAGCTTGGACCCCGGCTTTGGCAGTCCTGTGCAGACGCCCACACTAGTGACCCTAGGATCTGTCCCTGCTGGGCAAGGGCTCAACCCCAGCACCAGCATCCCTTTTCCCAGGCAGCCCAGGTGAGGCCACTGACAGAAGCGGTGAGGTGAGGACACCTTCAGCTCCGTCCCAGCTCTGGTCATCTCAACAGAGGGCAGGAGTGACCATCTCACCAGGGGGTCTCCCCGCTCCACCCCGCCCTACCAAGCCAGATGGATTCACCACACTGCGGCAAGTGCCTGGCTTGTTAAGGACCAGCGCCAAGGCGATGTAAAGCCCTGCAGCTGTTCACCCTCACTGAGACCAGTGATTTATTTCAGGTTCCGTTTTGGGTTTTGGTCAGCTTTTCCCAATAGTCTCCAAAAGCCAAAGCAACTTACAGAGGGGCTACACCTATGCTCTGAGCGCAGGAAGGGCCGTGTGGGTGAGAACTGCCCAGGAAATAGAAGAGGAAATGTTCTGAGAGAGGCAGGGTGTGGGGGCAGCGGGCTTGGGGACCAGCGGGATGGGGGTGCATATCCACTTGTACTGAGAAGCCTCTCAACTGTCTCTATTTTCCCAAAGCCAAATGGTAGCGTCTACTTTAATTCTAGGTCACCAGCACCACGACCAGACTGGCCCTCACTAGACATTCGACGAGGGTGGGTCAGTTTATGGGAGTTAAGAGTTGCTTGAAAGTGGTGAAGACAGGAATTATTTACCAGGTGGTGCTGGACCCACTGGCCAGCCATTTGGAAAAATAAATTCAGCTTAAGCGGATTCTTACCTTGTGCTTTTCTCCCAATAAATCCCATGTGGATAAAAACCTTAGAGATAAAATTTGAGACCGGAAGATTTAAAAAGCATGGGTGAGTTCGTTGATCATCTCTGTATGGGGAAGTTCTTTTTAACAAGGAAGCCATAGATTAAAAATCATAAATTTCAGGCCAGAAAAGAATACATCATTTCATGTGACAGAAGTACCTTTAAAAAAATAACAAAATGGGAAATATTTGCAACATATATGAGAAACATAATTTAATTTCTTCAAATTACAAAGAGCTAGTACAAATCAATAGAGAAAAAGCAGGATAATGCAGTAAAAAATTAGGCAAAGAATATGAAAGGATAGTTTATAGGAAAAGTAATACAAACATCCGATAAGCACTTTCACTGGAAATTAAAGACATAGATCTGAGAGATAAGAGGACACCATTTTTCACCTAATTGTCCAAGATTGTAAAGTGTTATAACAAACTAGTGCCTTGCGGAAGACATGCAGAGAAACAGTCATTTGCAAATGTTGACATGGGGACTGTCGATACGTGGTTATTATGCCAATGTTGAGATTCTTTTGAGAGCAATTTAGCAATATCAGTCATAATTTAAATGGACATAACCTTTGATCTAGAAATTTCACTACCTGAATTTAGCCTACAGCCATATTGGCAAAAGTATGCCCTGACATACATCCAGGTCAAGGATGTACGTTACAGCATTGTTGTGAACGGCAGAAAAGCTGGAATCCACCTAAATGTCTAGCAGTTGGTTAGAAAATAGAATTCTAAGAAGCAGTTTTTTTTTTAAGTTTTCGTCTGGAAAATACCACTTTTTTTCCCCTTGACAATGGTATTTATTTATTTATTTACTTACTTGTTTACTTAAAATTTGATTTTTTATTGAAGTGCCATTGATTTACAATATTAGTTTCAGGTGTACAGCAAAGCGATTCAGTCATACAAATACATACATGTATTTTCAGATAAGAAGCAGTTTTTTAAAAGGTTAAAAGTCGATGGTAGACCTCGCCTTGCATTCTATCTTAGCACTGTAATTGGCTGTAACTCTCCCTTACCAACTCATCCTTGTACCCCCAACTCTGCAAAAAGTGCCTACTGTATAGTATTTGTTCATTATTTGTCAAATAAATAAATTAAATGAGAAAAAAATTTAAATAAAAATACCTAGTGTCCGAAAAAAAGTTGATTGGTAGATCCTGATATAAAGAATCTTTGATTTTTTAGTAAGTAAGGATAAAAGCAGGGCTCTGGACAAGCTGTTTGGAAATATCTGACAAGTTTTAAAATTGTGCACCTCACTGGCCTAAGCTTTTAAGCACCTTTCCCAACATATTTGTCAATTTATTTATACGTATATGAACAGATATGAAGTAGCATAAAAAGAGTGAATGAAGAAAAGAAATGTAAGTTCTAACATTTTTTCTGCCCCGCCCAGAATTGTTTCAGGGCCCCCTTAGGTGCGTACACTTACGCCACATCAGAGTGGAATGAGTATATAACGTAGCAATTTAAAAATACATCTGCAAATTCCCTGGCATTCCTTCCACTGGGAGGTGTGGCTTACGCCTTCGTCCCTTCAAACCGGGCAGGCCCTTGTGACGGCTTTAACCAGCAGGGACAGCAGGAATGGCAGTGCGTGACTCCGAGCCCAGGTCGTGAGCGGTGAAGCTGCTTCTGTCCTGTCTCTAGAGCACTTGTTCTTGAAGACTTCAGCCACTAGGAGAGCAGTCCGGCTGCCCTGAGATCTCCATGCTGTGAGGAAGCCAAAACCAGCACACGTGGGAAGATCAGACAGGACAGAGGGGTGCCTGCTTACGCCCCGGTGGCCCCAGCCTGTGTCTGCCTGTGGCTGCATTGGCAATACCCAGCCAGCACCTGCCACCTCGCTGACCCACAGATGCCGCAGGAGATAAGAAAACGCTTAACCCTCTACATTTTGGAGTGATTTGTTACACAGCAATAGCTATCAGGAACAATCACGATCCCAAATTTTCACATATGGATGTGCATGTACTCACTCTGTATAATACTTCTATAGACTCAATTGTACACGTGTGTGCACTGTATTCTGCACAATTTGAGGGCGTGGAGAACAGCAGAAACTGCTGAGAGTGATTCTTTTCAGAGTGCTGGGCTGGAAGGTAGGGAGGTCATCTCTGTTAGAGGCAGGACAGTCAACTTCTTGCCACCCTCGTGGGACTGGGTTCACAAGGCAGGTGACACCTGGTTCCCTAGGTGTCTTGGTCTGGGTTGGGGGACAGAGCCAGGACTCACGTGGGTCTGGACATCCTCCCAGGGTGTTCAGCTAGCTTCTCTGTAAAAGCATCTATACGGTTTCAAAGGTAAACATTCATGCATTTAACAACTCTTTTATGACAAATAAGCAACTGATACTCTTGGGTGCTCACTGCATTGCAGACAAAGCAAAGTAGCAGAAAGTGTGAACCCTGCCCTCGAGCAGTTTATTATTTCTTCCTAGAGACCACGGACACCCTCCGTGGAGAGCCCTGGGCCGGGCCTTCTGCTGAGATCCAGACGAGTCTGGGCATAACAATCAACCAGCGAAAGGGTGGAAGGTCAAAGTGTCATTGTGGATGGCTCTAGCTTTAATTACAGAAAACCTGGCAAAGTGGCCCAAACAAAAAGATGTCTGTTATCTTACATAGCAAGAAGTCTGGAGGCAGTGGCTAGAGGCTTAGTTAACTTAGAGGTTCAGTGCTGATACTGAGGAGCTAGGCTCCTGCCATCTTTCTGCGTCTCCATCCTCGGCATCATTGGCTTTTGTCTCCAGTCTTCTCTCCTCGTGCTCACAAGATGGCTGCACCTGTCTGATCTTCCTACGTGTGCTGGTTTTGGCTTCCTCACAGCCCGTGACATCACGGGCCTTCCCCAGCTGTGTTGAGGGGCAAACGAATTGGCCACTAGCCTCCAGCAGCAGCTGTGTGGGTGGCTCTTGGGAGCCGCAGGACAGGTCACATTTGAGAAGCCCGATCTTGGGAGAAGAGAAAATCTGTAGGGGAAAGGATGTGAACGCAGCAGCGAAGTCTCTTTTCCACCGTATATTGTAGGAATTAAGTTCCATGCTTCCTTTAAGTGAACACTGACCCTTGTCCTCCAACAAACGTCCTTCCAGGAACACACATCGAGGTCTTCCTCTCGTAGGCAGGCCCTGTGCAGCGAAGGGTGCAGTGCAGGAAGGGAGACCATCAGAGTGGGTTTGAGTAAATCACAGGGACTACAGCAATGAACCGGAAACACCCAACGGGCAGAGAGAAAGGGCAACGGGGAGATAATTACAGAGCGCGAAAGTTCTGAAGACATTTTCGACATTTTCTTCTTACTCATGATTGCCACGTGCTGTGTGGGCAAACGGGCAAAGAAAGAGAAAATTACTTATAGAGGCATGTCCTCTAGGGTGAGCTGACCCGGAGGCTCTGAGATGAGACAGGGGCTCATTTGCCAACTGCATATACAGCAAATAAACCTTGGTACAAAAGGAACTTCTTACCTTACCTAAACTCTGTGGTATTAATTTTTTTCAGTCAATTGGTAAGTATTGTTTAGCATCTGCTTTATGACAAGCATTGTTCTAGGCTCAGGTTTCATGGTGGGGCCCTCAGTTTCTCCTTCTAATATTTATACTCAGTGGATACTTATTAAAAAACCTACTGGATTGCAGAACTGTAACTTTTAATCAGCTCTTCATTCCTGAAATACATTGACAAAACCTCCGTTGGCAAGAACAAGAACTCACAGAAAATGCGGGGTTAGAGTAAAAAAACAAAAATAAAAGGGGGGGGCGGGTAGGGCATAGCTCAGTGGTAGAGCGTGTGCTTAGCATGTACAAGGTCCTGGGGTCAATCCCCAGTACCCCCCATTAAAGATAAATAAACCTAATTACTCCCCAAATTTTAAAAAAATAAATAAAATAAAAAATCATCTAGGCAAAAACAAAAATATATTGAAAAAATAAAATAAAAATGGTGTTATGTGTAAGTATCCACACACGTACACAGAAATATATGTATATAAAACAATTCTAGAAGACATCAGTTCTGTCCACGTGAAAGGCCTGCTCTGCTAGAAATGTTTTCGTCTTAATCTCCATGAGGTGTTCGGTACGTATTTGTGACATCATGATTTTCTAAGGCATGTTCTTCAAAAAAATGTGATGCTATGAAAGGTGTGTGTTCTTTTATGTTCATACTGTTTATAAACTGGCTTGAAATGTTCTATCTTCTTGTGCTCACATTCTTCCTTTCTTTAAAAAAAATTTTTAATGCTTTATGTTTAATGGAGGTACCAGAGATTGAACCCAGGACCGAGTGCATGCTAAGCACGCGCTCTACCCCTGAGCTATCCCCACGCCCCCCCGCCATTCTTCCTTTTTTATTTATGCAAATCTCAGCAAAATCTTGTGTAACTGCATTAGCCAGCCAAACAACCCTCAAGTCTCACTTAAACTTCTAGCCTGCAGACCTGTGAGTAGGGACATTTCTGTTGTTCAAGCTGCTCAGTCTGTGGCACTTGGTTACAGCAGCCCTAACAAGCTAATGCAGTGGATGTATTTAAAAAGTCAGCTTTGGTTAGTCTGTCTGAAAACCGAGCACAGCGCCAGCAACACTCACACCCTGGGGCAGGCAGCCTGGTGAGGCGCTTCCACGCCTGCCGGCCCCGGGCCTGGGTTCAGGGCTCCATCGCTTACTAGCCGCGTGGCCTCGGACAAATGACCTCATCGCTTCGTGCCCCTGTTTACATAGACGTGAGCCGGGGGAACAGTGCTCGCCTCACAGAGCTGTTATGAGGACTAAATGAATCAGTGTCTTAAGGCACTTAGAATAGCGCTTAACCCATTCTGGCTGATACAGAAATACAAACTAGAGGTTGGGAAGTGTGATGACATCCGGTTTATAAAATCCTTTTAAATTCTAACACATTTTCAAAAATCCTCACTCCTGAGGCTTCTGGTTACTGGGAGGAAGTACCTGTCAACTGCATTCAGAGTTTTCAGCTGTGTCGAGTCTGGGTTTACATTAGAACTTAACGTCTACAATCAGTGGACGCGCTCTGACCACGACAGTGGTCACTCCCAGGCGCAGCGACAGCAGTGACTGGGAGTCATTTCTGGTATTTGATTTTTTTTTAAATTTTTGTTTGTTTGTTTGTTGGTGGGGGGAGGTAATTAGGTTTATTTATTTATTTTTAGAGGAGATACTGGGGATTGAACCCAGGACCTCATGCATGCTGAGCACGCGCTCTACCACTGAGCTCTACCCTATCCTTGGTGAGTATTTTAACACTTGCCAGAGATCTGAAAATTTCCAGCTTTCCCACCAACATTCATTGCAATGAAAAATGAAAGAAGGTTCCACGTGTGGACGGAAAACACTCACAGGTGCTATCTGCACATGACTGGCCGCGAAACTGGGGTAAACACCACTTCATTTCTACTGGTGAAACTTTAACACAAGATAAACTTGCTGACTGCAGAGTGTACCGTATGATTGTTCTGTGCATGATTAATATAAGCAGTCCGGGTAGCAGAGGCCTCCCAGGGCCCACGGACCATTGTGTGGATCTTCCTGGAAAGCCAGCCAGCCACAGTCTGCTCTGGGCCCCGAGCTGCCCTTGGGGAAACAGGACAAAGTGGCGAATCAGGGGCGTCAGACGGTTGAAGGTGACGGTGTTTGGTGACTAGATCACTCCCAACCCACTGACTTTTAAGACTCATTACAATTTCTGCCAGGAAATCCTGCAGGCCTGGCAATTGTCTAGATTACAATTTCTTTCTTTTTTTATTTAATTAAAGTATAGTCAGTTACAATGTGTCAGTTTCTGGTGTACAGCATAATGTCCCAGTCATGCATATACATACACACACACACACATATATTCGTTTTCATATTCTTTTTCATTAAATGTTATTATAAGATATTGAATTTAGTTCCCTGTCCTGTACAGAAAAAATGTATTATCTATTTTTATATATAGTGGTTAACATTTGCAAATCTCAAACTCTCAAATTTATCCTTTCCCACTCCCTTTCCCCCAGTAACCATAAAATTGTTTACTATGTCTGTGAGTCTGTTTCTGTTTTCTATTTTGTAGATGAGTTCATTAGTGTCCTCTTTTTCCTTTTTCTTGTTTTCTTGTTTTTGTTTTTTTTAGATTTCACATATGAATGATATTATATGGTATTTTTCTTTCTCTTTCTGGCTTACTTCACTTAGAATGATGATCTCCAGGTCCATCCATGTTGCTGCAAATGGCATTATTTTATTCTTTTTTATGGCTGAGTAGTATTCCATTGTGTAAATACACCACAACTTCTTTATCCAGCCATCTGTCAATGGACATGTAGGTTGCTTCCATGTCTTGGCTATTGTCAATAGTGCTGCTGTGAACATTGTGGTGCATGTGTCTTTTCAAATTAGACTTCCCTCCAGATATATGCCCAGCAGTAGGATTGCTAGATCATATGGTGAGTCCATTTTTAGTTTTTTAAGGAATCTCCACACTGTTTTCCACAGTGGCTGCACCAAACTACATTCCCACCAGCAGTGTAGGAGGGTTCCCTTTTCTCCACAGCCTCTCCATCATTTATCGTTTGTGGTCTTTTTAATGATGGCCATTCTGACTGATGTGAGGTGATAACTCACTGTACTTTTGATTTGCATTTCTCGGATAATTAGTGATGTTGAGCATTTTTTCACGTGCCTATTGGCCATTTGTATGTCTTCACTGGAGAATTGCTTGTTTAGGTCTTCTGCCCATTTTCAGATTGGGTTGTTTGGTTTTTTGTTACTAAGTTGTATGAGCTGTTTATACATTCTGGAAATTAAATCTTTGTCAGTAGCATCATTTGCAAAACTTTTCTCCCATTCTGTAGGTTGTTGTTTTGTTTTACTTATGGTCTCCTTTGCTGTACAAAGTAGATTACGTTTTTAGCCAACAGACTCTTCAACAGAAATAGCCGGTCATGGAAACGCATCTTATAAACCAACTGGGAAAAGAAGAAAGTTATCTCCAGCAGGGAGATAATGCCTGAGACAGATTTCTGAGGACATTATTTCTCTGTCTTTGATACATTGAGAACAGTTTTATGAGCATAAAAATCACTGAAGGAGGCTTGAAATATTTTTCTCTCATGTCAGTTCAATCCACAGAGCTGTGACAATTTTCAAAACCTCAGGGCACTAAAGAAATATATTATCTGAACGTTAGCATTTGAATAACTGATAACCAATCTCATACAACTGACAGGGGTGGGAGTGGGTGGGTCGATGACAATTTATATGTTTTTTATTTACATAGAACTGCATCAGTGCATCACCTCACTTATCCAGAAAATAGTTTAGAAACAAGGAATTAAAAAAAAAAATCAAAACAAAACTTGAGAAATACTTTTCTTATATATACACTTCTCCCATAGGCACAATAGCTCTTAGGCCCGGACTCAGAAAGCAGCTGTGTTTATTGCACACACAGCCCTAATCACTGGGATTTTCTCACTCTCATGCACAGAGCACTTTAGAAACAGAAAAGTAGAAGTGGGGAGAAGGCTTCCTATAGACACACATGCTGGTGAGAAACAACTGCTGACACCCGAAAGAAAGGCGGAGACAGGAAAGTGGGAAAAGCAGACCGAAGAATTCTAAACGCCCAGGAGCGCGGGGCCTCTCAGCGTGCCCGCACACGCGCCTCCCTGTCTCCGCTGCCGGAGCACCTGACTGTCTTACTCAACAACATTAGAATCGGTTCTCATTAGGACGACTTCGAGGCCAGGAAAAGAAAAAAAGATGTTACATTAAGGCTCCCAGACTCTTCCAGGAAGCAGAAGAGGTTGAGTTACACTTTAGAAATTTTTCTACCCAAAATGTCTTTTCTTCTCTC
Organism: Camelus dromedarius; assembly: GCF_036321535.1. Taxonomy (NCBI): domain Eukaryota; kingdom Metazoa; phylum Chordata; class Mammalia; order Artiodactyla; family Camelidae; genus Camelus; species Camelus dromedarius. Next base: position 3,776,117 of record NC_087443.1, read on the forward strand.
CTTCCTGCCTTCCTTTACTCTTTTTCTTTTTGCCTTCTTTCTTTTTTGCCTTCTTTCTTTTCTTTTCTTTTTTCTTTCTTTTTTGCCTTCTTTTCTTTTCTTTCTTTCTTTCTTTCTTTCTTTCTTTCTTTCTTTCTTTCTTTCTTTCTTTCTTTCTTTCTTTCTTTCTTTCTTTCTCTTTCCTTCTTTCTTCCTTCCTTCCTTCCTTCCTTTCTTCCTCCCTCCCTACCTCCCTCTCTCTCTCTCTCTTTCTTTCTTTCTTTCTTTCTTTCTTTCTTTCTTTCTTTGGTGCCTTGAAGGACAAGCTCTCAGAGGCCTAGAACTCTGCTCTCCAGAATGGCTACTTTCCCAGAGAGAACAGGGATTTCATGGTGGTCGTGCGTGAGCAGATGTGCAGTTATGACATGTGATGTGATTAGTATTACTTCACATCTTGTAAGAGTCATCTCCTAGTTTTTCCATTTCTGGACAGTTGAACCACTATTAAAGATACTGTTACTCAAAGGGAGAAGAAACAAAACAAAACGAATGGAGGGGAAACATCAGAATGAACACGCCATCACCAGAGCAGTGGGAGGAGAAACAAGAGTTTACTTAAGGAACAAACAAAGTCTCACTGTCCCATTTACTTTTACTTTTAGCCAGCTCACAGACAGAACCTCTGAAACTGCTCATGGCCGCCAGATTTCTCCTTTCAGCTGATGAAAAACTGAAAGAAAAATCTCAGTCTCTTCCCCAGATGATATAGAAGAAATGTTGCCACATTCACATTTTCCTAAGGAAAAAAAAGATCAGCTACAGCAACCCTGAAAGCACACCTGCCCTCAGCAGCCTCCTCTCTGCCCAGACACGATGCGGAGCTGTGCACGCGCACACGCACGCACACACGCACACACACACCTTCTAGCGGGAACACTGTCCTGCAGGGAATGTATAATGATCATAAGAGCTGCCCTTTACTGAGAGCTCCCTATCAGTCAGGTGAGGGGTCAAAGGGCAACACCCTCTTAAGGAAACTGAGGCTCGGGGCATTTAATTACATCTCCTAAAACACACGCAGCTTGCAAACAAAAGGTGGGATTTGAAACGAGGTCACTTATCAACCACGGGGCTATGCTCCCTCCCAGTGAGGTTTAAATGTTTGTCCCCATCAACGACTCTCACCTTCCATGGAGCAGGGAAGGGTGAGCAGAAGCAGACACTGTGAACGTAAAGACCAGGGATGAGCAGGGAAACGCCAGCGCTGTTGGATGACCGGCATGTGGCCTCCCCGAGTGACCCGGAAACCCCGCGTCAGGGTCTGGGAAAGGCCACGTGGCGCGGGAAGAAGGCACATCCCTGGCGACTCCTGCATCAGGAAACCACCTGCTTAGATGGCTCTCTGCTCGCCGAGCGGGTCCCTGCCACAGTGGGTCAGATGTTTACAGACAGGCCCACCCTCTCCAGTGGGGGCTCCCCGAAGCATACTATCCGGGACCTTGGCAGCGTGCCCTGAACACAGGCCGCTGGCCATCCCACTGCAGCCTCCCTGGGCTCCATCCTCCCCGACTTAAGGACTCGACAAGCCCTGAGGGTCCAATTGCGCAGGGATTGGACCGAGTGATCCCAGAGCCCCTGCCTTCTCCACTTTTGAGGTATCTAGAGAATGCAGATAAAGCCTCTGGAAAATAGAAACATGTGAACTGGGGAGAGAAAGGGGGAGAGAGAGAGACAGAGAAAGGAGAGGAGACTGACTTTGCAAATTATCAGCCTGTCAGCCTAACATATGGAGCCGTGCAGCAACCACCGATGAAAACACCAAGGCGTCAGTACCGAACAGGGACGCTAGCAAAGTCCTGAGCGGCACAGCTACACGGCGAAGCAAGCCTCCTGCACGGACGGAGCTTCCTTCTGAGACACAGCAGCAGAAGCTGAAGCAGTAGGGCGTCAGGACGGGAACCTGGGGACCTGGCGGAGCAGCTGGGCCCGGGGCTCTGAAGCCCGGGCAGGGCCGAGCCTCCCTGGCAGTCCCCTTGTGCAAATGCGCCCGCCTTTAGGAAGCGTCCCTCCTCAGCACTGTGGGACAGTCACAGGCACCCAGACAGGAGCATCTTGCCTTCTTCGCCCAGACATGATGCGCGTGCATTCAGGCCAGCACAGAGCGAGCGCTCGGTGAGCATCCGTCCACTGGGTGACACCTGCTCTGTCGATGTCCGTTCCTTGACTGAGTCACGAATGCATGAAAATACAGTGTTTACCCATAACTCCCCACCTCATGACACTAAAGCCAAAACACAGTGCCCATGTTTCTGACTTGGGGGTAAAGATTTGTCATTTTAAAGGACGTGCATGAACACCAGAACCTTAAAATCAGTATTTCTTACATGAAAAGCAATACAGGCTCGTTGTAGAAAAATCTTAAAATATTGTATAATATAAATAACTGGAAACACTCTCATAATCCTGCCACTTAGAGATAATGGGTTAACATTTTGGTGCAGTTCTTTCCAATTTTTTTCCTGTATATATACACAGACATATGTACACATTTAAAATTATAACTATATGGACTATTTGGGTGTGAACCTGGCTTTTTCATTCAATGCTACAGAATGGACATTTCCCTTTATCAAAAACCGTCTCTGAAAAAGGAGGGTGTAGCTCAGTGGCAGAGTGTGTGCTTAGCATGCACAGGGTCCTGGGTTCCGTCCCCAGTCCCTCCACTGAAACAACAAATAAATAAATAAACCTAATTACCTCCCTCCACCAAAAGAAAAGACTCTGAAAATACGACTTTTAAATATCTACCCGGCATTCCATCACATGAACTGACTATGATTTATTTAACCATTTTCCTATTTTTGTACCTTGAGCCTGTTTCCAACTTTCCCACTATTATAAATAATGCTTCAGTAAACGCATTTATGCATAAATCACTTCTGCTTACACACTTCTGATTATTTTCTTAAGATAAATATCTAGAAGCACAATTCCCAGGGCAAGGGCCAGGTGTATAAGCACCTTTACAGCTCTTGTGACATGTTTCTTAAAATACTGCTTTGAATTCTTTTTTTTGAAACATGGAAGGATTGAGATCTGAAGGAAGTTACGGAGAGGAATGATAGGTTTTGTGTGTTTCTTAGTTAGTTTGTTTTTGCCCTTTATCACCTGGTTCCTGTCAGCCCAGGCCGGTCCAAGTGTCTGTCATCCTTAGAGGTTACCCTTCATCCCTCTGCCAGGCCGCCCCGTGTCCCCGGCACTTCGTCCTCTGTCATCTGCAGTCTGTGTCGCCTCGCCCAAGTTTGGGGGCCTGTGACCTGTGGTCCAAGGACACTCCAACAGACCCTCTGTAGAACCAGGAATTTCTCTGTAAGGAGTTGATTTCAAGGCTAGACACACACTCAGATCAAAGGTCTACTGTCTTCAAAAAGCAAATAAAAATACACAGGAAATGCTTATTCCAATGAATTAAAAATCATTTAATGACTTCCTGACTCTTTGTATTTTGACCAGCAATTCCCAGCATTCAAACAGGTTTCAGAAATTTCAAGGGGCATTATAGTCACAGAAAAAGTTGTTGATTCCAAAAAAAGCACAGTAATTGTCATTTTTGAATACGGTGTTTGCTTTATGCTATTGTAATGTGAAGTTAGGGTTAATTTCAACTTTTTCCTTCACACAGTAAAAGATTAAGTTTGCCGTTTCCATTGAAAAGGCACCTAGGATTTCTAACTGCATCTAAAGGAGGCCTCTGTTTCTCTTTTTTCTAAAAATTTATGTTGCAGTGAGCATGAAATATACTCACGCTAGTCATAAATATACTTCCTCTCCTTTTTAGGTAAGATGAATTTTAGTTATTATTATGGATATGTTTTCTTAAGGGCTTCTTATATGTCCCCTCCTTATTTTACTAAAAAAAAAAAAAACTTTGTCTTCTATACGATACAAAATCCATTCTGAAAAACTTTTGCAAAATAATTTAATATTATATACCAACAGAGTCAACAAATATATTCCCACATTTCAGGAACTTGGAGATACACACACCCCTGCTGACAAATCAGAGTCAAAGGAAGAAAAAATGGATTTATCTTGGACCTTGGGATGCTAACCATAACTCCCTCATTTGGATAAGGAAATTGCAGTCCAGAGAAGTAAAAAAAGTCGGTTACCAAGTCTGCCATTTCATCACAGATATGGACTAGGAAAAATAACAAACTTAATAACTAAATTCTTTCCAGCCCTTTACAGTTTATAAAGGTACCTCGGTTCCACATTCAGCACTAAAAGGTACTTCAGCTTTAGGTTTTGGGCAGATGAAACCCCCCAACATGCTGTTTCCCTCCAGGAGACCCACGTGGCTGATTTCACATCTTGTATTATTTGATTTATCATTTCATGTATTGGGAGACAACACCCTTCACCTAGTGCCTCCCAAGGCATTTAAGATCAACTCATGCACAAAACAACAGGCTATCATTTTGTGTGGGCTGATTTTAAATGCAGAGTTAACACACCTTGCCCTGAAAGTTAAGAAACTGGGGCCACATCTGAGTGGCACAATCACAATGTCAGCAGGCTTTTCAGATTAAAAAAAAAAGAAAGAAAAGCTGTTACTGGTCACATCTACCACTTAGGGCTCCAGGGACAAACTAGATCTCAGAGAAACTCAAGGTTGTGTCTTTCAGTGTCTAGGAGGGGGCTTCTCCAACGAAGGCACTGGATCCAACGTCTTTGCCAGTTATGTATGAATGGAGGACGATGGTAATTACTTACGTGACATCATAAAGAACGCTAACCGCTCTGAAATACATCCTCCTGTTAATTCACTCATATCTGCAACACTTACGGAGGACTGCTGGGGTTCAGGCACAGAAGGAGGGATGTAGGGGGGACAGACATGGCTCCCGCCCTCAAAGTGCCCCCGGTCTGGGCTCCTCCTTTCTGGAAGGTGGCGTCATTCATTATGACTACTTGGGACAGCCCAAGGCAACCTTCTCATCTGTGCAGTGGGTTTTACAGCATCATGTGCTGACTCTCCAGGAGGCTGTATTAGTTCCCAGGGCTGCTGTTACCAAATTACCACCATCCTGGGTGGCCCGAAGCAACAGGGTTCTTCTGGATTCTAGAAGGTCTAAATCAAGCTGTCTGCGGGGCTCTGCTCTCTCTGAAGGCGTAGGGAAGAAACTGCCGCATGCTCTTCCCTCAGCTTCTGGTGTTGCTGACAACCCTTGGTGTCTTTGTTTCTCTTTTTTTCCTTCCCTTGGTGTTTTTGGCTCGTAGACACATCACGCCAGTCCTGGTCTCCGACGTCACTTGGTGCTTTTCCCGCGTGCCCTCCCCTCTCCGCAAGGGCCCCATCACACAGGACGAGGCCCACCCGAATTCTGTATCCCCTCACTTGCACTTGATGATGTCTACGGGGACCTTATTTCCAAATAAGGTCACAGTCACGGGTCCCAGGCTTAGAATTTCATGTATCTTTTTCAAGGACACAACTCAACCCCTGACACAGGGGTCCGATACACCCACACCGTTTTCTCAGCAGAGACAGTAAAACGCACATCATTCCCTGCGGAAGGCAGGCAGCGCGGACCAGCAAGCGGAAAGCCTGCGCACCCCGAGCCCCAGAGCAGACCACAGGCGGTGAAACACGGCGACGTATTCTCAGGGCTCAGAGGACGGGACGGCTCGGAGCACACCTTCCAACAGACGGCAGTTCCTGTGTCCGTCTCTTTCATCTTTCTGTGTCGAGAGCACATAATCCTTCATCTTGATGTCTTTTTCTCCCCGTGCCGGCTCCGCCGTGAGGCAGGCACCAGTCGGCAGCCCCACCCCGTGGACCGCTGGCTGCTCCTCCTCTGTGACAGGGGCTGTGGCACGGCCCTGGCCCACCCAGGGCAGCCGTCCTTCAGGCTGCAGAGTGCACATCTGGCTCCCATGTCATTATCTGCATCGGAAGCATCTTCCCCTCGTGAATACACCGCCGTAAAGAATCTCGTCTGGCCTGTAGCGCTGTTCCCACTGGCGCCCGTTGGAAGGTTGGCAAATAATAATCCCAGCTGGCAGAGCCCCACGTCATGAGCCCTGGCACCTCTCACCGCAGAGGCAGGACCCCCTTCAGACCATCACTGCTCCTCCTGCACAGAGGTGCTTCTCTGCCGATGCTACGTGATGCTCTGCTGGACCCAACACCAGGCATGGAAACTGTGGCGGACCCAGCCCCTCCAGGGAGGACGTGGGAAGAAAAGCACTACCATCCCCAGGCAAAAGGCGCTGGTTCCAGTAGGAGCTAAAGTCTTCCCAGAAAAACAGGAGGCTTGCCTGTGGCTAGTGAACCCCAGCCGAGAGGCAGGAGGGTTTCTGCACAAAACTGTAGGCAGAATGACCGTTTTCTTGCTACTGGAAACCATTTCTGTGGTTCTTATGGAAGTGGAAGTGGCACTTTGTTGAGTGTTATAAAAACATTCCAGGCGGGGGTACAGCTAAGAGGTGGAATGCATGCTTAGCATTCACGAGGTCCAGTGTTCAATCCCCAGTACCTCCATTAAAAAAATAAAATAAAATGAACAAACCTAATCCCCCCCCCAAAAAAACCAAACAGAACAAACAAACAAAGAAAAAAACACATTCATCATTGTCCCTGCCACCTGATATGAGCTGCAAGGGCAGAACTCGTGTATAAGAACATTCAGGCAACCATACAAGTACATTTTAAAATCTCTAGATTGTGCACAGGCAAAAGGAAATGAATGTAACTCGTAAGAGAGCCTTTGCGGGGGGAACACGCATCCTTTTTCCAGTTAGAAAAGTTTCATGAAGGAATTTGTTTTATAATCTCTATACCCTAATTAATTTAATAACAAATTAAGTGTATGGTCAAGACTCTTGGTTGCAAGTGACAGAAATACAACTCAAATAAAGGGCAAAGTATTTGTTCATGAACACAGAAAAAAAGAGAAATTCAGGAGTAGACTTTCAGGTAAAACTGGTCCCAGACATTCAAACAGTGTCTTCGGGGATCTGTCTCGAGGCTTCAGCTTTGCCTTCCTCTCTCTTGACTTCATTCTCATTCCTGCTTTTTGACAAGATATTCACCAGAGGCTCTAGGCTAGAAGAGAGCTTCTCCGGCCCATCCCCGGGGACTGACCGTCTTGGCTCTGATAGGCTCAGCTGGTGACATACGCTCACTGCTGCAGCAGTCAGGCTGGTTCACATTCTCATTGGCCAGACTGAGAGCACACGCCCATCCTGGGGCTCAGGGCGGGTAAGTCCCACCAGGACGACAGGGACAGGGAGTCAGGGATGGGTGCTTCCCTAAACAAAAGCCAGGGTTCCAGTATCACAGGAAGAAATGCACGTTGAACAGGCAAAAGCAACAGATGCCCATGACACTGTATGAGAATAATGTAAACTGTTGTGAAATTCTGACCAAGTACTACAGAATCAAGCTCAGCTGTGAGAATAACTGCAAGTGAGGTCAACTTGCAGTTTCTTTCACGGACTGTCTGATGGCTTCGCCACTAGTAACCAACTGGGCGATAAATCCTTTGTTTGGTTTGCAAATCAAAGTTGTCCAGTAACATTCATCCCTGTTTTAGAATATTATATAATTCCTGAATCCTTCTATCAGGAATAAAGGTGACAAACAGATGCAGATAAAAGATAAAATAAACAAAATAAAACAAAACCATTACAGTGAAATAGTTCTATTTTCACATCATAGTTTCAGCAGGAAAATCTATTTGGCTGAGTTATTTTTGAACAGAGAGCAGACTGAAAAGGAAGAAATAAAACTGTTCCTGTTTTGAGATGGCATGAATGTCTATGTAGAAAAATCCCAACGAACGTTCAAATGAGACTCCTAGAACAAATGAACAATTTCCACGAGCTTGCAGGACACAAAGCCAACACACCAATAAAAAGCAATCACATGTCTACGTAGTAACAATAAACACTTGGAAACCAAATTCAAAATATAATACCACTCCAAAAAAAAAAGAAATACTTAGATATAATTTGAACAAAATACATGCAGAAAATGTAAAAGCTGCAGATTGTAAATAACTGATGAAGAAATCAAAGAAGATCTAAGTAAATTAATAGACATATTGTGCTCTTGGATTGGAAGACTCAACATAGTAATGATGTCAGTTCTCTCTAAATTGACCTATAGGGTTAATGCAGTTTCCATCAAAATCACAGTAAGGTTTTTTTTGTAGACATACACAAGCTTATTCCTTTATTTATATGGAAAGGCATAGGACCTAGAATAGCTAAAACAAGCTTGCAAAAGAGTAAATGGCGAAGCATCACTTTGCCTGAAACTAACGTCTACTACACAGTTACATCAATGAAGATAGGGCGATACTGGAGAGAGAGACACGGGGGTCAGTAAGACGGGGTAGAGGACCACACAGATATGCCCAACTGATTTTTGACAAAGGTACAAAAGCAATTAAGAGAAAGGATGGCAGATTTTTCAACCAATGGTGCTGGAGCAACTGGACATTCACAGGCGAAAAAATGAACCTCCACCTTAACCTCACGCCTTATGCAAAAACTGACTCAAAATGGATCATGAATTTAAATGTAAAACATAGCTTTAAAACATTTACAAAAACATAGAAAAATCTTTTTGAGGGCTAAGTGTAGGCAAAGAATTCTTAGATTTGACACCAAAAGCGTGATTCATAAAAAGAAAACTTGATACATCAGGCCTCAAATAAAAGAGGAGATTCCTCTAACGTAAAAGTGCTATGAGAGGGGTCAGACGCTCGTGATTGGTCCAGCAGCTACGCGCCCATCAGGAACCTAGTCTCTCCCATCCCTCCTCCCTTGTCTTGGCAAATGACTTCCATCTGCAAGGCGGCGGGCTGGCCATTGCAATTCCTGCTGCTGTGTCTGAGTTCTAGACAGCACCAAAGGGGAAACAAAGGAAGACAAAGTGCTTCCCATCCCATCCAAGTCAGCTTCCTGTAAGCAGCCTCCTGCAAAGTCACACAAAATACTTCTGTTTACATCTCAGCGGTCAGAATTTAGTTACCTGGCTACACTTAGCACGTGAAGCTGGGAAACTCAGTCTTCTGCTTCTGCCGTCTCTGTCAGTCAGTACCTGTATTGTTGGAGCCCCTGAATGATTCAGGGCTCAAACATGACAGAAGTTTACCTCATTCACAGAAAGCCCACAGCGATGTTCTTGACTGGCAGGAGGTTCTCCAGGCAGTGATTGAGGGACCCAAGTTTCTTCTATCTCGTGCCTCTGCCATCTTGGACACTTGACTTCCAAGATCTTCCCACTTGTCAGCATCCAGCAGTGGAGGGGGAACGAGCGTGGAGAACTGGCCAGGGAGGTTCCTGAGGGCCAGCACCAGAAGTGACACACACCACTGCCACCCACTGAAGGCCAGAACTCAAGCACATGGCTGGGTATAAGCAACTGCAAGGAATGAGGCCCAAGAAGGCACGGGTTGGTGATCAGTGACTAGGGCAATGAGCCCAGCTGAAAATGAGGAAAGAAAAGAGGGTGGACATTGGGAGATGGAACGGTTTTGGTCACAGGAGGCCAGAGTGGGCACCAGGAGACCCATTGCATTGGAGGGCTCCAGACAAGGGGGTGAAGGAGGAGCCGAGCCCAAGGCTGGCTCCTCAGTGACCACAACTTGGTCGTACGTCTTACAGACAGGAGAACAGAGCGGCAGGGCTGGAGGGCAGGGGGGAGGAGCTCAGGGGAAGATGTGCTGGTTGGCCTTGAGATGCATGAGTGGAAATGGCCAGAAGGCAGCTGGAAGGTCCAAGTTAGAGTTGGGCAGGGGGGTCAAAATCATATACGACAGTGAACAAAAGCAATGAAATGGATGAGGCCTCTGAGGGGTCGGTATAAATAGAAAAAACTAGAAAACCAAGGACTAAGTCTTGGGCAATGGATATATTGAAAATATCAAAATATTCCAGGAATACTTACTACGAACACACGAGCCTAAACAAAATGAGGTGTCAGTAGCAGGGCTGTGTGAAGACTTCTGTGGTTCTTGGAAATGCTGCAGGCGTTTTTGCCTTTGTGGGCCCCTTCCTCCATTAAAAAAGAAAAAACACATTAAAAAATTATTCCCTACAGCTGCAGTGGCACAGAGACAACTACAACCTAGACCAAATTAATTATTCTACATCCACTATCATGATATGATTTTCTCCCTCTGATTTTAAAAGAAATGAAGATTAAAATATCAATCAGTATATTTCACGGGGCCCTGGAAGTGTCAGAAAGCCAACTGTGTCTAATGGTGTCAACAATCCAAAACAATGGGTAGTTTTTAAAAAAATTAGTTGACTTCAGAAAATGTGCCTGTGTCTTTAAGGGGAGGTCTGATTTTTTTTTAACAGTTATAAGTGAATATTTTAATTAACCCTGATTCTCATAGGTGCACAGCCTTTGTCCCGCTGAAGTGGGCCTGAGCTGAGATGTGTGACAGTGGGGATTTAGGGCGGGACGGAGCCAACAGTTGTCCTGCTTGACTGTGTGAGAAAGCGACTTTATTTTTTAAATGCATTTTCTGCGTTTCTACCTCTCAGGGCATCTGATTCCCTTGTTAAAAGGCATCTGGTACATTCCAGGAGGAGTTGTTTTCAGAACTATGTGTGTGTTTGATGTTTGGGGGGGCTTGATTCTTAAGCCTGTTTTCCAAATAAAGTGAAGTTTAGACGGTAACGATAAGGAATTTCAGATCTCAGATGAAGCGAAGGATGGATGACAAGTCAGGCAATCTTAAAGAGATTCCAGGAAGAGCAGCAGGGCTCGGGTGTCAGGAAGGTCACGCGAAGGGACAGAGGTGAGGAAGTGCCCGGACGTCACAGCTCCAGGCAGGGCTGCAGCCATCCACTGAGCGTCCACGGTGCGCTGTGTGCTGAGCCCTCCAGCCTGGAGGACACGGCGGGGCGAGGGGGAGGAGAACAGATAAAACACAGTCATGGGGACTTCTCAAGTTCTTAACATCTATAAATTCAACAGGTCCAGGATGTTACTTCAAGAGCTAAAGTGAGAAAAAAACTCAAGGAGTAACAGTGGCGGATGACTCAGAAAGGATCAGAGATAAGAGTGTCTTCGAGATGGTCACAATGAGGTCACTGGCGCTCTGGTGAGAACTGCTTCCTGGAGTGGTGGGTGTGGAAGGATGCTGAGTAGCAGAGGCTGTTCCTAAAGTCAGATCTTGAAGTCTGGCCCCGGAGCCAGAAGAACTGGTTGGTTTTAGATCAAGCGCCTGCTTCAGCCTCGTCTGGAAGTAGCTACACAGTAACAGCCAGTGTTTACAGAGTCTTGGGTCAATTACTCCGCCCGTCAGCTTCTGCCGTCAGTATGGGTTTTATGCCCATTTTACAGGTAAGGAAAATGAGGCACAGAAAGGGTAAGTGACTTACCTAGGATCACACAGCTGGTACAAGTGGGAGCACAGGAGTAAGAACTCGGGCTCTGCCTCCAGGTCCTGGGTGATATCGACCCAGACGGAGTGGCCTCTGCACACATTAGTAAATCTCACCTTTATCTGTCACAGGGTTTTATGGTTGTTATTACGTCAGTTTACAGAAGCAAGCAAGGTACAGGGAAGCCACCTGCCTGTGTTCACACAGTGAGGTGGCAGCAGATGCAGAACTGCCACCCATCACACAACATGACTTAAAGCCTCAGAGAGGCTGCGGACAGGGATCCGGAGCTCAGCACTGCGTGGACTAGAGCCATCAGCCCAGGGGAAGCTGGGACCCTGCATCTGGTAAAAAGAACAAACATTTAGCCCGTCTCCAACCCATATCTGTCTCTGCCTCCTCACGCCCCCAAAGAGGAGAGCTTTCCTTGAGAAGAAATGACTTCGTTCTCTCTGGATATTTAGAAAATGCTGGGGTTTCAAAGCCTTTCCCCGTCAGACCCAGATGGTCTCCCCTCTTTGGCCAGATGGATGGAAAGTGCATTCTGAACCAATAACATGGCTACCTAACATTATTTTAAAATATATTTTAATCGTATCTAATAATTATATAGGACACATTGGTCATACTGGTTTTTGTTTTGAGTTCCTAAGAGGAAAAACACAACCTAAGCATAAAGGGCTGTGATTTGCTTCTTTTTTTATCATAAGTTAATGACATTAACTTATCAGCATGGCATGTGTGTATCTGACCTATTGGCCTTCCTCCATCCAGTAAGGAGAATGCCTGCTTTGGAGGCGTGTGCACATGGACAAAGGGAACTGGAAGTGTCCCTGCCCTGATGCCTGGGTGATAAACCTAGGCCCTGGCTTTGTGACGGCAGTAAATGCTGCTTTTAAAGTTGCCACAGCTTAAGGAAAATGGTGGTGACACATTCATCGGAGAAGCTGAAAGGCAGACAGTGTTATCAGCTGAAGAAAAATCGTGGTGTCAGCTTTGGTTACGTTATGGATGCCATGGTTGGGGATAAAAAGAGGTACCCGTGTCTACCTTTCCAAAACAATCTGCGCGTCTTTAAAAAGCATGTGTTGGTGACATTTTTAAAGACCTAAAACCATGTAAGTATGCTCGAGAAACTTACTATTTTTTAATGATCTGGTAAATTACAGACTATATAAAGTGGTTGTATTTTTTTAAATAATTCTGAATAATGGCCTCCTCATTTATCTTTTTTCTAAGGGATTCAGCAGCTTTCCATATAGAATGTTTGTAGAGCTCTGTAACAGACACAAATGGCCATTAGCAGTAAGAGATGATGATTATGGGGAATTAACGTGGAAATGACACTGGGCAGGGAGGCCCCGACGTCAAACCTGTGCATTTATCTCTCAAAGTCCTCTCCTTTGGCATCCTGGTATGAAACTCAGGCTGCCTGGTTTTGCTCCTTGACCTCATTCTATGTCTTGAAAATGTACTGTGTTCCTGTGTGGTTAAGACAAGAATTTACCAGTCATTTTCCCTCCTGACCTACCTATTGTAAAACAATCTACAGTGATTTGCAACCTTTGCTTTCCTTCAGGACGACACAATAAGCTGCCACCTCCTGTGCTCCACTGGGGGTAGGGGTGCAGGGTGGGAGTTGGGGGGGGGACGCAGGCATGGAACCCTGGCCTTGGAGGTAGTTGTGGGGGTGCTGTTCCTCCCAGGCACCGTCCCAGGGGCGCCTGAGGATGCGGTGCTGGCTGCCGGCCAGGTAAATTGGAGGCAGTCCTAGAAGTAAGAACATCCATCATGCTTAGTGAGATCTTCGGTTGTAACGGCTGCCTTGAGCCTCCAGACTTTTTTTTTTTTTTTTTTTTTTTTAATAAAGCTCCTCCCGGTCCTGAAGCACTCTTTCCGCCTCTGCTGCCATATGTTTTTCCAGCTGGACCTCCACCAGTCTTCCGCTCTCCAGAAAGTTCTCATTCATTCAACCCAAGGGTATCTCAATGGCTTTTCTGAGGACTGCTGGAAGTTTCAGCAGGAGTCCTGGCCACATGGAAAAATACAGCTACTTGAGCTTACAGATGAAGGTCTCAAATTGGGAGTCTGCCCTCAGGGGCTGTGCTTTCATTATTCAACTTAAATTTGGAGAAATGTAAATAAACATATTTAAATGTGTGAAACTGTATAAGAAAAACGTCCTTATTAGCCTGCACTTTCAGTGATTCAGACGTCCTCACCAAATCCAACAGCAGGGAAATTTAAGAATGGTTTTTGTTCTTTAAGAACAGGGTTTTTTTGTTTGTTTGTTTTGGTTTTTTTTGTCTGAGGACTGGAATCCACCCACGTGTTTACTCTGACTAGCCAGTGACCTCCGGACCTTGTTTTTCATTGTTCATCTTCTATTCACCTGGGGCACCGCGGGTGTTTTCGCTTTTCCAGATGCTGTTTTTCAGACTGGTTGATAGAACGGCTGGAGTGACCACTCTCGGATACACTTTGGAGTTCCGGCCTCCGGGCCAAGGTTCACTGTCCCCAGTCCTAACCCAGCTGCGGGTTCTTTGTGAGTCAGACTTGGGTGATGCCCTGTCGGTCGTCTTGCCTTTGAGTGAGTCTAGAATTCAGTTCCTCATCCTCAAAAGCCCTAACTCAGATGGAAACCGGTCACACATTCTCTGTGGCAAACTCTCCTTGGAAGACACTCACCAGGAACTGGGCTGTAGGCATAAAGCTCTTACTTTATTGATGTATTCATATTTGATTTACAGGCAAAACTGAGCCCACTTCCATATTTTAATAGTGTCCATGACTTACTGGCAAGTCTTCGACTACACTTCCCGCGGGCCCCCACCCCCAGCTCACGGCCCCTTCTCCCACTACTGTTTCCCCAGCTCTCCCCCAGATCTTTCCTCATCACCTTCACGCTACAAAATCTGCAGGGGCAAAAATGATGCCTCCGATAAGATAAAGCGGTCTCCAAACAACCCACACTGGCGGTATAAAACCCAAAATTTTGACAGTGTTAGTTTGGGGAGGCCAGTGGTATTCAGGGATAGCTATGAAATTGTGCGATCTGATTTAGTCAAGTATTTTTCAAAGCGGGCAACAGACAGCAATATCGTGAGGAAATCACACTGAATTTCACTTTCTTTCTGGTTTGCTGGCTTCACCGAAGGCTGAAACAAGAATATAATTACAATATTTCTAAACCGATTGTGTAACCGCTCTGAAGTTTGACAACTTGACTCCCCACATTCATAATACAAGTGGTGAATATCTGGTAGGTTACCCATTAAACGGCTGTGACAGATCGTATTTCTGGTTAATTGTTAGTTCCTTATGACCTTAGACTTTGCCTGTGTATTTAAGAACACCATCTGTTGTCTAGGGTAGCAATACTACGTTTTCACATGAGGATTACTGTTCTTACTTCGTAAACAACAGTGCTCAGTTGGAGGCGTTGAAACTCTACCATAGGATTATTTAAATTATACTACCTATGGAAAGCTTAAAAAAAAGAAACTGACCTTCTTGTCCATGCTAGCTTTATTGGCTTCACCTAAAATGTCATAATTTATATACCATAATAAAACCATAAAGAAGATTTACACATTGCTTTCTTGGTCTGCAAAACGAAGTATTTGAAAAGAACTCTGGCTCTGTTACACCTGTCCTGTTTGTCTTCTTCCAGACTAGTTTCTCATCGAATGTTTCTGAGAAATTTCCCAATAAAACATAATTAAAAAATAATTCCCACAAAGTGAAATGAGATGACACTTTTTCTTTTCTTTTTTTAAACAGTCACCCAAGATTAAGCCTCTCTTGTTTGGGGGGCATGTTGAGAACCCTGCTGGTGTTCAAGAAATATTAAAACATCTACTAACATGTGGGCTAAGATAAGGCAGATGTTGACGGGGTTTTAAGCAGGCTACCTTTGTCTGGGACTCGCAGACAGTGGCACCTGGGAAATGCACTCTTGGGGGACAGGGTGAAGGGTGGGGAGGGGCAGAGCCTTTACTTGAATTTAGCCAGGCCTGGGCTGTACCCGGGTACTAATTTACTGCAATTCTCCAATCCATGAATCAGAACTTCCAAAACACAGAGGCTCTGCGGAGTGGGAGAACAGGCTTGCGTCTAATATCTCCTGCACCCTTTCTGCATCAAGAGAAGGAAACTGCACGCACTTGTTCATTCATTTATTTGCTTCTTAATCCATCCCCTGCCCTTGTCCCAAAAGGAGCCGAGGTGAATGGAAATGACTGTTTAATGTGACTCGGGAAATGACAGCTCCTTAGAGGTGAAAACTTTTTCACAGTAACTGTAATTTTTCATTCCTTAACAATGGTGACACTTTAAAGAAGCAGGACTGAGCTTTGGAGAATAAAGCATTCTAAGCAGTGTGCGTCTGATTTCTGAACTGACTTTTGTTACGAAAACTGGGACAAGGCTCATAGGATTGATCATTATAAGCCCAGCACCCACAACTCTGGACGCTTCACCGAGTATGGTTTTTTTGGTGTTTGTTTGTTTTTTAATTACTTGGAATGGGAGAGGTTGGCATGAACACCCACCATGTGAAAATAATCAAGAGGCCGTCCGCCAACAGAAAATAACTTTGAAAGTAAGGAATGTGGAATTGTGGGCCTAAACCATTTGACAGCTTCCCCAAAAGGCACGTCCTGACATGTTCTCAGTGTAAGAGGGCTTCGGCATTCCAGCTTTTAGAAGAACGTCTCCTGTTACAGCTGAAATTTGCCGCTTATCCTTTTCCACGCTCTGAATTCATGGAATCTGGAAGTCCGATTCCAGAACTCTCATTTTAAAACCTATTGAGTCATCTTTATATGAAAAGTAAAGAACATGGCTCTTTTTTGATTTTTGAAGAACAGCTGAAATGAAATGTCCACACACAAATGCTTCCCAACACCACCATTTTTGAAATGCACAGAATTTAAGAAATTTCATTTAATTTTTTAATAATCAGACCCAAACAGACAAAAGTCTTGTAGAAAGTCATGGATGTAACACTTCACTACAGTTAAGAAAATCACAACAAATTTGAAAACATCAGAAACATCAGAATTCCTGGAACCTATTCCTTTACAAATTCAGTACACAGCCAGTGAAGAAGCCACACAGCTAGTAAGCAGTGGAATCCTGGGTGACAATACAAAAAAAAAAAAAAACAAGAAGCCTCAAAACAAGTTTCTACATACTGCTGACCTGTTCAGCCAATGCCTGTCAGTATGTGGAACTTTTCTTCCCTTTTCTTCAACTGAGGCTGTCTTGAGTAACCTGAAAGGCCTGTGGGTAGTGTATTGAGTCTTTGCCCACCATATATACATATATATATATAATTTTATGTATATATAAAATAAGGCAGTCTTTTGTGGAAAGAATTATGTTCACAAGCCTGGGACACTTTAGTTGGGCATGTGAATACTGATCCACACGCTTCTGCCCTGCCTAACTTCAACTAAGTAGAGACCGTGGTTAGACACTTCTCGCCTGGGATCTGAGCCCAAACCCAGCAGACGTAACAGACGTAATGTTCTCAGACGACCTGATGATGTGGTGGCCATTGAAGCTCACAACTTTATTTGGTAACACAGTGCCCCCCAAATAGCGGGCAGGCACTTACGGTCGTCCCTCTGCTTTGGTTTGTGATTCCGTATGTGTCAGAAGAATGCTGGGCTTGGGTCTGCCAAATTCTCTTACTCCGGTCACCCCCCGCCCCAGCCCACCACATGAAGGGTCAGAGTGGAAATGGTGCCATGTTCAACATCCCCTCTTCCACGCAAGTGGAACCCGGGCCCTGAGAGTCCCCGCGCCCTGCCTGCGGTCACACGGCAGCCGCATGGAGAGCAGCCATGGCCCCGCAGCCCCCTCCCGGGCAGACGTGTACATGTATGTAAAAAAGAACCTGCCGAGGAAACAGAAATAGGAGGCAGCCCACCAGTGGGCTAAAGAAAGAACTACAGTCCGGGGGACGCGAACTCTAGCTGTTTCCCTGCACATTCTCTCCGTCTCAGGGCAAGTTCCTCACGGGCTGGTGCCTGTTCACCAAGTCAGCAAAGTGAACAGACACCAAGGCCTCAGCCAGCGTTCAGAACAATCAACTGGTCTGCTAACGCAAATGTAGGCAGACAGGCAGGTGGCCAGACTGGGAGCCGTCCGAAAAGTATCCACGATCTAGTGACATCTTAAATCCTGAGAGATGACACCCCGAGGAGGTTCACACGTGCTGGGCCCCAGGCATGTTTCAGAGCCAACTGTACCTCTCAAGAATTTGCTTGAAGGGCTGAGGAGGCCTGCTAACAAGTCCATCAAGGTTCAGACCTGGATTTCAGGACTGGCACAGCATCTTAGCTGTGACTGGCGTTTCAGTAAACGCGCTGTATTCGGGCAGTCCCTTTAGGAAATCTCTTTCTCTATTTCTGTCCACCAGAGGTCCTTTGCTAGGGCTCAAACCCAGGCTCTCTGCTCCCCTGTTTATAGTTTTCTTCTTCCCTGTATGAACTTCAGTTCTGAGTGTGAATCTTAATTCTCTCAATGGGTTTGTACGCCCCTTGGCAAAGAGGTATTACCACGTGGGCACAGGAACGGATGTACCAACGCACAGACACTCACGCGAATTAATAAATTACAGCCCACAGTTAGTCTTTTAAACTTTCCTTCCCTTTTTCCTTCTGCAGGGAGTTCTCTGTATCTCCTTTATACATAAAAATGACCAAAAAAAAAAAAGTTTGGAGAAAAGTTTATTGTTAATGTTTAGATTGCTGGCTACCTTTGGACTATCACCTATGCATAAAAAATAATTGTCTTAAATAACAACATTACTTTGTGTGTGTGTGCTAAACACCTTAGACCACAGCAAGTCAGGTCACAGCAAGTCAGTCACCAGAACAGACTACTGAAACCCCACTGGTAAAGGCCAAATTTTCCTGCTGACTGGCATTTTTTTGCAGAATATATTTGCATCTTGTCAAGAGAAAGACAATCTAGTTCATACTGGCTAACTTCTGTCTCATAAGAAATGCAAACAATAAGTTATGAATCATTTTGCCTCTTATAACCCCTTTCTAATGATGAAATCCTATGAAGTATCTGTCTTCATGCTTTTTCCTTTTCAGTGCCCTGCAGGCCACCATATTTACTTGTCTGACTGCAAAGTAGCCAGGACTGGGGTCCTACAACAGGAATTAAATGATTTCACGAGATTTTTCTCTTTGTTTTTCAGGAAAATAGGTCATAAAGAGATGAAGATGCAATGTTCCGATATGGTGAGTGACCAAACCATTTCCTCGCTCAACTAAATCCCAGAATTAAATTTTTTATCCAAACACCAACATCAATTTTTATCTATGGTTCATAAATTTTATCTAAGGTTCACCAGCCCAAAATGGTTTGCCATTTAAGGAGTCCCACACAAGGCAGGGCGTGGCGGCAACTGTCCCTCACCCCTGCCATATTCCTCTGTCTGTTGTGACGGTTTATTTTTCTTTGGATTGCCTGTCCTATGCACTACACTAGAATTTTCCTTTTTCCTATAAATACAGATTTAGATGAAGCAAATTTTAACACTCCTTTTGTTAACACTCACGAATGTGAACACTCTTCTTCTAGGTCTCTAAACTGTGCTTACACAACTTTTTAAAATGCAAAATGTAAACAGAATGTTCTAGACTATAGCCTTAGAGAGAAATACTCATACCTGGGTATCAGTACTGGTGCTCACCTTTAATGTTACTGTCAGCAAACCACTTAATCTTTCAATATCTTAGGTTTTCAGCTTCTGAAAAAGGATGACAAGAATAGAATTTGTGCTCAAAATAACTTTTCAGAATGTCCATATGAAAGACATAATAAATACAAAGCTATCACATTATTCTTAACCTTTTAGAATTGTAACAGCTTCTACTTTTTTCCTTACTCCTGAATATGTATGTAAGAAAGTTACCAAGTAGTCAAGCTAATGAGAGAAAATATACCATTTTATTATTTTCAAACATTATCCATGAGGTTAGTTCACTATTTTGTCAGTGTCTGCCTCCTGATACCTTCTAAAAGATTTTAGCGAGTGTCTTAAGTATAAGTTAAGCTCGCATCCAGATATTATTTCAGAAAAGTGCATTTCATCATGCTCTTTCCAAAAAGTCAATAGGAGGGTTCTGGCATCAAATTGCTGTTGAATTCCTTCCAGTTCTTTTACAAATTTCCTTGCAGACTGAGCGGGTGTGTGACCTCAATCTCTCCTCTGTCTGTATTTTTCACTTAGCTCTTTAAATTCTGACACAGTAAGTAGTTAACCTACATGAAGACCCCAAATTTTACTCTAAATGGGGACCTGTACGTATGTTTACACATTGGCTGGTGACGAATAGCTTCTGTGTGTAATACGTGGATGATTAAGAGCTCCTGTGATTTTATTTGGCCTGATTCTTAGACCCTCCACGGAGAGTTTATCTCGTCCACATGCAAAAGTCTCTTTAATATCCTAATGCTTTCTGTGTACAGGGGAGGTAGGCTACAGGGAGAGGTCAAATGGAGGAAAAGTATTTCTAAAAAAGTTTATTTGCAATTTCAAAACTAGTAGAACAGTCTCATAAAATGTTATTATTTAGAAGAAAGGCTCTCATATCTATTACAGAAGATTCATTTATGTCATGACTCTCCACAGTGCGTGCAGATGCCGTCATATAAGTAAGTATGTTCAGATACATATTTGTAACTTTTTCAAAGTGGAAAGCCCTGAATATCACACATGCACTTCCAGGCTTCTGGTACTTCTCCTGCCCAAGCAGCCTAGGATGGTATCCACAGAAATTCAGATGACATGTGGTTGCATTTTTTTTTCTCCTTCAAATATGCCAGGGTCAGAGTTTAAGACACTTTGGTACGGTTGCCACATCATGTTATTAATAGAAACTGCACTCTAAGGAATGAAGGCTGTGATTCCACGTGTGTGGATACAGGGTGAAACGCATGAACTCAGCAGTCCCTGGGAATACCACGTCCTGGATAGCACCCACGCACTGCCGGGGCACAGGGTGGCAGTCCTCCCACCGCTACGCTGTCCTCGGGGCAGAGTTTCATCAAGGTCCTCTGGTAAGAACCACGGCTTTATACTGCCCTGTCGACTGTCAGGACAGGGCTGCGGTGTTTTAACAAGACCGTCTCAACCAGAGTATGTTCTGAGGACCAGATTCTCATTTTAGGTGTTCTAACACTCACACAGTGGAAGCCCACGTCAGTCTCAGTGTGGGGGTCAGATCTGTTCCACCCACAGAGCTCCTGCTCAGAACTGCTCCCTTTGGTTTACCTTCTAATCACTTCCCTTACTCCAGCTTTTGATCGTATTGTACTGAATGGCTTTCCTTTTGCTCCTAAACTATGATTTTCTTTTTCTTTTTTAATCTTAGAAATTAGAGCTGGAAAAGACTGTTGCTTCATCTCATCTCAGCAGGAGTGTTCCCCTTAGACTATTTCCTTTAGCTCTTAAGACTAACTGCAGCATTTCAGTGTGCTGGTTGAAAGCCAGCTTCAACCCACTGCCCCGCCAACACTTCACTGAGCATCTGCCTGCCCCTCCACATATGAACCTTGTGGGAGCACACTGCAGCCAACCCGGTAACCTTGACTCGGGGTGGCAAAGATTCTCATGATTCTCTTTTGAAAGGACCTGCAGCCTTTTAAGCAAGAGGGCAGAGTCTACGTGACTAAAACATACCAACTTCCTCTTTCATAAGTCATCACATGATGAACTACAATTACAATTCCTGCCTTGTCTCTGCGAATTGCAGACGCATTGCCTCACCCTAGAAACCCTGCTCCCGTGTGTGGAGGAGGAGGCGGCTCTAACTGCTGCAGCAGCCGCTTTGGAAGGGATCCAACTCCAGTCTGTGCCGGGAGGGAGGGCAGTGGGTGGAAGACGAAAACAAAGCTATGTTTACTTAGCATACATCGATAAAGCTGCTTGGGAGCTCCATGAAAGGCCAGGCAGCATGAAAGCCTTTTGATACAATATAAGGAATTGCTGCTCTGGATCCAGGGCCAGCCTTAACCCCTGGGATCCCGGACCCTTTTATGGCAAGAGACCGGAACTAAAGTAGCCTGTCCATTCTCCAGCAGGCATTTCGTTAGGGAAGTTACAACAACTCAGTTTCGACATGAAACTGGTAGTGTGAAATAAAAAGGAAATGCTCTTCGTTTGGAGAACAAAAGCTCTGTTCTACAAAAATCCTTTCCTTAGTACCTCTCAGGGCAGAATTGGTATCTTGGTATTTCTATTCTGGGATGGAGCCGACAGGCTTTCCCTCGAGGGTATTACAGTGCCCGCTGGCAGGTAAATGAATATAATCAGGCCGCAGCTCTAACTCCGAGTTGTTTTCTTTTAATATTTCAACCGCTGCCTGCTGGGGCCATTTCTTGGGGGTGTTTAGCTGGCTCATCCCTGCAGCACAGAGCCTGGGCCTCACCCCCTTTGGAAAGTGGCCTCGAAGGTGAAGTCACGTGCCAGGATGAGTGGCACAGGGTCTCCAAGGAGAGCCATAGGTCCTGAAAAGGAGCTTGACAGCAGGGACCAGGAGGGACCAAATTCACTGGCACCAACTGCCTGGCAGAACAGGATCGGGGTCCTCCTCTCCCGTCTAGGAGAGGGTGAGGCAGGACTGTAAGTGCAGGGCGAGATCAGGGAACAGATGGGGACACCTTTATGGCAGGCGCACCTTCTCTGGAAATCCCCAAGAGAAGACATTCACGGTTCGCCTGTAAAAACATTTAAGTCTGGCATTGCGATTTCTGTGCCATTTTTGAACAGTTTTTTTTTTTCATGTGCTTTAAGCAGCTCCCTCCACTGTTTCTCTAAGGGTGTTTTTCCTCTTCCTTGTGGTTAATCCTTTGAAGCAACCTGGCATTTTCAATAGCAACAACTAGAGAGAAACGTCAGCAGGATTTTTTTTTTCTTTTCTCCACCTACCAATCCAGTCGTAGGAAAGATAATATAATTAGTACCCTGTTCTTCCCACACTTAACCAGCTCATTCCAGTCTCGGGGAGAGATGTGGGCCTGTTTTCCAACAAAGGAAGCTCCAGAGGCCGCCCTTCCAGAGTCGAAGTGTAAAAGTCCCAACTGAGAGTGACTAAGCCCGCGTCTCTTAGGAAGACTAACGACCAGCCATAAGTGGTTTGCCATACCACACGCCAGCTCCTCCTCCCGATAAAAGTATGCAACTCAAGTGCTCAGTTCAGTCTGGGCAGAGTGCGTGGCTGCCAACAGTGGCAGAGCGCGGGGACCCGGCCGGCAGCGCGGCCGCACCTCGCCTTCGCGCAAGGCGGGCCTGAGCTCCCACCCGCCGGGGCTGAGCCCAGCCCGGGCCCGCGGTGGGCGCGAGTCCGCCCTTGCCCCGCGACGGCGCCACGGGGGCCCACGAGGCCCGCCACTCACCCCCACCGCGGGCGCTGACCCCGCGGCGGCTCGTGCCCGCGCGTCGCGCCACCGTGAGTCCAAGTTTGGCCTCGGGGGCGGGGCCTGGCGGCCCGGAGTCGCGGCGGGGGTGGGGCCTGCGCGGTGACGCGGGCGCGCTGGCCGCAGACCCCGGATCCCTGGAATGTGCATTCGTTCAATGGGGCCGCCGGTGCCAGCGGCGCCGAGTCACGTCCGCGCCGAGCGTGCGCACTGGGAGGCGGCGACGGCGCACGCGGCCCGCGACCCCGCGACCCCGCGACCCCGCGCCCGCCGCGCCGACCTGCGGAAGGCGGCCCGGACCCTGGGCCGGGAAGAAGGGAGAACGGGCCCCCTCATACTGCGACCAGCGCCCTCCCGGCAGGGCCCCGGGAAACGCGGTGGACGCTGTCCTCGGCCTGGGAGTAGCGCTCCCGTTAGCTAAACTTCGGGGCCAGCCGCGCGTGCGTCTTTCCCAATACTAACCACGGCGAGCGTGGAAGCACTTACCAAAGAGTTCAAATAAAACTCCTTTGAAAAAATGTGAACCACGCTAGACTCAAAGTCCCCATCCTCAAAAGATGATTGACTGAACAAGTTACAAAGTGGCCCGCTTTTCAGAACATGAGTTGGAGCACGATGTGGCCCAACGGCCCGAGAAGGGAGGGAACGAGGTCTCAGTAGTCGAGGCAGCCGAGCGGGTGGAGGAAAGCCCGCCATGCTCGCGGCGAGCTCACGTCGGGGACACGGGGACACGGGAACACGGCCGCGGCGAGGGCGGGCGGGCGCCGCGGAGCCGGCTCTCCCGGCAGCGCTCGTTCCCCGGCGGGGGGAGGGGGAGGGCGCCGGCGCGGGGGAGGGCGGGCGCGCGCGCGAGGGGAGGGGGCCCGCGCAGGCGCCTTGCGAGGCTGTCGAAGAATCAAGTCTGTAGAAGTGGAGCGGCCGCGGCAGCAGCAGCAGCGACGGCGGCGGCTGAGCTGAGGCGGGCTGGGCGCTGACGCGGGCGCTGGAGAGCGGCGACGCCAGGAGCTGTGAGAGAGCAGCGGAGCGACCCGGGGCCCGCGCCGCGCCCGAGCTCCACGCCACCCGGCCGCCGCCGCCGCCCCGGCGCGGCATGCCCCGCCGCTCGGGCTGAGCCTGCCCCGGCGGCCGCCCCCCGCCCCCCGCCCCCCCGGCCTCCCCGCCCCCCGCCCCGCACTCCGCGCCGGCCGCCGCCGCCGCCGCGACCTGCTGCGCTCCCCCGCGCCCGCGCGGCCCGTCTTCGCCCCGGTCTGGAGGCCCGCCGCGGCCCCGGCCGAGCCCCCGCCGCCGCGCCCGCCGCGCCGCGCCGCCCCGCCGTCCGCCCGCGCCCAAGCCCGCGCCGGCCGGGGGGACGTGCTGCCGCGGCTGCAGCCCCTCGCCCCGCGCCCGCCGCCCCTCGTGCACCGGGGGCGCTGCGCGGGCGCCGAGCCTTCGCGGGCTTTGCCGCCGCCGCCGCCTTTGCGGCCGCCGCCGCCGCTGGTGGGGGAGCCGCGGGGTTGGGGGGGGAGGAGGGCGCGCGTGGTGCCGGCGGGGAGCGGCGGCGCCCCCTCCTCCGCCTCCTCCGCCTCCTCCTCCTCCGGCGCCGCGGGCTCCTCGGACATGGCCGCGGCGGTGGCGGTGGCGGCCGCGTCCCGGCGGCAATCGTGCTACCTGTGTGACCTGCCCCGCATGCCCTGGGCCATGATCTGGGACTTCACCGAGCCCGTGTGCCGCGGCTGCGTCAACTACGAGGGCGCCGACCGCGTCGAGTTCGTCATCGAGACGGCGCGGCAGCTCAAGCGGGCGCACGGCTGCTTCCCGGAGGGCCGCTCCCCGCCAGGCGCCGCGGCCCCGGCCGCCGCCAAGCCGCCGCCGCTCTCGGCCAAGGACCTCCTCCTGCAGCAGCAGCAGCAGCAGCTCGGCCACGGCGGCCCCGAGGCGGCCCCGCGCGGCCCGCAGGCCCTGGAGCGCTACCCCCTGGCGGCCGCCGCCGCGGAGCGGCCCCCGCGCCTCGGTTCCGACTTCGGCGGCAGCCGCCCAGCCGCCGGCCTGGCCCAGCCGCCGACGCCGCAGCCGCCGCCCGTGAACGGCATCCTGGTGCCCAACGGCTTCTCTAAGCTGGAGGAGCCGCCCGAGCTGAACCGCCAGAGCCCGAACCCGCGGCGCGGCCACGCCGTGCCGCCCACCCTGGTGCCGCTCATGAACGGCTCGGCCGCGCCGCTGCCCGCCGCGCTCGGCCTCGGTGGCCGCGCCGCCGCCTCGCTGGCCGCCGTGTCCGGGGCTGCGGCCGCCGGCCTGGGCTCGGCGCCGCCCGCCGACCTGGGCGCCCACAAGCGGCCGGCGTCCGTGTCCAGCAGCGCGGCCGGGGAGCACGAGCCCCGCGAGGCGGCGGCCAAGGAGAAGCCGCCGCCGCCGCCCTCGCACCGCGGCCCGGCCGACAGCCTGTCCACCGCAGCTGGGGCGGCCGAGCTGGGCCCCGAGGGCGCGGGCAAAGGCCGCGGGCCCGGCGAGCAGGACTGGGTCAACAGGCCCAAGACCGTGCGAGACACGCTGCTGGCGCTGCACCAGCACGGCCACTCGGGGCCCTTCGAGAGCAAGTTTAAGAAGGAGCCGGCCCTGACTGCAGGCAGGTTGTTGGGTTTCGAGGCCAACGGGGCCAACGGGTCTAAAGCAGGTAGGGGCGGCTGTGGAGCCAGGGGGTCTAGGGGAGAAGAGGGGCGGAGAGCAGAGGAGGGGGTGCGCTTTCCATTCACCATTCTCCCCCAGCCCCGAAACAACAAACACCCAACTTCCTGCTCTGCCTCAGGCGGAACCAGCGCTTAGTGGCAACGTGTTCATGTGCTGAAGCAGCATAACAGAGATGAGTCAGACCAGGCTGATAGGCACTGACACAGGATTTTCCTTTCCCAGCACATTCTTGGATGGGAGCATGAGGCACCAGTCACCTTTTAACCTGGGGGGGGGGGCGTTCACAATCATATGCACAGTTGACCAGGGTACCTGCATGCGTGTGTAAGAATAGACAGGGACAGGCCGTTTTCTGTGTGTCTTTTCCTTTTAACTGGTATAGTGCCTCAGAGCCCTGTAAGTCTGTTTTAAGTGGCACGTGTTCTTGAAACTCATGTGAGTTATACACCAGCTTTGGGGGAATAGGCATTCTTTGGCGAGTTTTGTTTCATGTTAGTAAAAGATCTTTTAGTGCCAGGTCATTTATCCCCACTCTTTCCGTTTTATTTTCTTTGTTTTTCCAGTTGCAAGAACAGCAAGGAAGAGGAAGCCTTCTCCAGAGCCGGAAGGTGAAGTCGGGCCCCCTAAGATCAATGGAGAGGCCCAGCCGTGGCTGTCCACGTCCACAGAAGGGCTCAAGATCCCCATTACGCCTACGTCCTCTTTTGTGTCGCCACCACCACCCACTGCCTCACCTCATTCCAACCGGACCACACCGCCTGAAGCGGCCCAGAACGGCCAGTCCCCCATGGCAGCCCTGATCCTAGTAGCAGACAATGCGGGGGGCAGCCACGCCTCGAAAGATGCCAACCAGGTGCACTCCACTACCAGGAGGAATAGCAGCAGCCCCCCCTCTCCGTCCGCCATGAACCAAAGAAGGCTAGGCCCCAGAGAGGTGGGGGGCCAGGGGGCAGTCAGCACAGGAGGACTGGAGCCAGCGCACCCTGCCAGCCTCCCGGACTCCTCTCTGGCAGCCAGCGCCCCGCTGTGCTGCACCCTCTGCCACGAGCGGCTGGAGGACACCCACTTTGTGCAGTGCCCGTCCGTCCCTTCGCACAAGTTCTGCTTCCCTTGCTCCAGACAAAGCATCAAACAGCAGGGCGCTAGTGGAGAGGTCTATTGTCCCAGTGGGGAAAAATGCCCTCTTGTGGGCTCCAATGTCCCCTGGGCCTTTATGCAAGGGGAAATTGCAACCATCCTTGCTGGAGATGTGAAAGTGAAAAAAGAGAGAGACTCGTGACTTTCCGGTTTCAGAAAAACCCAATGGTTACCCTTAACTAGAACTGCTTGAATTGTATATATATCTCCATATATATATATATATCCAAGACAAGGGAAATGTAGACTTCATAAACATGGCTGTATAATTTTGATTTTTTTGAATACATTGTGTTTCTATTTTTTTTTTTTTTTGACGACAAAAGGTATGTACTTAAAAAGGCATTTTTCTCTTTTGTTAACGTTATTAGCATATCTCCGTGCTTTATTACCCCGGTGACAGTTACCGTTCGATGTAGGCTGTGACTTGCGCTGCTTTTTTAGAGCACTTGGCATATCAGAAATGCTTCTAGCTGTATTTGTATGCACTTATTTTAAAAAGAAAAAAAAAAGCCAAATACATTTTCTGACATTGTAAGATTGCCTTACTGTCTGTTATTCCTTATCGCTGGCCCCTTTCTCAGGCTGGAGGCCAACTGGTGGAGAAGGAAAGGAAGTGAGCGAAAGGGGCACTGCTGTGAAGCGGGCATGCCACTGGGCAGTGTCACCATGTTCCCCCCCATACATTGTCCTTTTAGAGCAATAGGAAGTAGATTTTGAGTCTTTCTCGATTTTGTTCTTAAAGTTCGGTTGTTGGGATATTGATGACTGAGAGTTGCTGCTGAGAGATTTTCAGGACTGTGGTTTGGGGGAGGGGGGATTTTTTTTTTTTTAAGGCAAAGTTGACCACTGTTCACTGCCCACGTGATCAGTTGTAAGATTACAATGCTGCATGCAAGTTGGTTACATAATACACAATTCAGTGACTCAAGGCAGTGATAACGGATGGTGGTGTGTACAAGATGGCACTGCCATCTTTGAACAGAGCCTGGCTCTGCAGCGCCACTCGGTCTTTCGGAACATCCTGGAGCTCTGTCTGTTGTTTGTCGTTTCCTTTGAAAAGAGTCGAAAGACAAGTTACAGTCCAGGTGAACTTGGAGATTGTGGGATTGGTTTCGTTTCTGTTTTGTGTTTTGTTGTGTTTTTTTTTAATCATTTCCCTGTAGTGCTCTGGCTGTTGATACTATCACCTACACCCTGTTTCTAGTGCGTGCTGAATACAGTATGGTACAATGACAGTAAGAGCGCATGGGGCTGCCAGGACGGCCCGTGGGCATATCAGTGACAGCCCAGACGGGGGTGGAGGAAACCTGCAATTTCCTTCGTACATGTGTTTGAAATACCAAGTGAATAATGCTGTTCTTCTGGAAAAAAAAAATGATTAGTGAAAATTCAAGAAAGGGTTTGACATCATAAGCCCCACCTCTGAAATTATTTTTAGAAGCCTTTTGTAAACTAATTTCTTTTGATCACTCTTTTGCATCAGCAAAATGATTTTTTTAAACCAATAAATCATCAGTTACTAGAATCACAGTGATACTGGTTTTTCTTTTGTGCTGTTATGATTTTTAACATTGACAGGAACACTAAAGCCTTCTATGTTCAGGTGTTTGTAACTTGGCCCTCTAATTAGGCTGAATCATGGCTTCAAGGTCTACCACTTACGTGTATCCTTCACAACTGAGCTTCTGTTTTAATCTGAAAATATAGATTGTTACCCACTTTGGATTCTTTTTCAGTTATGTTTTTGTCTTTCTTTTTTAAATTGCTTGAATACTTTTTAATGGTCGAGTTATTGACACTTGAAAATCAGATACTGCACCAGATACAGTATTTTTTGTGGTGTTTTTAATGAGTGCACCTATTATTAATGCTGTGCAAATTCATGTTACCGGTCATTGTTATATTGCAAACAGGCTTGCATGATTAACCAGTTTGTTACACTTTTTTTTTTAATTGGAGTATCTATGACTCAGATCAGACTGGTTTCTCTTATGTAAATGCACACATGCAGAAACACAGAATCAATTTTACATGCCCATAAAGACATTTGTGAAGTCAACTCTTATATGGTCTGTTGTATAAATGTGTACCTAGGCACTTTATGATAAACTGGAATTTGACCTCATAGATGTTACAAGTTGATCAGTCATTTGACCTAATTTGTGATAGCTGTCTGTATGTTTTGCAATCTTAATACAGATAAGCTTTCCAAAAAGATTAATAAAGAACCATCCTGCTGTGTTGAAATAAGTCTATCCAGCTGTGGAAAAGGCAACCTATGGTTTCTCTGTGCTGGTGTTTAAGAGGGAGAAAATGAACAGCTTGAAAGGGCTGTGTGTCGAGGTTACTCCAATCAAAAAATAAGAGTCCGACCGGCCCTTGGGTGGCCATGCAGAAGGCTCGCAGCTGGAAAGTGTTGATGTGGGTTATTTTTCTGGCGTTCTCTTAAGTTAAAAAGTTAACCGTGGGACGTGGGTTTGAGCTTTCGTTGCACCTGATGACAGTGCAGAGACTCTCCACAGCTGGATAAAGATGTCCGAAAGCTACTTGCTGTACATGGGCAGTATCAGATTTCAGATCCTAATATTTCAGCTGTGCTTTGAATACTCAAAATATTAGGGGGTGGGGTGTTGGAGCTTTCCCCTTTTTTGCTTTAACAGTTTATAGAATTTAACAGATGTACTGTCTTTCATGTGGCCTCACATTAAAAGTTATGAGAACGTACACATGGTTTACAACTTTTACTATATACCTTTCCTTGGCCACCAAGTATTTTAAAAGTGTGCCACCTTTTAACCTTTACTTTTTTTAAGTTGAAGGTGATACTTTTTCTATATATGATGAAAACTCATGTCAACTGAAGTGAGTGTAATCTCAGATATCAACATTATTATATTTTAAAATCACGCTATGGAAATATCACCTGCATTCTGTCATATGTCAGATTTACAGTACCTTTTTTTTTCTTTAACTTTTAGCATTAAATAAAAATAAAATTGGGAGCACTGAACATTTTCCGAGGCCTTTTTTAATTGTTTAAAGTAAGCTCAGAACGGCTGTTGTTTTAATCACCAGTGGCAATGTGACCGAAGGGTGTGTGGTGGGGTCGGGGTTTGCCTGGAACTGCAGGAGAGAATAACGAGATAAAAGACACGGAACAAAAAGGCAACTGATGGAAGGGAGAAAAGTGCTAGGGACTGGGGAGCGGGCAGCTGGGGAGGGGAAACAGATAAGGAGCTGAGCTGAACAAAGTGCAGCCAGAAAGCACTTGTTTATTTTTCAACTTGCAGCCGAGCCAGCCATTCTGCAGTAGTCGATTGGAGGGAGAAGACAGTGACGACACCGAAAAGACTGTCAGGAAGAGCTGCTGCTCTCTGGAAAGCTTTGGAGTAAAACAGCCATGTTGGGCCATAGGAAATGCACTGAAGACAAAAGAGGGGAGGGGAAAAAAAACGGAAAAAATGCCTACCTTTTGGAAAGCTTGGGAATAAAGTCAGAGCCAAAGCCATGTGTGAGCTTTATGGATACCCTGACACCTAAATTTATAAATAGAGATAAAAAAGGTGGAAAGTCCTGAGATACTCTTACGAACTGCTGTCTGCTCTCACATAGTAAGACATTTCCTAGATGTTTGCAGCTTTTACTCTTTTTATTGATCAGTGGCTTGGCAGACGTCTCTGAAAGGAACTTGTGAAACTTAACAGTTGTCAGATAAGGTACACATAGACTTACTATATGTTTTAAATTAAACAGCAAAAGTTAAATGTGTAGTTGAATACATTTTCATCGGAGGTGGTCCGTTAACTTGGGGAGCCCATCAATATATGTATTTTAATGTTTTTTTTTAATTAATAGCCTCTTTAAGGCAGTTTTCAAGAAACCGTATTCTTAACAAGTTACCTAGAGATTATAATACACAGGATGTCTTGTTTAATAACAAGGTTAAAAGGAATGTTAAACTATTAGTTTTTGTTTAACTTAAAGATGCTAAATTTTATCTTTAGTGAAATTTAAAATAGTGCAGCCTGCAGAAGTGATTTTTAAAATCTCAAAAATGCCTCCCAAAGTAAACTTTAATGATTGCATTTAGTTTTCAGTTAAACCAAACAAACCAGACCCTTGATGTGGTAGATGTCTTTGTTTATTCCCCAAAGTGGGAGAAAAAGCTAAAGGGGAAAACATGGAGCTCCTTTTAATTCCTAGACTTTTAAGTCCTTCGTTACTCAAAGTTGTTTTGCATATGATTTATAGATGGTTTTATTTGGTTAGTGAAGAGTAAAATGTTTCTCTTCCTGATTCCAAAGTGTATACGTGGAATCATTCAGAAAAATGTTTAGTCGTGTGTAGGCCACTGGAAGCCCTGAGTCACCCTCATTTGCTTGCCTTTTCTTCGACGGGAACAGTGAAAAGACACGCCTTTCCTCTGTCACAGACCAAGGGCAGAGGCACCAGTGAACAGAATACAGATTTACCTTTTTCATCTACTTCATCGGCTGGGGTTCTAGAAATAGGGGTGGGGACACTGTTTAACTCCTTCAGTGCCACTGGGTAGGCCTGACAGCAACAGTGTGGATTACAATACAGTTGGTTACAATTAAATAAAAATTACGGGTGTGACTTCCCAGACCCTCAGCTCTCTAGATTGCTTGTTGCTGTTTCTGTTGACAGCCTGCGTTTTCCTCAAAAGTTAGGAACCCCTCACAGTAATTTAAAAGACACAAAAATATACAAAAAGTCAATTTGTAAATTGCTCAAGAGAAAATGACTGGATTTATGGATTATCTGTGGATTTCTCTATTAATCCCCAGACAAATCCATAATTAGTAAGTGATATTCACCCTATCCCAACTTAGCCTTAACAAAATAATTTATACCCAATTCAACAGTGGACTTTGTTTTAACTCATCAGTCTGTTACTTGCTCCTTCCCCATGTCAACACAACTTTACTTAAAATGCTTGATTCAAAATAACTTTGTTGAGAGGGAGGCTCAGGAGTAGAGTGCCTGCTTAGCGTGCACAAGGTCCTGGGTTCAATCCCCAGTACCTCCATCAAAGTAATAATAATAAGTAAACCTAATTTCCTCCACCACTTAAAAATCTGAGGTATAACTTATTGGGTTTTTTAAATTATAGAATATGAAATCTACATCTGCACTGGTCTTTATCACAGAACGTTGTGCGCTTCTCTATGGTGCTGAATTGCATTAAAAATCCATGCAATCCACAAGAAAGGTATCTTAGGGCAAGAAGCATACCTTAGGCAAATCATTTAGACACTGGGTCTTAAAGCTGTTTTTAATCTGAAAAACAATGGAGTCAAATCTCCTTAGTAGACAATCCTATTAGAATGGTATAAACAGTTCCTACTAGAATAGAATCTTAAATATTGCTTTGAAAAAAAAAATGTAGGCTAGCCCTTTAAGATTCAAAATTATAGCATAACAAGTCTTCAGTGCATGAAGAATTTATCACAAAGCCAGCCTTGAGAATGCTCTAAGAGACGACTTTTCTCCTAGGTCAGACAAGGTCTGGAGACTAGACTGCAGGATTCCTAGTTTCAATTGCAAGCATCAGTGCACTGGCTGATCTCATCCTTTGAATGGGCTTTAGAAGTTTGATTGCATAATCTGAAGAGCCTCCTCCAGCAATACAGAAGACACCCTTGATGCTGAGATAAGACATCCTGTATAGAGTAATATGTCACACTGCAATGCTTCTAAATATAGTTCACACTTTGGGGAAAATGAACTGTGTTATATAATCTGTAGGCCCCATCACTTACCACTTTTACTTAGCAATTCAATTGCTATTTCATTCTTTGTATTTTATTTCTTCAGTTAACACCCAGATGCCCATGAGGGGCCGGGCATCTTGCACAGTCACAAGTGAGTCAGGTTTTGTTATGTGGATACTCAGGTAGCCACTTTGGCAGATAAATACTTAGGTCGCTGTTTACTTCTCTGCCATTTAGAAAACAGCTTTCCTATGACAGTGCAAATAGAATGTTTTACATTGCAAATATGGCTATATTGCCAGGAGAAACAAAAATCCTCAAACATTTCCCTGAAGCTAAGGACCTCAATTTATTTTAATATATGGAAAGATTTTTTTTAAAACTCAAATTACTTTTATTATTTGTAACTCAAATTATTTTTGGGCCTAAAATAGCTGAGTTTTATTTTCTTTTATCCTCTGATTTTAAAATATTAACCATACCAGTAAAAGTTGTGCAGAGAAGTGAACCGTAGGAGTAGGGTTTGTCTAGGACTGAATAAATCAGCATTTCCTTACACACAGCCTTGGCCTTCGGCCTGCCACGTTCTCCACAGCGCGAGGGAGCTGCAAAGCATAAGGCTGCTTCATGCCTTAACCCGGGCTCAAGCTTCCTACCCCTTGTTATTTCTGCCTCCAAACAGCAATTCGATTAGCTTTTTTTTTTTTTTTGGTGATAAAAGATAAAGATTTATTGGACCCCATATACAACTGAAATCAGAATTTCACAGGAGGGTCACAGTCATTAGGGAAGTTTGGAATACTGTTCTCTTAGTAAGCACCATATGGGCTGTTGCTATAATTTAACACCTACTAAGTAGTCATAGCATTCTAGACTTTGAACAGCTGAGAGGCCACAGGGCCCAGCTTTCTCGGCGCTGCGGTAGGGTTGGGCGTGTCAGCTTGCTCGCTTAACGGCACCTCCTGAAAAGAATTAAACTCCAGGACTTTGGAAAGAGAGCTACATTCTTACACAGAGCACTGAGGCTCTTCCTAGAGTTTACATCCGGAACTTTGGTAGGATTCTGACACAGGGATACAATCCGACATCCAAAGTGCTCACAATAAATTCACTCTGCCCATCATGCAAAGGTCAGGCAGGAAAGGGACCGCCGGACCCAATTAGCTGCATACAAACCAAGAGGTCGGATGAAAACATCGGGGCTAGATCAGAATTGTCAAATACGTAGCTTTTTATTCTTTTACTTTTTATTGTTGCTCCGAATGGCGGGTTGCTTTTTTTTTTTTTTAAGGAAGAAAACAACCGCCAGCTCTGCCAAACCCTGTTTACTCCAGGGGAAGGAAAGGGGAGGAGGCTCCCTGATTCCCCCGCCGCCTGCGCAAAGGCCTGCGCCCACGAGGAGACCTTGCTGTGCTTTCCAGCGCCGCACCCTGACTCACGCCGCGCCCGGATTGATCCATTCGACAACTTTTCCCCGGGCCGCACAGGCCCGCGCCGCGCCCGCTCCCAGCGCCGCGACCTGCGCACGTGGAGCCGCGCGACCCCGCGGCGGGACCCGGCGGAGGGGCGGGGCGGGGCCAGGGCTGGGGGCGGGGCCGGGCCCGGAAACGGCGGCGGCGCGCGCCCCGCCCGCCCCCCACCCCCGCTACCCCGCGCCCGGCCCCGCGACCGGCCCATCCCGGCCCGTCCCGGCCCCGCGCGCCAGGCCCGCCAGCGCGCCAGCTGCCGCGGCTATAATTAGAGGGGAGCCGCGGCCCGGCCGAGCCTAATCCCCCGCTCCCCCCGCCGGCGTCCCCGGGAGGAATGTGCGGGCGCGAGGGCTCCGCGCGTCGCCGCCACCGCGCTCCCTGGACGGCCACCGCGCGGTGGACCAAATAAAGTCAAAGGTCTGGCTCCTGCTGGGCGAGGCCGGGCGAGCGAGCTGCGAGCCAGCTCGGGGGTGTGGCGAGCCCTCGGCGGCCCAGGAGAGATCAAACGCGCGTCAGCAACAGCCCTGGCTGCCGCCTGAAAGGGTCCCTGACGCGGGCCAGGCTGTGCTGGGTGGACTGTCCAAGTTGGAGATGGCGCATGACAGGCGCTGCCCCAGATGTCACTCCCTTTTTGGAAATCCTGATGCTGCCTTTTTTTTTTTAAAGACTGTGGCTAAAATAAGGCAAATGTTCCATGCTGGTGGAGTAAACACTCATGTTTAAGGGGCATCTGTCTTAGCGGAAAGCACTCTGATGCACAGTGCGTGTTTTTATTAACACGTTTATTGAAATGTATTTATGAAGCCAACCTCAGGACGTGCTCATGTGGGTGCTACCAAGCCAAATAAACCACTGTAACGACTAACTGCCTGAAAGGGAGTTGCTTTTTTTATAGACAAACTTTTAATTTAGAAAATGAAAGTTTTTCTGTCATCATAGTACTTACTATTGGGCACTTGAAGTGCCATCCAATTAATTAATTTATAATTTTTGTTAATTATTGAATTTAATACTCTTCTGTAATATCTCCAAAATAATAACAGGCATGACCTCTGTCCTTTTAACAAAATGACGTTCATTACCAGCCTTGGAGGGGGAGGGGGGCCTAGGAACTTCACTGTGGTCTAAGTGTTGTATAATAGTTTTAGTCATTGTTTAAAAAGTGATTGCGGTGGATGGACGGGAAGCTAAAAAAATAAACCCTGGCTCCTGGCTTAAGAATACCTAGACACAATCCTAGCAAAAGACTTCCTTCAGCAGCGTGTTTTTCCTTTCCAGATAACAGGCACAAAAGCCATTTTAGAAGCTTGAGATGGAAATCATACAAAACGGTCCGCTCCTTGTATACTTTATCAACGCACCTGGAAGCGTTTTCGGGTTGAAATTCGATTCCGAAGAAGTCCTTTGTGCTCAAGACGGTTTGTCCTGACACAGAAGCACTGCGGTCACCGCCGCCCTGCTCCTTCACAAAGGTCTTTGAGAGGGAACTGTCCTAAGAGATGCAAATTCAAGTGTTTATGAAAACATGGCTCAAGAATTGTTCAGTTCTGTTTCAGATACACAAAAACACTGGAAGAAAGGTCAGGAAATCTCAAGATATTCTTGGGCTTTGTGTGGTCAATTAACTTTATGTCTCTAGTTTGCAATTATTCAAAAAAAATTACCATGTACTTACCTCAGAAGAGGCTAAGGAATCAAACTGGACAGTATCTGTGACAGCGTTTTGGTTTTTCCACTTCCACCCAGGCATGTGAAAGCACTGGGTGTGTGTGATGTGCGTTAGGCGCTGGGCCGCAGTAAGTGTGTACCACTAAAAGTGTAGACTCCCCGGTGTGACATTAAAGGAGGTGAAAGTAAATGGCTTTGAAACACTGGCGAGAAGGGGCTCCCCCTGCTGTCATCATAGAAGCTACATCGTCTCTCAGGCCAGAGGCCTGTACCTGGGACACCCACTGGGTATAACGCACAGTCTGAGATGATTTGTGAAGTTATCACCACCTTCGGGGATATATCGTTCTAATGGCAATAAAACAAAATAAGATTATAGACCACAGATAAAGGAAATGAATATTTTCCTTAAAAGGTTCTGTGCTCAGATTCATTTCCTGATGGGTTAAGCCTACCTAAAAACCACCAAAATGGTTTTTCTCAGTCCATTCTGGCTTTAAAAGCAAGGATGGTATTTGTGTGGCTGGGGGCAGCCAGGCAGGTGGCGGGAGGGCTGGAGGAGTGATGATACATTGAGCCTGTTGTGTTTTTTTGAAACAACCAATAAAAAGGATGTATGGTGAAAAAATAAAAGAACGCCTCCATTGAATTTTGACTTCACTAAAAATGTTGGATTGGTTAAAAAAAAGTCATTTCATTTCCTTGTAAATCACAGTTTTCTGCACATGGGCCTTTAGATCCATGAGTAAGGCTTTCAGTGATGGTGATCTTTGTAGCCCTGGAAGGAACGCATTCAAGGTCTCTGCTACAAACTTTGCTGGAGTGGAGTGTCCTGTGGCCAGACTGAACTGAGGATTGTTGGGGTGCGTGTTGGTTGAGGGGTTGAGGACTTCAGGGGAAGTAGGTCCAAACTCTTCCCCAGCAGTTAAGGAGAAGAGACGGCGTGTGCAAGACTTGAGAGCTTGCGGAGGGAGAATTATGCAAGAAGGATTAACATCGGTCAGTCATTCATTCATTCACTTCTCAGTCCACTTACTCTTTCCCTAAATCTATTTCACGGTCAAGAACGTGGGCTCTGGGCTCAGACTGCTTAAGCTGACATTCCAGCTCCAACTCTCTCTAACCTTAGCATTTAACCCTCTAATCGCAATTTAATTATCTGTGAAATGGGTTAAAGATATTACTTCCCTCAAGGAGTTGTTGAGGGGATTAACTGACAGGGGTATATAAAGCACGCATACCATGGCATCTGGCACCTAATAAGTACTTGTTAAATGTTGGTGCATCATCCTGCCGTCCTGGGCTGAAGGCTGGAGGTAGATAGATGGGGAAAAAAACGGTGTCCTCACCTGGCTTCCAGAAACCGCTTTCCTCATTCTGCCCTTCTCAGTCTCCTCGGAGACTTCCTCACCTCACTTGTCGGAGTGCTCCAGGCTCAGTCCTCAGACGGTTCCTTTTCTTTTTACTCCCTAGTAATCTCATCCAGAAGTGTGGTTTTAAAATCATATGTCTATGTTGACTCCAAGTATCTCTAGCCTAGACCTCCTTCCCCGAGAGCCAGACTTGTGTACCCAGCACCCCCCACCCCCAATCTCTCAGCCTTTCTCATCTTACCGAATGGCATCTTCTGCTGCTCGGGCCAGAGACCCTGGAGTGCTCTTTGACTTCAGGTTTTCTCACACACCTTCCATCCAACCTGTCAGCAAATCCTCCTGGCTCTACCTTCAAAAATATGTTCAGAATCTGATCACCTCTTGGTACCTGATTGAAGCCAACATCATCTCTTGTCTGAAGGATTGCAGAAGCTTCCTGTTGTCCAAGCTTCTGCCTTTCCTCTGCAGTTTATTCTCAACTCAGCAGCCAGAATAAACCTTTAAAGTATTGGTCTGATCAGTCTGATTTCATTTCTCCTTCATTCAGACCCCTTCAGTTCCTTTCTAGCTCATTTAGAGTCAA
Organism: Camelus dromedarius; assembly: GCF_036321535.1. Lineage (NCBI taxonomy): Eukaryota > Metazoa > Chordata > Mammalia > Artiodactyla > Camelidae > Camelus > Camelus dromedarius. The sequence goes on from NC_087443.1 coordinate 3,813,594, forward strand.
ATGTGAAGTCCTGGCAGTGGCTTGCAAGGTGGTACTTCCTCTCTCAGACCAGGCTCCCCTGCTGTTTCTTGACCTTCCTAAGTATGCTCTGGCCACAGGGCCTTTGAATTTGCTCTTCTCTGCTTAGAATGCTCTTCCAAGATGTATGCATAGCTCACAACCTCATTTCCTTTTGGCCTCTGCTCCAATGTCCTCTTCTCAGTGAGGTCGTCCCTCACCACAGTATTATTTCCTATTGTGGCTGTAACTAATCACCACAAAATACAAAATTATTAGCTTACAGTTCTGGATGTCAGAAATCTCCAACTAAGATGTTGACATGGCTGGGTCCCTCTGGAGACATCAGGGGAGAATCCATTTCCTTACCTTTTCCAGCATCTGGAAGCCACGCACATTCCTTGGCTGGTGGCCCCTTCCTCACATCACTCCAGCCTCTTGCTTCCGTCATCAGATCCAGTCCTACCTCCCTCATATATGGACTCTGGTAGTTCCAGCTTAGCAGCTCAGGATCATCCATAAATGCTTAACTCAATCAAATCTGCAAAGTCCCCTTGCCAGGTAATAGGACATACACACAGGTGCAGGCTATTAAGATGTAACCATTTTTCAACCTGCCACATACCATCTGTAAAATAACCTACCCCCACATCCTATAGTTCCCGCTCCTGTTTTATTTTTCTTCCTAGCACGTTTACCCATCAGACATCGTTTCATATACTGTTTTATAACTTTTCTCTACCTCCCACCCCAACACCCGCATGAGTGTAAACTATGAAGCAGGACAGAGCATGCCCTATGTTATAACGATGTGCGGTGTACTGAACATTCTCAGTAAATAGTTGTTAAAGGAATAGGTTTAGTCTCCAATCCTAATGAGGGAAGTGTGATTAAAAAAAAAAAAAACAACAACAACCAACAAGAAAAGCACCATAAAAATGTATTTATAAGGTATAGTGGAAACAAAGTCAGTCTACCTTGAAGAGAAGTCACCCAGGAGGGCTGCATGGAGGAGGGAACTGAATGGGGCCAGCCACAGGGCAGGGCCTGCCTGCAGGGATCCTACAGACACTGTTTAGCCAGGCAAGAGGCTCCTCACAGACAGACTGAGCTCAGAAAAGCCAGGAAGAAGTGGTCAAGGGCATGTGCCAACTAACCACACCGGAGTGCAAATCAGAAGCGTGATGTATCCTGAGGTGCCCTTACAGGGGGTGAGGAGCTGAGGGGGTTCAGATAAGGCAGGAGGAAGCAGGTATCCTTGGGGGTGGGGTTGTCGGTCCATAGCCATGGTGAGAATGGGTCTAATCACTGAACCAAAAATGGGACTGGCTGCCCTCCCTCTGGCCGGTCCCCTCCTCCTGGGAGGGGAGGAGAGGAAGGTGGCCTGACTCACCTAACAGCTCCCAGGGGTCTCAGAAGCTGGTGGGCGGCAGTGAACGACAGCCGTTCTTTATACTGAAAAATCCTGCTAAGGACCCGTCACAATGGTTAAAGGAACAGCTGTCTTTGTTTGGAGCCTGGCTCCACCCCAGCTTGTCTGTGTCCTCGGATAAGTTCCTGGATGTCACTAAACCTCAGCCTCCTCAGCTGTAGAATGATGAGCATAATAGCAGCTGTATCTGGAGTTCTTGTGAGGGGGAAGTGGAGTGAGAGATCAAGTCTCCTCGGGTTAGGGCTAGGGTCAGGGTCAGGGTCAGCATTAGAGTTAAGGCTAGGGTTAGGGGTAGGGGTAGGGGTAGGGTTTGGACTAGGGCTAATGTTAGGGTTAGGGAGATCTGTCTTCAGCCCCAGTGCAGTGGTAAAGACCGCTGCTGCCTGGTTTCCTTCTCAGTGCCTGCTAGGGGACGGCTTTCTGCCCCAGGTTCCCTGTCATCATGGTGTGCTCACCTGTTGAGACATTGGGTTCCATGGGGCCAGCCATGTCCTAGATGACGCCTGGTAATTTCAGACTCTAAAGCCTCCCCACCATCATTTCCCAAATCAGACTTTGCCCCCAAATCAGACTTTGCCACCAAATCAGTTGTCGTGTCTGAATGAACAAGTCTCATACTATTGTATTAGGGTTCTTCAGAGAAACAGCAGGAGATATATATCCTATTATTTCTAGATAGATAGATAGATAGATAGATAGATAGATAGATAGATAGATAGATAGACAGACAGACAGATAGATTTTAATAAATTGGTTCATGCAATTGTGGGAGCTGGCAAGTCTGAAACCTTAGAACAGGCCAGCAGGCTAGAATTTCTTGGAAGAGTTGATGTTGTCTTGAGTCTGAAATCTGCAGGGTGGAAACTCAGGCAGGGTTTCTGTGCTGTGGTCTTGAGAATTCCCTCTTCAGGAAACCTCAGTCTTGGCTCTTAAGGCCTTCAACTGATTGGATGTGGCCCACCCACATTATGGAGGGCAATCTTCTTTTCTCAAAGTCTGCTGATTTAAGTGTTAATCAAATTAAAAAAAACAAAAAAACCCTCACAGAAACATCTAGACTGGGAGATCACATGGATGAGCTGCCCTTCACTTGACCCAGGTGCCACAGCCTAAGCAAGTTGACACATAAAGTAATCATCGTGGCCATTTTCTAACTTTTCTTCTCCTCTGTGCCCCAAGCCATGATGCTTTCATCAGTTATGATGCTTTCAAATGCAAAATCACATACAAAATCTATTCAAACAGGCTGGAACCATAAAGGGAACGCATTGGCTCTTAGAACTGAGAAGTCCACAGATACGCCGCCTGGAGGTCAGACTCACATCAGGTTTGCACCTCATCTGTCCCTGGTTCTCCGGGCTCCACCTTCTCTGCGTTGCTCTTATCTTCTGGCTGGCTTCCCTCTAGATTACAAGATGGCTAACATGCTTTCTTATTCACATCCAACAGGAAAGAGAGCAGCTCATCCCTCCAGAACTGGGGGAGAAGAGCGGGGCCAAACTTCTCTCTGATTGGCTCACTCCCGACATTATCACGCCGCCAAGGGAATAGCCTGCTCTGATTGGCTTAGGTCTACCCACACCCTAGCCAATACCAGGGCAGGGATGCCCTGACTGGCATCTAGTGAGGGGTCTTCCCTGGGACCAGGGGTAGGATCGATCCCCACAAAACAGGTGGTGGCTTCACAGTGGCCAAGGGTTGGAGTGGATGCTGGAGGATAACCTTAGCTCTCTGCATCAGCCTCCGAAGCAGGGCAGCTACATGGCTCAAATCCAGGGCACGTGCAGAACTGCAGCCTAGGGGAAGGGTGCCCGCTGGGGTCACAGGCAGCAACCTCGAACCCAAGAGAAGGCAGGGATACTGCCCCCTTGGATATCAGGGCAGAGCTAGTCCAGCATGGAGGGCTGGGTGGGTGGTGGCTGATAGGCTGGCAGATGTGGGCTGGCTTCAGACTCGCTTGTTCCTAAACTGCTTCCCTGCTGTTGAGGGAGTGATCGAAGGACTGAACTCATGGCAGCCAGCTCTTCAGCTGCTAAGGCAGGGGCCGCACTGTGAGACTCCACCGAGGAGAGCGATTCACGCTGCTCTGACTAGGGTGGCTTGGCTGGGACAAAGGATGCTGGAGGGAGGTGGCCAGAGGACGTGGTGGGGCAGGGCAGGGGAGGGGGTTGTCTCTGAGATTCCGATCTGGAATTGGTTTTTATTAAAACAAAACAAAACAAAACAAAACAACAACAACTGAAGTGCCAGGACTTAGATCTTAACAACGGTCAATGCCTCTCCCGCTCCCTCTCCATCTGTGCCACCCCCTCTCCACCGTGCTGCCACTGCAGTTACTGGCACTGACCTGTCACCCAGGATCCCAGGGGTGGGAGACACTGCCCCTGGCAAAGAAGGACGTGATTCTTCCTGCACAGGGCTGTCTTCACACGGGGGCAGGGGGCACGCTGCCCAGTCCAGCTCCACCATGGACACTTGACTTTCCCATCAGCCACTACATGGGGAGCATCTTCCACTGTTTGTTTGAGCCCACCCGTGCCAATGTCGTGCTAAAAGGACCAGCGTGCCGCACTGGACCTGAGACTACGGGAGGGAAATCCGCCAGCTTTCTACTGCTGGAATAAAATTCTGGGCTGGGGAGAGAGGTATTTGGGGCAAAACACTGCTGGCATTCAACAAGAGTGCCTCACATAAACAGGTACATCGTTCTAAATTGTGCAGGAAAAAAAAAAAAACATGATTCTACTGAATACCTAGCCAATACGTTATGACTGACAAAGCCTTTGCTTCTCTCAGGTCATTTAATCCTCACAAAAGCCTATAAAACAAAAGTGTTAGAAATCCTCTTACAGAACAGAAAACTGAGACAGAAAAGTCAAAGGGACTTGATTAAGGTTATATAGTTACTGAGGTTTTATTTATTTTTAACTTCTTTTCTTGTTCTTTTTCTCTTTTTGGAGGGAGGGGAGGTAATTAGGTTTATTCATTTTTATTTTTACTTATTTTTTAATTTTGATTTATTTGTTTGAGGGAAGGTAATTAGGTTTATTTATTTATGTTTAGAGGAGGTACTGGGAATTGAACCCAGGACCTTGTGCATGCTAAGCATGTAATCTACCACTGAGCTATACCCTCCCCACTATTTATTTTTATTTTTTAATGGAGGTACTGGGAATTGAACTCAGGACCTCATGCATGCTAGGCATGCGCTCTACCACTGAGCTCTACCCACACATCTCTCCAGGTTATATAGTTACTAAGTGAAGCCTCTACTTAAATCCAGATCTTCTAACTCTAAATCCCCACCGCTTTCTTTTCAGTGTTTGCCAGTAACACTTTGGGGGGACTGATCAATAAAGGGATTATTATTTAAAATATGCCACAGAATGGATCATGTGAGTCCCCCAAACCCTTCTTTCCTCGCTGGTTTATTCTCACGCTTCCTGCTAGTTTGGCTGATGCAGGAGTCACGTGTTCCTGTTGTCTCTATTCCTCGGGTTTAATCAGGAAAACGAGTCAGAAGAGCTGCAGTGATTAGCCTGGGATCATTAGAAGAGGACAGAATTTATATTCACAGTGACTATATTTCTAGTCCATTGATTAGGCAATTTTGCTTTTATGAATCAATTGTGTTGATTGCTATGCTGAATAAAATGTGGAATTGCTATCACAAAGAAAATATAAATTATTAGCTTTGAAATATAGAGCATCTATGCACACAGCTAGGTAGCCTGCAGGATACTTCCTAGTTCCTCTTCCTGATTTCTGCCTAGGTTTCCTCGAAGGGTGCCCTTTGAGGTTCCTTAGCTCTGTCACAGGTGTGATCCAACAATGTGGGGTGTCCTGGCGGGTGACATTACTTTAACATCCATTGACATCCCTGGGATGGATCCAGGGTGGGGTTCAAAGTCAACACAAAGCGCTTTAGGGGAAATACCACTACCACCCACACCTTGCCCTGCAGCTCCAGTCCAGAAGGCAAGACAATGTCTAGAAATATACACAATCACCTTTGGAGAGTCTAGTAACCAACGCACCAATAATCTCACCTTTCATTAACGCGGTACATTTTTTTTCTTAGCGTATACAGAGGCTGTTTCATAAATTGTGCGTTTCACACTGATTAATCTCGGTAGATTGCCTTGTGCTATAGCAAATATGATAATGTCCAACAATCGTAATTAACAATCACGGAACTTTATTCCGTAAAGGATGTTTTTAAAGCTAGATAATCACTTTTAAGAAGACACTAGAAGATTGAAGAGGGCAGATTAGGGATGGAAGAAAGAGGAGAAAACAGAGAAAAATACAGCAATGAATGAAGTAATTAGGGGACTAAAATGTTGAAAGACCAGAGTTTAGGCTTGAAGAACAAAGAAGGAGGCATTTGGCTTAAGTACGGTGGGATTTTAAGGATTCTAGAAACCGGAGTTTTCAATGAAGTAATTCACTTGACAAACATTTATTGTATGCATCCTATATGTTAAGGCACTGAGGATTTTATCATTTTTAATATATTTTTTGAAGTATAGTCAGTTTACAATGTTGTGTCAATTTTTAGTGTACAGTACATTACTTCACTCATATAGGAACTTACATATATTTATTTTCATATTCTTGAGGATTTTAGATTGTTATAATTTTTTTTTAAGATCTAGCCATTTTGTAGCCTAGAGAGAAAGAACAGAACCACGAGAGAGAGAGAGAGAGATTTGATGACATAAAGGGAAAGGAGAAAGAAAAAGCAGAAATGAAAGAAAGTAGCCAAAAAAAAAAAAAAAAAAACCCATTGCGAGCCCTGATTTTTTCCAGATAAAATATGTACAGCATTTCTTAACACCTTCCCAGTGCTCCTTAGGAAAGTCAGGCGGCCATAAACAAGCACACTACACAATTTCTGTGAGTTCTTCCCTCCAGCCGGTACTGAGAGGAACAGGAGAAAAACCAGATGCAGACCCTGTCCTCAAAGAACTGAGAATCTACTGGGAAATTTCAAGCTAACACACACTCAGTGGTGGACTCCATCTAAGACAAGGTTCAAGCTGGGGCAGAGTGACCTGATCATCGCATGGTTAGGAACCCAGCAGCGTCTGTGACTCCTGTAATGGAAGGATGATTGCCGGCTGGTAACAGGAGATGAAGTCTGACTGAGTAGCGTCACATGGGATTTCCAAGGGCTCAGAAACTCCTGCACAGGGAGGCACCAGGGGTCCCAGGGTGGTCGGAGACGCCGGCGGCGTGTGAGGGGGCGGCCCTGGCAGGGCGGTTCACGAAGAAGGGGCCTGGGGGTGGGGCACATGGAGTTAAGGCTGCTGCCGGGCCCTGAGGTGCCCCTTCTGAGGGACTGGGCCAGGACGCAGCATACAGGAGCTAGGAGATATTTCCACACTGGAGTCAATGAGGCCTGGAGGCTGGTCCGATTTAGGACGTGGACACTGACGCCCAGCCCGCCAGTGGGGTCCAGTTATGTGAGCGGGAGCAGGACTTGTCTTGGGAGAAGATGAGAAAGGCCCAGAGGAGTAAATAAAAATGACTTGATGTTAAGCTGGGGCACACCTCAGGGCAAAAAGAACGTCCCCCTCCTCCCCAGCCCCCAGGGTCAGCCAAGGAGGGTAGGAGGTGATACAAAGCACAGCAGATAGGAAACAGGCCAGGCGCCAAGGTGTCGGGCGGGGCTGAGCAGAGCTGGGCCAGGGCGTCCTGGGCGCTCAGGAGACCCTCTCCATCCTTCATCCTGAGGATCCAGTCTTGTGGCTGTTCTGCATGAGCTCCACCTGTTTACGCCTTCCTCCGCTGACTCCGTCACTCAGCGTGCACCCTTTAAACACTCACATGGACCAGGCACTGTGCTGGGCACCATGGCGGAAAGGGGTAAGACAGGGTCTGGGCCCCTGGGAAGCTCTCAGTCCGCGGAGAAGGCAGAGAGAAACAAATAGGAGCAATAAATCTGAGGAAAGCTTTCCAAACAGCCACACGGGGTATGTGCTCATAGATGCCATGTTGAATCGGGATTACAGAGGCTAAGATTCCAGAGCCCCTAGAAGACTTCAGGAATTCTCAGCAGCAGCAGAGGATGGAATGAGTCAGGGTTAGAAGTCTGTGTCTCGAAGTTCAATGTAGAAGAGGCCAGGGCTGCAGCCACAGCAGCCTGGTGAATTTAACCCGTGTAGCCCTTGGGAGGCAAAGATGCAGAGAACATGCTTTTTAAATCGGAGGACCAAATGGAGCAAAAGAAAATGGGCTTGTATTTATTCTTACCAATTAGGATACTGTTAAATGCTATTTCACGGGTGTGTACCAATGTCACGAAACTCAGATTTTCACATCTCACACCCAAGGTCACAGCTCCGGGCCCAGGAAGTGTTCCTTTGTCGTGCCCCAAGCCTGGAGGAGAGACAGGCTCCCCGAGCAATTCCACGTCCCTGACCCCAGGCTGTGCAGGTGCGGGCGGGAAAGGCAGGCCCAGCGCGCGGAGACCCTCCCCTCGTGGTGGAGACCTGGGCTTGAGTCCGCCATTCAGATGTTCCCGACCCGGGTCCAAGGTTGCTGTCGGGCACTCACGGCAAAGAGAGGAGCCAGGAGCTCTCGCCCCCGCCCCAGGCCAGTTCTTAGGTCTGCACACACTGTGACCTTTCACCCCTGAGGCTCTCTGACTTCACCCCCCTGCCCAGGGAGACTTGAATCCCAGATGCCTCGGGCTAGGCTTAGGTGAGAGGTGTGCAGAAGTTTAGCAAAGTCAGTAACAGCCCAGGTTTGAACATCCAAAAGTCTGGGTTCCAATTCAGCCTCCACAATGTAATTAGCTGTGCATCTCCGACAAGCTATTTTCTAAGGCTCTGTTCCCTTATGTAGACAGGGCATAAGAGCTGCACCAGGCTTGTAGGACATCTCTACGTACTGAACACAATAATCAACTGAAGACGCCTAGTCCTGCATCTCTATCTACTCCGTGCTCAGCGTGTGCTCCTGGGTGTCAGGATGTGCCTGTATCCCTGTTCCAGGCCAGCGATGAGGTAAAAAAGTGCAGCCTGTGCCCTTCTTTGCTTCTCTCTCCTAGCAACCCAACTCAAACTCCAGCTACTGAAATACTAAACCTCATTAGTAGGCAGCCTCCTCTCTGAGGTCCCTCCACAGTGCTGCCTGGACCCCACTTTGACCCCGACTGTTTTGTTTTCCTGCAAATTTTCTGGTTAATCCAACCACTTGAACGAGAGTGTCAGCCCCACCCCCACCCCACCCACCAGAAGATGGACTTGCAAGGGGCCAGGGGGCTGGGGCCGTGGCAGCCCAGGGGTGACTCCTGCCCAAGAAGCCCCGTAGGAGAGCCCACAAAAAGAAGGAGGCTCTTTGCCAAGGGAGATTTTATTTTTGCAGTTTCCAAAAGGTAAGGGAACCCTTCCAACTTCTTTTTTTTTTTCTTGCAGGCTCAGAATTTAAACATAGGACACTGAATGGCCAGAAACTTGGCCCACCCCTGAGTGCCCAGGGCAGGCTGCCAGCGCCAGGAGTTCGAGTTTCTGCCCAGTAGGCTTGTAACCTGAACTTTCTATTTCTAAAGTCCCAGTTCTTCGTAGCCAGTACACATTCCGAGCCACAAAATTCTGAGAACGATTGCACTTGTCAGCTGCTAAGTCACATGCCCTTCAGCCCGGTGCCTCCTACTGGTATAACAGTACTTCTGTTAGAGCCTGTGAATTTCACTGTCACATAAAGGTTGGCATCTCTTTTAATACTACCCAAGACTTGCCATAATCACCCAGAAATATCCCATTGGGTCTGTCATAATTCATCAATTTTCAGGATCCCTTAGGGTCGCCAAATACAATGACTGATAGCAAATGAATAGATACTTGGGCTCATCCTACTTAACGTCACCAGAGAACTGACCCCCATGATGAAAATTTAGTTTAATTAGGATCATATCTCATATTTAAAGAGCGCCTCGAAGCCAAGAAGCCCACAGATCTTATCTCTTCATTTTCAAAGCAGCACCGCATGTCACTTAGAGCCAACTTTTAGTGAACAGGTATGTTTGTCCCCATTTTATGGATGAGAAGTGCTTGGTGCACGTTGACCAGTAAAATGACCATTACAGAGTTAGGAGCTAGGGATGTGAACCCAGACTTGGGATTCGCGCTTCAGTATTGACTTTATTTGCTTAATTTCTGTCTGTGAACTATTAGCAGTACAAAAATACATATGGAATCATTTTTTTGGAGTACATGTTTAATGAATAGGGAATCCTGTGTGCATGGCGAGGCTGTAAATAGATGTCAATAGTGGAATGCTAGGGTGGACAAATATAGAATGCAGCTTGTGCTGGGCAATTCTGCGCCCCCCCCCCCCCATAGAGCCCCCTTGCTGGTATGTTAACTGTTCTGTTTGGAAGCTTGCTTGCTTTCTTTTCTTTTTTCTTTATTTCTTTTTTTTTTTTTTAGGTTCAGTTGCATGATGGCACAAAGAGCCTTGTGTTACTGTCTCAACATGACTATTTATACCCTGTGACCCATTAAGCGCTGATTCCTTGGTTGGGGTTCTCCCAACATCTTGAGGAAAAAAAAAAAAAAAAGGAGAGGGAAAAAATAGCCTGACTGGAAAAAAAAAAAAAAAAGGAGCTCTCATTTACAATACTTGAGTCAAGAATTTGGAAACATGACCCCAGCCAAAGCCTTCAGCGGCCTGGTATCAAATGTTGTTATTTTTGGGTGGCTTGAAAATAAGGCTGCTTGACGAATGGACGAGGTGCCCGGGTGGCTGCGGCAGGAGGTGGGAGGGGGGTTGGGGTGCCTCAGCCAGGAGGGGGCCTGGTGCTGGGCCGGTCCCACAGAAGGAACCAACAACTTGGCTGGGGGAGGACTTCACCTCCCTCGGTCCACCTCCGTCCCAGCAGAGGGAGGCGCGATGTCCACATTTCCCTCCAGGTTTCCCAAAGCCGCTGGGCACTCTTCCTCCCAGGCATCCTGGGAAACCAACCTCAGTTATGTTTAAGCCCCGCCCCCTCCTCCAGGGGATTTCTTTTTATTTAAATGTATTTCCCCGTGAAAGTGAACTGCCTCCCCCTTTTTGGGAAAGATGCCCGCTGGAGATATTTTTATGCTGTCTACAGTGGATGAAAGGGAATCCTGGCTTAAGATATCACCAGTGATGCCCTCCAGCCCCGCGGTGCTGTGTGGACGTCAGAGCTGAGGCACTGCCCGGGTTTGGGAACACGACTCACTCGCCCTGTCCGCGAGGTCTCCCTTCCAACCCCGGCTGGCCCAGCATACGCATGCGCACACGCACACTCGCGCACATGTCTGCCAGCACACGCCCACGCATGCGCACACGCACACACGTAGGTCGGCCAGGACACATCCATGCGTGCGCACACTCGCACGCACACGCGCAAGCACACCTCCACGCATGCAAGCACACATCCATGCATACACAAACGTGCACACGCACAAGCATGCAGGCACACACACCAGGCTCAGAGGCTAAATAGCTATCTGCTGAATCATGGACGTTTGGTACATATGCAAAAATTATTCCGGGGAGCTGTGTGAGATACTCCTCTGTGAAAACAGCTAAGAAAGACATTAAATAAACTTTCCTGAGTAGTAGCCACTGGGGTGAGAGGCAGGGCGCCTAAACTCTTTCTTGAATTATTCACGTGCCCTCCCAGTTACCTTGAATGAAAAGGTCTTTAAAATATTTAGACTTGATTCCTCTTTGTAAGAAAATCAATGTTTAACTGCCTGTGAACCCTGTAAAATATGATTGTCTATTTTTTGGCATAAGGGTCAGGTTTTCGTGCCTGCAAGACTGCTTCTAATGGATCTGGCCACACAGGCCTCTGTGCACCCTCCCCCTACGCCGGAGCGGGCGGGGCTTCCCCTAGAAATTCTACCTGTCCCTTCATCTCGCTCACATACCAGTTTTTTTCACACACAGTAAAGACAGGCACTATTTCATCTCTGAAGGTTTAATGCTTGAGCTGGGACTGGATGGGTGAGTAGGAGTTAGCAGGTAACAAGATGGTTGGTGGATGAGGGCTGGTAGAGGGAGCAATTGCTACAAGCCAGATACAGCACATTCTAGAAAGGGAAAAGAGGTATTCTATCCGGTGGGAGAAGATAAGGAAAAGTGGTTCAAGATGTGTTGGAAAAGTAACAAACCTACATTTCCCATGTTCTTCTTGTAAGCCAAATTGAGAACTTTTACTTTAGAGGCAACAGGAAGTTGTGATTTTAGGTAGAAAAGTGAGTCTAGGTTGTTTGTGTCCAAAGTGATGTAATTGACATTGTGGTCCATGAGTGTTTATAAACGAATAAATGAATATTTATCATGAGATAACAGACAGGATATCAACATGAGATAACATGAGGTTGCAGAGGGTGCTGAAAACTCCTACTGCAGTGTTAGTTCATGTTATTTATTTCCATTTGGAATTTGTTGTGGACTGAATGTTTGTGCCCACACCCCCCAAAAACATTCATACGTTGATGCCCTAAGCCTCAAGGTGATGGAATGTGGATGTGATTAGGTTTAGATGAGATTCTGAGAGTGATGTCCCTATGATAGGGTAAGTGTCATAAGATGAGGAAGAGAGACCAAAAGTTGCACACACCCCCCCCTTCTCTCTGCTAGGTGAGGACACATTGAGAAGGTGGCCATCTGCAAGCCAGGAACTGGGTTCTCACCAAGAACCAAATCTTCTGGCGCCTTGATCTGTTACTTCCAGTCTCCAGAACCATGAAAAAGAAATGTCTGTTCCATTCCTTGGTATTTTGTTATAGCTGCCTGAGCAGACTAGCACATAAGCCACCCAAAATGTGTAAATATACATAAACGTTATTTTCCTGTCAAGAACTGAATTCCTCATCAAAACAAGCATGATATGATTAGACGCACATCTGAAGACCTTTGTGTTACTCATTCTCCTGAAAAGGGTCCTTCTCATCTCTCTTTCATAGTTTGGGCTTTTTTTTTTTTTCTTTTTTTTCTTTTTTGGTCAGCCTTCCAAAACTTTCAGTAGAGGTGTGAATCTACAATCTCTGGTGCAGAATTTTTTGATACGTCCTAGAAACCATGTTAGGTAATTCAAGGTGCATTAAAATTACTCAACAACTTTCAGCAAGTAATATGTTCTTCTTCTTTCGTCACGCCAAGTGTGGGTTTTGTTGGGCTTTGGCTCACCATCACTTGGGCCTACATCCGTAGTGCAGGTTGACTAACAGCCATATTCCTCCAGAGGGCAACGTAGGTTGTCTTCATGATGGTGCTAGGTGTCCCACAATTACACGTCAACACAAGCCCCGGGAGACTTTATCTGTCTGCCCCGGATGTTTTCTCTCCCGTGTTTGGTTGTTCAGTTTTTGGACTCAGCTCTTATGACTGACTCTTAATCGTCTATATATCGCGTGGAGAGTACAGCTCTTAAGCAGCAGAGATGGGTTGGTACCTTATATATTGTTTCTTCATAGGCCGTTTGTTATTCCCGTCTAGAATAAATTACTTGAATTCTTTCTGCACATGCCATAGAAATATAAAGGACGTTAGACAGTATGCCCTCCCTGTCCGCGGGCTCTGCCCCCGAGGATTCGTCCGCCGCAGGTTTGTCATCCTCGGAGCCAACCAACCTCGGACAGTGAACCACAGCTAGTTGAATCAGGGATGCGGAACCCGTGCATAGGGAGGGCCCAGTATGGAACCTGAACATCCGCAGATTTTGGAATCGGCCGCGGATCCTGGAACCAGCCTCTCGCGGATACTGAGGTACGGCCGTGACCTATAAACTACGTTGTTGGTATATGTGATTTCCTATGGAAGGAAGACATCAGTCTTCGTCTATGCCTCCCCCGCCTAATGACACCCAATGCCAAGAGTGGGTTTCCACCCAGTGCAGCAGGAAGTCAGAGGACTGAAAGGAAGGGAAGATGACAGGTACTTTCTCTAACACCCATCTGATAAGGAGATATGCTCAGGGCTGTGTCTGGGCATTCTGAAGACTCAGGTGAGACTGTATGCCTTAACCTCTAACTCCTAATTTAGACACTCCTGCCACTTCTTGATGCCCGTAAGGTCTGGAGCCACACCCAAGAAGTGTCTAGCCTTGGTCAAAACTCCAAAATCTTTTTTATTCCTGAAGTGAAACAGGTGTATTGTCTCAAATTTAATCTCCTTAGGTAAAGGGGAGGCAGACCCAAGCACAAATAAAACTTCCCTCTCAAGAAACAACAACAGCAACAGAAACAACCCACCTCCCCGCAATCCCCAAGAATCCTTCTTTGAGCAGCATTAGAGCGGAGAGGTGGAGGTCACTGGATTTCCTGCGTCTCGCACCCCACCCCCAGCAGGTTCCCTGGCAGGTGCCCTTGAACACCTTCCTGGGCTGAGTGCCTGCATGAGCCACCTGCAGACTCAGGAGGCCAAGCATAGGAAGAGATTTGGTTTTCTGAGCCCGAGGGGAGGGTACATCCCACTCAGATGCAGCACCAGGAAGGCAGCCCTTCAAAACTGGTTTGCAAAGGCTTGGGGTGTCCACCGTATGTGGACATTCCCACTCTCCCGATCTCCTGACCGCTCCTCCGCAGAAGCTTGTGTCCACTTCCTCTCTGTCCTCGATCCTTCCCCTTCTGTCCCCTCCACAAATCCTCCCAGAAGGGACTTTCCACTCCCACAGGCAATCACTGTCCTCGTGACTCAGGCTGTGGGTCCTGCCACGTGTTTCCGAATGATATTTGTAAAATAAGCTAAAACCATTCGTGAAAGCAAAATAACAACGGCCAACCCTAATCTTATGATAACGGCACTCATCACACGTGGGCTTGCCCTCACAGAGTCCCGGAGACCAGTGCCTGGCCACCATCAGCGTGCCTCTGAATCACCGGGGAACCTGCTAAAATCCATATTCTGAATCAGGAAGTCACCCTAGGGAACCGAGGGTCTGCATTTCCAACAAGCTTGGGGGCAATCCGGGCACCACGCTTTCTGTGGGAAGGTATAGACCGCAAGCTCCTTGTCTGATGTGACTTTGTGTAGCGAGGGAGCTGGTACGTGGTGGGTTTCCAGACAGAAGGGAAGCTAGCAGTTAGAGGAGAGAATGAGTTTCCATTGGGTAGGTCTTTCCTGCCCTTGACAGTCTTTCTGTCCTTGATATTAAAAACCAGGACAAGCCCGGGTGAGGCAGATGTGAAAAAAGGCTGATGCGTCTTTTAAAGACTATCTCATCCCAGCCTCTCCCAAGGGTTCCTTCCTATCTCTTCACAGCCAGTCTCACAGTCCTCAAGGCTTGCTTCCGATTTGGCATGTCCCGGGAGGGTGCCAGAGTCCTCTCACAGGCTTGGGAGCTGGGAAGTCACTGTGCTGTGAGGCGCATCACTGGGGAAAGGGGGCGTTCTGATCACAGGCTACTTTTATCTCCAGCTTGCTGACCGCTTGGTGTGGCTCCAGATCTCCGGGAGCATTTGATGGACAGCACTTCCTTTAGAAAGTGATAGAACTTTTCTGTTTGCAGTTTGGATTAAAGCCTTGGGGCCCTTGGTTTATTCCGTCTCTTGCTCCTTCTAATTTGTAAGACAAAGTCTAAAGTGCTTGAGCTCTAAAATGCAGCTTACCAACTGCAAGCAGGCTCTGGAGGGGCTCCTGGCCATGGTAGCTTTCATCTTTAAGAGTCTACACAGCCCAAGGGGGGGGTTACAGCTCAAGTGGTAGAGCGCCTGCTCAGCATGCATGAGGCCCTGGGTTCAATCCCCAGTGCCTCCACCAAAAAATAATGATGATAATAGCTTAAATCTTATTATTTATAACTTGGATGATTGATTTCTTGAATACGTGTAAGCACATTTGACTGTCCTTTATGATTTGATTACTGCATTCTTTTGATTCTTATTTTGTGGTTGGCTTTATTCCTTTGATAACTATGTAAGTTTAAACAGCTAAAGCTCTAAATTGTTCTTGGAAACAATGAACATTACATATATGTAAATTTTAAAACATTTTATCTCTCAAAGAGTCGCTCTTTCTAGAATAAACTTTGTTTACTCCCAAAAAAGAGATAAATAAATAAATAAATAGTTTCTAGAGAAATATCTATAGCTATTTCAAAGATAATAATAATAATTAAAATAAACTTAATTACCTCCCCCCCCCCAAAAGAGTGCACAAAACCCAGATAAGCAGTCATGCCAGTGATTAGGTGTTAAGCCTGGTCACAAGTCATATGAAATTCTACCAAAATTCATCATTATTGTTTTCAGACGAAATGCACTCTAAATCAATATTTTTAAAGACGCAATTAACCTAATCCCCAGCCATTTAAAAAACAGAAACAAAAATAGAAAGGAAAAAAATCACTCTAAGGCATGAATATCCGCGATGTTAAACACAACTACTATTAGCATTTAGTTGTATTTTCTGTCTTTTTTTTTTTTTGCCTGTGTGTCTGTTTTATGTACCTACTAATTTGCACACTATTCTGATGTGTGATATGTATAATTTTACATGCGACTTTTTTCACTTCACATTGTATCTGTCATAAGTATTTTCCATGTTATTATAGCCTTTGTTACCATCAGTTACACTCCCTGCATAATATTCCACTGAATGGCTATCCCAACAATACAGGCAATTATTAATGCAGGGAAATATATTAGGCATTTAAGTTGTTTTGAAGATTTTATATATAAACTGTGCCACAAATATAATTTAGCAAGTGTCTGTTTGCGCAGGGCATAGACTGTGTTTAGATTATCTAATGAGCTTGAAATCCCTAACAGATATATTGATCCGGATATTTTAAAAGTGGTACGTAGTAATAGGCAATACGATAAAAGCATTCAACAAAGGGTCTCTAGGAAGCAAACAGGGAGCAGACCCAGTGTCAGCCTCTGGGGTGGAGAGGGGAAGGGGGAAACAGCAGGGCAGTTTGCAGGGGGAGCTGGAGTCCCAGACGCCAGGATGAGAGGCCACGCCCCCACTTGGGGTCCCAGGGCCGCAGCGAGCGCCTTCCTCCCTGCAGCCCCGCCTCCTCACCTACATCGGGAATCCTGCCTCCACGGATTGTGATGAGACTGAATGAAACATACGAAAGCACGTGTTGGGGTGCCTGCCCAAGTGTGAGCACTCCATAAGACTTCAAGAACACCGTGGTACCAGCAATCAGAGAGGTTGGCAAGCTGCCCACCCCTAACGTGTGGGGCCTGCGGCTCGTATGTCACGTGTCTAACTAATTGAAGCCTATAAATCAAGCTAACAGACTGTTAAAACAATTTTGTTATCCCTTCACCTTAATATACCTTCACACAAAAAATAGAAAATTGTATGTAAAGCTATGGTTTTTCTATGATTAAAATTAGTAAAATATTAAAGACAGAGGACTCTGATTCTGTGTACACCTGAGATGTTTGACTGACAATGTTGGATGAGTATTAAGACTAGACACATATAAACTCATAAACTATGGTATATTTACTTAATAGCATTGATTTTCTTGCCTTCATTTTGGCAAAGTCATTAATTATATTCTCATAATCATGATTTTCACATAATCTGTGTTCCTTCAATAACAATAATCTGATTTTTAAATGTAATTATATTAAAATATACAAAATTTGACTATATTTCAATCAACACATTAAGAGGGTTTTTGTTTTTTGTTTTTTGGGGTTTTTTTATATTTTTGTTGGTGGAGGTACTAGGAATTGAACCTAGGACCTCATGCATGCTAAGCACGCGCTATACCACTAAACTATATCCCCTCCCCTCAATCAATATGTAAATTAATGTTAATATAAGAAGCTAAAATTTTAATTATTTTAGGTGTTTTCAAAAAAGTGGTTTTTCTTCCAAAATATTCAAAATGATCCATTTGAACCAAAATGCAAAAATACACATTAATTAGTAAATATCAAAAGTTAAAATAAATTATTTAAATAGAGCTGAAGGTTTTTTAATTTTTAAAAACATTTAATTATGTCATGCATATTTGTTAAAAATAAAACTACTCTCAACTCTGGCAATGTCCATTCAGTTGCTAATAGGAAGAAGTCCTTTCATAGATCACATTTGTTATATCTAGAACTATATTTACATACAAAAATAAGAGAAGTAGGAGTTATGTAATATTGCAAAATGTTAGCCAAAATACATACACCACAGTTGCACATACTGCGTGTAATTTTTTAGTACCTCCCGGAACCCTAAATTGGAATGTTGGAGGGACTCCTGGCACTATTGGGAAATAATTCATTATGCAAGAATTTATTACATCCTTGCTGTACGAGGGAAAGGACTTAACAAGGTAATGAATTTGTCTTTTCTCCTATCTCAGCACTTCTGCTCTCAGATCCGTTCTACACTCCCAGTAGTGGTCATTTCTGAAGTTGGCAGTGGAACACACACAACTTCTTGGTTACTCAGATGCAAGGCCTTTTATTTCAAGGACAAGAGATGTGAAAGAGGCCCCTGTGGCCTGAGCAGCGCTGGCCACAAGCGTGGGTGCTTAGGATTACAGGTCGCTGCGCTTGCCCTGAGCACTGGGCCTTGAGGGATGGGGTACCGTGTATAATGTATGTGTGTGTGTGCGCGCGTGCATGTCTGAGAGGCTCTTTAAAGTGTGAGGCCTGGACCAGGGCCTCTGGACCATCTATACAGGCAAGCCAGCAATAAAGAAACAAGCAACGTTATAGAGCAACATTTACTGGGAGAAACTTTCTGCGTGCAGTGTGCAAACACTTCTTGCAAATACAGTTATTCGCACTTCTTCCCTCACTGACTTTGAATCTGTTCTGGAGCATTTCTCAATGCTTTAGGATCCTGGGTGACTTGACTTTTAGAGACTGGGCCTGTGTCGGTTTTGACATCAATCTGTTAGAGAAAGTAAGGGAGAGAAGCCCCGCCCCCACCTTTCCTACCACCAGGGCCAATTCCAGAATTGGTCAGCCAGCCCTGAAACAGAGCTGGCCCTCTGGAGAGAAGGCCCAGGACCCAGAGCCGAGGGGCAGAACCCGGAGGAGAGGGAGCAGGTCAGCTGGTCCAAGTGCAGCTCAGGGCCAGCGCTGTGTTCGTTCAGAAACGTTGAATCTGGCCCCTGTTTTCTTTCTCTCTGAAGCTCCATCGAGCCTTACTTCCTGCCAGAAGCTTCAGCCACTTGTCAGGGGAAGGAGACTCTAGGAAATGAAGGAGAAGTGTGTTTGAATGTGAAGCAGTCACTTTGCAACCTGTGCTGTGATGTAACGACATCACTGTCTGCAGAGCTGGGCCTCTGGGCCCAGGGACGGGGTAGGGTGACAGAGCTGGTCCGAAGCCACCAAGCCAGGCCTGAGCCCAACCCCACAAGCCAGGAGGAGTGGCTACTCGTCCCCTTGTCTAGGAAAGGGCAGGAGGTAACATACGAAGCTTCGGCATCTTTCAGTAAGATGTTCACCTTTTTTCCTTTAGAACTTGTTTACATGTTTCTACCTGCTTGTCTCTGATTTCTAAACAGCTTCCAGTGTATTTTTATAGGGCCTCCTCTATCCTGAGTTTAGTCCACTGTTTAAATATCATCATTTCAAAATTGTAACGTTTTTCTTGTTCAGTTAAAGCGGTGACCTCATTTTAAACCTTAGGTTTTACAGAAACAGACTTGCAGACATAGTAAACAATCTTACGGTTATCGAGAGGAAGGAGGTGGGAAGGGATAAATTTGGGAGTTTGAGATTTGCAAATGTTAACCACTATATATAAAAATAGATTTAAAAACAATTTTTTTCTGCATAGCACAGGGACCTACATTCAATATCTTGTAATAACCTTCAATGAAAAAGAATATGAAAACAAATATATGTGTATATATATATTTGCATGACTGGGAAACTGTGCCGTACACCAGATATTGACACATTGTAACTGACTATACTTCAGTTAAAAAAATGTAATAATAAACCTTAAGCTTTAAATCATTCTTCTTCCAAGGTATGTTTTAGGGGAGTCTTTATATGGATATTGATTTCAGGAATATAAAGACTTGGGGAGGAGGCAGGGAGGACCCAGGGTCCTCCCGGCAGATGGTAAATCACTTCAGCAAATCTCTCCCTAGAGCCCGTTACGTGTCAGATCCCGTTCTGGGGCTGAGGCTGGTAGCACATCTTCTCCTGAGCTGCCTGTGGCCCAGGAGGGAGGAGGAACCAAGTTTACCAATGACTGTAAATCACGGAGGATGAAGGATGAAGGTGGCCTTATTAGAGAAGACTGGTGTGGACTGTCTGCAGCTCTTCATAAGGACCAGGGGAAGCTTCCCGCTGTGTCTGAAGTGTTTGGAGAGAAGACAAGGAGCAGCTTCACAAAGGCCTGGAAATGCCGGTTCCTGGGCGGCCACTCTGATCTCAGGCTCATTGGGTGGTTTGGGGGAGACACGCGGATGGCGGGGAGCGTAAGGGCTTTGAAGCAGGGAGCGGAGCAGACGGGGGATTCACCTGGGGAGAGCATCTGACAGCAGAGTGGACGACAGATTGAAGATGAAGAGGCTGGAGATGAAGAGGACTGCCAGAACTATGGTGGCATCCTGGCGTGGAAGGAGTGAGGATCTGAGCTAAGAGAGAAAACAGGACTCCAGCCAAGGACTCGGGGGTCTACTTGCAGGGACCCACTCTGCCTTCAAGACAGAAGGCTGCTTCTACTCCTGCCCACATCCGTTAGTTTGATGTTGGATGTGTGTAAATGCCAAGCATGTCCGCCGCCTGAGGGTGTGGGCCACGTGGACATGATGGGCAGGTTTGGGTCCCTGGTGGGGATACTTGGCTTCATCAGGGGTCGTAGAGGGGTTGCAGGAAGAACACAGCTCTGACGTTGGCTGAAGGTATAGGTGAGTCTCATAGACACAGGAGATTCTAGTGCACTGAAGGAGGAGAGGAAAAAGTCAACACGCACGTCAACACTGCTGACGTGGGGTGGCAGGTCCGAAACACTGGCACGGGCTGGAGACCCCGGCCCACGGGAGACTCTGCTCTGTTGCCCAGGGGATGAAGCTCTGGGCAGAGGCATTTGGTCACCTTGTGTGTTTCCTGGGTCTCCAAATCTGAGGCCGCAGTGTGTGTGCAGGTCTTTTACAGGGGGCTGCTCTTGGGACCACCTTCTGTTGGGGAGTGAAGGAAACAGAACTGGGGAAAGAGGGAACTGGGAACTGGGGAGCAGTGGCTGGAGAGGCCCCAGCCAACCCCAGGGGAGCTCTGGAGCTGGATGGCCCTTTGGAGTTGGCCCCAGTGATGCTGGGAGGCTGGGTCTCTGTACCCGACATCCCCCAGTCACTGGGTGTGGCTGTTTCCAGTAAGGGGGGTGGCTCTGTGATTCCCTTCGTGATTCCTGGGGAGTCTCCACTCTGTTCCCCCTACAGACAGCCCTCTGAGAGGCATGCCACAGCATCTACTGCTGGGGATGGGCCTCGTCTGTTTGGAGACTCTGCAGGTAGAGACTGGCAGAGGGAATGTGGTCACCTTGGGCTCTGAGCTCATCCACGCTGAGAGGTAGTGCAATGCCAGCAGTTGAAGGCCCTAGAAGGACAAGGCCGGTGAATCCAAGAGGGGCAGGGGTACAGCCTGGCTACTGAGAAGACGGTGAGGGTAGTGGTAAGGGGAGGGGTCCGGAGTCAGGCTGCTTGGTCTTCAGTCTGTCACCTACCAGCAGTGTGACCTTGGGCACATGACTTCATCTCTGCCCCTCAGTTTGTTCATCTGTCAAATCCTGACCAAAATAGTACTTAGCTCATAGAGTTACGAGACTAAATGAGATAATGCATGCAAAGCCCTTCCTGCCGGCCCAGAGTAAGTGGGGCCCTGGGGTGGGATGGGGGGGCGGCGCTGGTGTCTATACTGTGGTTAACAATTTCACCAAACTCAGAGAAAGGCCACAGACAAGTATTGGGAGCGAGTCCTAGTGTAAGAGGCGTAAGCGTTGGAGAAATCTGATCAAATGCGGAAGACAGAGGCACGTGTTCACAGAGGGTGGGGAGTTTCAGCCGGCACCCACGCCAGGGCTCTCCTCCTTGACTTGCATGTGCTCTCACCTATAGGGCCAGCCCTATTAAAAAAGCCAAGGGTGAAACAGGACACATTTCTGGGGAGAATGTTGCTGTCTTCTTCATTTTACCCTCTTCTTTAGTTGCATTTAATGGCAAACTAATCCTTCCCACTGCTTTTCCAGACCTTGAATTCCCAAGTGCTGACTTTGCCACCTTTGTGATCTGGCAAAAGTCACACAACTTCTCTGAACTTCAGTTTCCTCACTGATGAAACAAGATGAGATTCTGATGAGATATTATGTTTGGAAGTAGCTTGCAAGCTGTAAAACACAATAGAGCTGTCACTATTTGGGGGGTTATTCTGATGACTGCCTTTTTTTTTTTTTACATATGATGGTCATAGCCAATAGAGGCTGGAGAATAGGCTGGAGAGGAGGCTGGAGAGGACAGCCACAGGTTAACGAACATGAAAGAGTGAGAAATGCCTGGTGAAAATGATGATCTACGTAACAGCTTTCCTTTCTGAGTGAGGATGATTCTGTCTTTTGTCCCTCCAAGAATGAAGAGCCTTTTTTGTGTGCCAGATCCTGTCCAGGGCCCTTTAGATCTAGGGAGGCATAAGATATGCTCCATTCCTTCAAGGTGTCCGTGGCATCTGTTTGGTTATTTGTATGGAATTCTTTTTCCATTGGTAGCAAAGGATTTGCACATGGTCTCCCACCCTCCATCCTCCATTCCTGAAATCATTTAGATAAAGCCCTCATGGGAACGCGGAGATCCCGCCAGGTGTGTCTCACCCTGATTATCACCATGCTGGGTGTGGCACCAACCTTTGGCTGAACACCTCACTTCTGGGATGGTGATGCCCAAATGTGACACACACCAACACGTGATTAACTTTATTTTTTGCGGTGAAGGGGGAGGTAATTAGGTTTATTTATTTATTTATAGAGGAGGTACTGGGGGTTGAACCCAGGACCTCATGCGTGCTGAGCATGTGCTCTGCCCCTTGAGCTCTACCCTCCCCCTATATATTTTTTTAACTTCTTAATTAAACTGGAGTTGGGGTGTAAGGTCTTCTGATGAGTAGGAATTTGAACATTTAGTGAATTCCCATTTATCCATCTTTCTCTTATGGGTTAGACTTTTAAAATTATTATTATCTTCATCATTATTTTGGTCTAGTTTTTTAAAATCTCTCCCTGCTCCATAGTCTGAAAGTTTGAAAGCTTTTCTTTGGACATTTAAGCCTGAAATGTGCCTGGAATTGACTTCTAGGTTCTGTGTGACACAGGGATCTAATGTCTTCTTCCTCCATATGCATATGTATCTTTCAAAGTAGAGGGCATTTCCAAGGTGATAGGAAATGTGAATGTGTGAAGAAAAAGAAAAAAAATGAACAAACAGAACTGGCTTAGATATTATAAGAGGTTAAGAAGAATAGGCCACTCCTAAGGGTTTAGGAAGGTGAAGCTCTTCCGGCCAAGCAGTGATCATGATCGTCTCCCTTGCTCCCCTGTCCTCTTGCCACGTGTCGTTTTGGGTTTGATTCTGTGTCTGTATCAGTTGGATGAGTCCACTAGTTCAGCTGGGTCATGGCGGTGAGGAAGAGCCTGTATATAAAAAACATACTTTGTATCATTTTTCCCCTAGATTTCACATATAAGCCACATCATATGGTATTTGTCTTTGTCTATCTGCCTTCCTTCATTTAGTATGATCATCCCTAGGTCCATCCATGTTGCTGCAAATGCATTATTTCATTCTTTTTTATGGCTGAGTAATATTCCATTGTGTGTATGTTTATATATATATTTTTATGGAGGTACTGCAGACTGAACTCAGGATCTCATGCATGCTAAGCACACACTCTACCACTGAGCTGTACCCTCCCCCCTCCATTGTGTGTGTGTGTGTATATACATATATGCACACATCTTCTTTGTCCATTGAAACTAACACTGTAAATCAACTACACTTCAATAAAAAATAAGAGTTAAAAAAACCCATACTATTCATCTGTTCACTTACCTTAAAAATACCTATTGAGCATCTGGAACTGATATACAAAAAGGAGTGAGGACAATCCCTGCCCTGAGGGAGTTCCCTGTCTGAATAAAAACACCGTATAATCTCCAGTGTGGTTTCATAAATGCAAGCGAGCACCTCACATTCATTGAACCTTAACAGTTAATAAAGTACAGTCACCCCTCAGTATCTGTGAAGGGCTGGTTCCAGGGCCCCTCACAGAGGACACTCAAATGCAAAGGTGCTCAGGTCCCCTAGTGGGGCCACCTTATCAGCAGGTTCCACACCCCAGGATACGGAGGGCTGACCACTATACACTTTTTCCCTGGTATTCGTGGCTCCCTGTCATACGTCTAGTTGAGATTCACAGAGGCTCAGGGACTTGAAGGGAACCAGCTGGTTAGCACAGGGCCAGAAGTAGAATCTAGATTTTTCTTAGTCTGGTGTTTTTGTTTTTTTAACTATGCCAGTCTCTTAACCTAATCTCAGTTTTCTAATGGCTTTTATTACACAATTAAATCTTTTGCTAAATCTGTTTCTCTCTTTCCATCTATCAATCTGTCTCTTCCATCTGCCAAGCTGTCTGTCCACTTACCTACCCATTGTTTGTCTGTGCGTTCATCTGCCCAT
This sequence comes from Camelus dromedarius, assembly GCF_036321535.1. Lineage (NCBI taxonomy): Eukaryota > Metazoa > Chordata > Mammalia > Artiodactyla > Camelidae > Camelus > Camelus dromedarius. Next base: position 3,837,659 of record NC_087443.1, read on the forward strand.
CTGCCGACCTACCTGGGCAGGTAGAGGAGGTGATGGGAGGAGTACTGGGAAAGGTTGGAGGCTCCCTGCATTCAGCCAGACCCCAAGCTCACCCCCAGCCAGTTGCCTGACACCAAGCAAGTTACTTCATCTATTTGCAACTCAGTTTCCACATCTGTTAAATGAGGGGTTTGGACCAAATGATTTTTAAAGTGTAACCAACTTGATTTTTCAAAGTATTGTCCCCTTCAATACTATTTTATTCACTAATAGATAATTTATTTCGCATTTGTGTACCTTTGGTCTACAGCCGACTCCCATGCCCCTTCCCTGCTACGCTGGTTAGGCTTCCTTGATTGCAGCCGATAAAAACACAACTCCAGCTCACTTATGCAAACATGAGACTGTTGGTTTCCATGGTTGAAATACCAGGTTGATCAGAGTTGAAGCAGTAACAATTAGAACTGGGGCCTCCGGATTGGAACTAGGGCTTCTAAGTGGCCATCCATACTTTATTTCTGATTATCTGTCTCTCTTTGTCTGGACATCTCTTTCTCTTCTGTGCACACTATGGGAAATATGGCAGCCCCAGGTAAGGCGCTCCAGTAGAAAACGTCTCTCTCCTGCTGCGAGCGCGTCAGCTCAAGGGAAGGACTCGACTGTCCTCCATTTGGATCAGCCTCTGTCTTTGGAGGGTTGGAGGATTCTGCCCAAGGAAACTTTAATCACAGCCCTAACAGAACCTGTGGAATAGGAAAAGGGCAGTTCTATCTGCAAAAGCTACGCTGAACAGACCCAAAAAATGTTCTTTACACGCACTGATCAAATAATCAGGTACTGATGGGCAAAAACAATACAAAACAAACAAACAGAAAATGACTTGGGAAAGTTACGGCAAAATCATGATTAGGATCATGGGCTCTGGAGGCAGCTTTTCTGGGTGAATTCCAGCTTCTCACTTACAGGCTGTGGGACCTAGAGCAAACTATACGTCCTCTCTTTAAGACTCACGTAATTTCAAATGGAAAATCAGGAGACTAATAGTACCTATTTCAACAGGTTCCTGGGAGGATTCACGTCGTATAAAGTGCCAAGCACGAAATAAGGCTGGCTGTCACTACCGCTATTACTGCTACTCCCACAGCCAGTATTAAGCTGGTGCGAGAGGTTTTTCAAAAAAATGATAGACTCTGAACTGAAGCAATGCCCTCTGGTGCCTAACCCGGACCTCCTCCCACTGCCCCGGGATGAAGGCAGCTGGATGCTGGGAGGGGACTCATGCAACAGCAGAGGAACTGAGGACCAGATTATGGTGCTGGCATTTCCAGACCCTTGTCCCAGGCCGATGGCCAATGACACCTCCTTTTATTTTACCTATGATTGCCCCTATTTTACAGAAGAGGCAACTGAGGCATAGAGCGAGCACCTTGCTATCTAGGCCACACAGCTAGCACGTGGTGGAGCCGCTCCCTAGGGGCCCTGCTGGTGTCTTGAGAGAAGCAGCAGGTTTCCCCAGCATCCGGCTCAGCAGGACGAGCCCCGTGGTCCTCCGTCTTCCTGGCACTGTCCTAGATGGCTGCTGGGCTCACCGTTGGCACTCTGTCTTTTCAAAGAACAAACAGATGGCTGTCAGCTGTGACAGCTGATGGAGAAGAAAAGCATCTGAAAAAGAAGATATATATGGATACATATAACTGAATCACTTTGCTGTACCCCGAAACTAACGCCACCTTGCAAATCAACTCTACCTCATTAAAAATAAATTTTAAAAAACTGAAAAAAAAAGTTTTAGAAAAGAGAAACACGTAGAACTCAGACTCTACCAAAATGTAGACAAGTTTGAAGTTATCTGGATATGCCTCCCCAGATAAATTGTCACCATCCCCGCTGCTGTTGTCCTTAATTAAATGCCCCACTGTACGCAATCCTGGGATTGACTTTTGTTACAGAGAAAGAGTGAACGTGGACTTGCCTGAAACTGTTTCATTCTCATTGTTACAACCCAGGAATTTCAAAATACTCAGGAAGGATTAGGTCATCTGTAGACCTGTCTCTCTGGTGCTCACCCCCGGCCCCAGGGTCTGCTCTAAAGCTCTGCGGGGTGGCTCACCCGTGCCTGCAGCCCAGCAGTGACTCAGCCTGTTGAATAACCCCATCTTCCCCGGAATGACATGTCAACTGGATTTCACTGCTGCGGCATGTTTCTTGCTCTCCGGCTGATAAACAAGGCAACCCAGTGAGGAAACCAAAGCAGATCCCCTCCTTGTGAGTCAAAGCGGGAGGTCTGCCCGCCCAGACCCACAAAGCGGCCCTGACACCTCGCTCAGTCTTCTGGGGAAGTTGCTGCTCTCCTCCTCAGGCTGCCTCCCTTCCCTCTTCCCCAAGAAAAGACACCAGAGCCTGGGAGCTGTTTTTACCTGAGGAATAAATCCAGGGGGCAACATCTTTTATGTTGCATTTATCAAGAAAAGAGAATGTGTATGTCATTGACTTCTTTAAAATCAAGTATTTGTCTTCTGCAAGGTGTGATGTGTCTGGTGTTTGTAGCCCTGGGTTTACACATTAGGGTTCTCCGACTACAGCGCCGCTGGCTTGTCTGTGAAGACGGGAGAGTCTGTGGTCATGGAGATGTCGGGGTAAGATGAAGGGGAGAGGCAGGGATTCGATGTTTCTGAGCCCCACTTTCCTCATCTGGAGATGGGGGTAAAAAAATAACTCCTTTCTGGGTTTTTATGAAAATTAAATGAGAGCATACCTAAAGCACATGTAAAAATACATCCCCGAACTGTATGACGGCAACTCTGCCCGCGGTCTTGCTGGCTTCTGCCTTAAGGATCCCAGAGACCAAGCAGAGATGATTATCTTTGTCCCCAAATCCTGTTTTCAAAAGATTGAACTAGCAAAGTATAAATTAGCACAACTTTCCTGGAGGCCATCGAGCATTATTTATCAAAAATTGAAATTACAAACAACATACAAGTCCCACAACAGGAGACTGGGAAGGTAGATTATGATAAATCAGTAAAGAGGCCTACCATCCAGACCGCCACTGAAGAACATTTGCTCTGATGGGAACCATTCACTCCGCGAAACTAAGTGAAAAATGTGAATAGTAAAACAGGATGCACTGTTTGATATGTTTCAATAAATAAGAAAAGTCCGTAGACACAGGCAGAAAATACTGGGAAGTAGAGAGCAAGACATTAATCGCAGTTTTCTTTGGTTGGAATCCGAGTGATTTTCGTTGTCTTACTTGCGCTTTCCCGTGTTTTACACATTTTCTTTACTGAGTACACTTTACTTCTTTAATTAGAAAAATAATTGCTTTTAAAACACGGCTGAAAAAATCAAGTTTCTTCTGTATAGCACAGGGGACTACATTCAATATCCTATAATAACCTTTAATGAAAAGGAATATGAAAATGAATATACATATGTATAAAAGGTTGTGATATAAACAGTTCAGAAAAATGACTACTGAAAGAATCTGGCTTCCAAATAGCATTATAGTTTCACCCGTGATCCTGTCCGTTAAAATGACTGGGAAAGACTTAGAAGAGAACTTACACACGTGTGCGTAGGAGCCAGAATGGGAGGAAGTGCATCAGATCGGGGACTGTCATCTCTGGGTGGCACTTCATGGATGATTTTATTTTCCATCTGTACTTTACTGTATTTTCAAGCTATGTCCAATGTGCATGTGCTACTCTTAGAAACAGAAAACATGCTATTGCATAATTATTATTTATTAAAAGTGATGTTTCCTTAACGCGCCCCGTGAGAGCTGGTTGATGTGGCCTTTTCCCCTTCCCTGAATCGAGTTTGTCTTGCAGTAAATAAACGGGTTCAGAGGAAACTTGGGATTCTCAGTTTCCTGGTGTCTAATTTGAATAAAATCTCATTTCTTTTCTTTTAAAATTGTTCATTCATAGTTCAGGGTGATTTTAATTTGTAATATCATGTTATTCAAAGCTCAAGTCCCGGGAAGCCAGAGGGAAGACGGCTTTCCAGCACAGCTGGCTGAATCCAAGGGAAGCCCCCAGATCCTCTGGGCGATTCTGGCCTCGCAGTATTTCTCAGCCTGATTCCAGACCAGAGGGGCCCTGTTAACTGCATTAACTTTAGACTCTTTCTGCTCCCCCAGCCTCAGACCCACTGGTCGCTTGCCCATCTGGGCCGAGACTCATAGGTGGCTGTTTTTGGAGCAGGGGTGTCTTGAGCTCACATCTAAAGCACAGACCTTCACGTCTGGTGAGATAACCAGACTGTGTTTACCAACATGAGTGGTATTTTCAAGGTCACTGCTGGGTTTCTAGCAAAAGAAAAAAATACACTTGAGATTCAGGATAGAGAATAGAAAAAGGCAGCCTTAGGTCTGTCACTACAGCTTTCCATCCAGCAAACAACGGTAGGGGTGCCTCTCTCAGCCCCTCCTCAATGCACAACTGCCCCCCCTCACCACACACAACAAATTGGATCTGACTCTAGCCACATACAGGTGGACAAATGTGGGACCAGATTACATTTTCCCCATCGTTTTTCTCTTAAAGGTAAAGAGTCGTTTTTACGTCGGAAGACAGCCCTCACTGACCAGTGCAAACAATGCCGACACGTTCTTAGAGTAAACACCCCGAGGAGCAGAAGACAGCAACACAGCCCTCTCAGCTACTGGCACCCGAGCCACGCAGGTGCTCAGGCCGGGAGCCCGGGAGTCCCCTCCCCCTCCCCCCTCCAATCCAAACCCTCACTGCACGTGTCTTCCTTCTCCAGCTGCCACTGCTGTCCTGGCCTGGTCCTCGTGGCCTACTGGCGGCCCCTGGATGCAGTGCAGCCTCAGCGGGGCCCAGCTCCCACAGCCGCCCTCGGCGGTGCACCTAAGGACGTCGTTCCCCCTCACTGTCCTCTCCTGCTGGGGCAACACCCAAGCTCCTTGACCTGGCACTTTAGCCACCTCCGTCCCTCCCGCCACAACCCAAGCCTCCTGCCGTCCCCCGGCACCCGCAGGGCAGGGCCCAGTGCAGAGGGAAAGGGCAGGCTACTCCTTCAAAACACAAATTCGAAGATAAAAGTCAGGATTTTAAAATGTCGATCGCAGAACATCCAACCTCAGACCACTTGAGTGACCGCTCGGATCACATGCCCAGGAAGCCGGCCCTGCTCTGTGGCACATGTGTCCCTCGGAGTCCCTGCTCCTGCGGCCTCGGCCCGGAACATCCTGCCTGTTCTCCGCTTCTAGGATGCCCGCTCTTCCTTGCCCTTTATGATTCACTTGGCTCGGGTATCCGTGCCGAGAAACCCCTCCAGCTTCCCTTCCCACGGCCCTGGACCCCCAGGCTGGGGTGACCATTCCTCCTCTGAGCTCCTTTTAGACAGTGTTTCCCAAAAGGTGAGCCCCAGCCACCCCCGTGTGAGCCCCTGGGGAGGTTCTCACAGTGGATCTGAACCTCGGGGCAGAGGGGTGGATGGAGTGGGGCGGGACTCTGCAAAGCTCACCAGCTGCTCTGCAGGCCCCACGCCGAGGCCTGTTCGGGGTCTGGGTGCGGATCCTGGGTCTCCTTAACACCCAGCACAGCGCCTGGAGGCCCCTAAGGGTGTGCCCGGGCCTCCAGAGGCTCCAGGAGGAGAGCAGTGATGCTGTCTCCATAGACACCGTGAGAGGGTCTCATTTCCTCTGGTTGGGACCCTCCTGCGAGGCTCCAGGCAGGCTGCAGGGCCCCAGCTGCCTGCATGTCCTGAGGGGTCCTCCTCTAACAGAGAGGCCACATCAGGAAATGAGCTAAAACTCCAGGGGCTGCACTGGCTTGTGTCAGGCCCAGAGCAAAAGGCAGCAGCGAGCTGGACCGTGGCTGCATTTATCCCAGTCCTGGCCCCGCATCAGGGGTGTTGACCACAGAAGTCCAGGGAGCCGAGCCCCAGGCCCGACAGAGCTCCCGTGCCCCCCCACCTCCCCTCACGGCCCTGGGCTCCCAGAGCAGCGCCCACAATGCTGTAAAGATGGGGGTGATGCCCACCGCCCCCTGGCTCCAGGCCCAAAGCAGGGCTCTGGGCGTTTCTCTGCAGGGCAGGGAGGATGCCACCTGGGGGTGGTGTGTGTGCAAAGGAAGGGCAGTCCTGAAATCTGCACTGCTGTCCACTCCTGCCTCCCTGTGGGGTCCGGGGAGCAGCAGGTGCAGCTCAGCAAGGGCCGGTGCATCCTCCACGTGGGGCTCACCCTTGGCTCAGCCCAGAGGTCTCAGCTGCCCACACTCCCAAGGCCACCCCAGGGCCCTCCTAGATCGGGGAATCTCCTGGCCGGCAGGTCCCAGCGCCTCCCCACCGCCCCCCTTCACAGTGTCTGGGGCGCCCCGAGCACTGGCCTATCGCAGCCCTATTTGAGGCATAGCTTACTGAAGCTGGAAGGCCGCCTCATGAAAACCTGGCCCTCTCTCTCCTGTTGTGATTAAAGGCAAAGGGTTTTTGCTTTGTTGAAAACAAGAATTGGGGGTTTATTTTATGGCTGTTGTTTCAAACATTAGCTCTTTCTAATTAGGGGCATCCTCAAATTTGGATCCTGCAGGAACCAAACTAGGCAACATGTCTAAGCCTCAAGGAAGCTGTTAGAGGAGTGGAGCCCTGCGGTGCCCGCGACAGAAGAGGAACAGTCCCCCCACGGACCACCGAGCGACGGCCTGGGAGCCAGTTGTCCGGTGGTCTTCGTGTGGTCACCCAAGTACGCAGATGGCTCGTGGATCACAAGGTAACGGGGTCGCCTCTCTAAAAAGGGCTTCAGCCACACACAGTTTCTCACTCTTGCCCTGAAATTTTCCTTCATCATCATCATCATCATCCCAGTGTTAATAGCTTAAATGTATGGAGTGCCTAATATGTGCAAGGCGTGGTGTGAGTGCTGTGCTTAGAGTCTCTTTTTCTTTTTCTTTTTTTAAATTGAAGTACAGTTGATTTATGGTGTGTTAGTTTCTGATGTACAGCACAGTAATTCAGTTATACATATATATTCTTTTTCATTATTGGTTATTATAAGGTATTGAATGTATTTTCCTGTGCTAGGCAGCAGGACTTTGTTGTTTATCTGTTTTGTGTATAGTAGTTTGTATCTGCAAATCCCAAACTCCCAATTTATCTGTCCCCCTGCTTTTCCCGTTGGTAACCCTTTGAGTCTGTTTCTGGTTTATAAATAAGCTCCTTTGTATCTTTTTTTTTTGTTCCACATGTAAATGATGTCATGTGATATTTGTCTTTCTCCCACTTACTTCACTTAGTATGATAATCTCTGGGTCCATCCATGTTGCTGCAAATGGCATTATTTCATTCTTTTTTATGGCTGAGTAGTATTCCATTGTATAAATATATCACATCTTTTTTATCCAGTCATCTGTGGATGAACATTTAGATTGCTTCCATGTCTTGGCTATTGTAAATAGTGCTGCTATGAACACTGGGGTGCATGTATCTTTTCAAATTAGAGTTTGTGTCTTTTTCAGATATATGCCTTGGAGTGGGATTGCTGGATCATATAGTAACTCTACTTTTAGTTTTTTAAGGAATCTCCATACTTACAGGGTCTCCTTATATCCCATAATAACCCTGAAGTGGTACAGTTATCAGCTGCACTTACAGATGGAGTGATGGAGGCTCGGAGAGACAGGTCACCTGTCCAAGGTCCTACAGATGTTGGGATTCAAGTGCACAGCCCGCTCTGGCCATGGTGAACCTCAGCACACAGTTCCTTCACGGATCACTTCCTTTTTGTGGCCTGCCCGTCAGCAGACAGAGGTGCTCAGTGCCACCTTTCCTCAGCCCTCTGTAGCACCCACCACAGGTATTTACATTTCCGCCTACCTGGGGTATAATAAAAAAATACATATATATATTGAGTCTCTGTCCCCGGTTTCCGGCACAGTGTTTTTAAAACCCTTGGAATTTCCTGAGTGGTAGGAGTGTGATTCATAACACTTTGACCACACCTGAGTCTATGCTAGTGAGATGGCTCCTGGGGGTTCCCAGGGGAACCAAACGCTAGGTTAGAGGGTTGACACTTTCAGCCCCACCCCACTCCACCTCACCTCCAGGGCCAATGATTTAATCAATCGTGTCTCCTTAAAGAAACCTTCATTTAAAACCCCTGAACCACACAGGGTGGAAGAACTTCCAGCTGGGGACCACTCTCATTTCCCAGGAGGATGGCGCACCCCAACCCAGGGAGACCGGCTCCCGTGCTGGCGGCCCTTCGGACCCTGTTCTCTGTGCTTCTTCATCTGATCGTTCATTTCTAGCCTTTGTAATACACGGTAACCACAAGTATCGCCCTTTCTTGAGTTCTGTGAATCCTTGTAGGATTTTTTTGAACCTGAGGGCAGGTTGTAGGAACCACTGAATTTTGTAGTCAGCTGGACAGAAGCAGAGGTGGCCCAGGGACCCCGCTGGCAGCTGGTGTCTGAAGTGGGGGCAGTTCGCTGGGACTGAGCCCTTAACCAGTGAGTCTGCACTAACTCCGGGCAGTTAGTGTCAGAGCTGGATCGAACTGGAGGACACCCAGCTGGTGTCAGAATTGAAGAACTGCTTGGTTGGTGTTGGAAGAACCATCACATCACTCCACGGAATCATGAACTTCTGGGTGCGGAGAGGGACAGGACAGCGCATGCCTGGCACGCTGCGGTCAGTGTATTTTTACCCCTTCACCTGCAACTTCAGGCTCCCCACCTCCAGGCTGAGCTCCTGAAACCTCTCTCTGTCTTCAGTTAGTTAATAAAACTGACATTCACTGGTTTGGTTACAGTGAGCTCGGCCTTCAAATGATGGGTTTTAGTAAGCTTCAGGGCACCATGCCTAAGGTCACATTGATCCTCAGGACAGAGCAAGGATGGGACATCCTGGTCTCATGACCGGGGCACTGTCCCTCTGCCTCACTGTCTTTCAACTTTCCAAAGTATCCTTCCCTATTCGACGCCACCACGATTCTATAGGACCCACGCAAAATCTAGTCAAGCTTTAGGACAGTGAAAGTGGTTTCCAGCTCTGTGTCACCCCCAACCCACACTCCAAACTGGGCTTTTTTTCCATCAGGCGGTGTAACTGACCCTGGCATCTCGGCTGGTCCCCACCCACTGAATGTCGTGAATCAGAGGACTCTCTGTCTGAAAGCCAGTCTCCTCCGAATGTGAGGGAGCTAAGGGCAGGTGGGGAGGGAGATGGTTCCAGAAAGTCTCCACTGCTGTCAGCAGCTTCCGTGGCAGAAATGATTTACTGGGGCCCAGCCCCTTCCTGATCATGGAAGCCAACGGGGCATCTGTCATCAGCTCCCTCCTCTCCCGGAAACGGCTTCTTCAAAAGGGTCCGCTGCAGCAGTGGGGAGGCCTGTTCAGAGCCTCTGGGGTTGTTGGAAGGTGGAGGGAGGCGGGGAGGGGTGCAGAGGAGGCCTGGAGAGCTGCCACCCGAGTGAGGCTGGTGACAGGAGGAATCCATCAATCTTGCGTTGCAGCGCCAAATATGGTGCTGGGGCTCGCTAGGTAATAAACAATGGTCACAGCGCGGGCTCGGCAAGGAGACAGCACAGAGGAGAGCGAGGGCAGGCCTGACATCGCCGCGTGCGGTCCTGGCCGAGCAGGCTGGCCCACCCCAGGGTGCAGGGGCCCCATACTTGTCCTGGTGGAGCCCACACGTGCTTGTTCCATGATGGATGTGCTCAAGGCAAGAAGCGGGAAACCGAGGCTAGGCAGCGTTTGGAAACGTGTCCTTGGCACTGTCCCCGGGGCCAGGAGGCGCTCCCAGGGCGTGGTATGGGCTGAGCCCCCATCTCACAGCCCCAGGTGGCTTTTGGCAATGTCACCCACATACAGCCAGGCCCCGAGTGACAAGAGCACGGATGTCACTACTGGAGCTAACAGAACTGCTCAGCTGTCAGAGTGAATGGCTAAGCACCTATTATAAAAACTGGAGCCTTAGCTATCCAAGGACAGCTGCTTGTAGAGGGCTGGGGAACCCACAGACATTTAAGGCTGGCCCCTTCTCATGGCACGTGAGGACAGCCTGGCCGGAGAGAAAAGCGCTCCAGGAGAGAAGTCTATGAACAGAGCATCGGATTTCCCTTCCAGGGCCACGCGGGGCGGGGCCACACTCAGCCCATCTTCTGCACAGAGGGTCAGGCATCAGCTTCATGGGCAAGGGGGGCCGAGTCCTTCCGCCTGTGCCTGTGTGTGTTTTCAGCTTTTCTTAACAAAGAGATTCATCTGGGGCTTGTGTCCTCTGTAGCCATGTAGAGGAATAACTGATGAGAAGACCCCAGGATTTTGAGCCTAAAAGACCTGGCTTTGAATCCCAGCTGTGCCCATCACCACTGGTGATACCTTAGAGTGTCCAACCTGCACACTCAGCTTCCGTTTGTCCCTAAAATGGGGCTTTCATGAATGAGAGTCAGAAACAGCGCTCCAGAAGGTAGGTTCTCAATAAATCGTAGTTGCCACTAAAACGCACGGGGGCTCTTATAGACTTAAGTGATAAATTTCCTATCGGTTGTTAACGGCTAGGAAGTGTCCTCACTCCCGTACATTTTCATGGTGCAGGGCTTTTTCAAACAGGCTATGGCTTTAAAAATGCAGATGCCTTCTGCCCAAGAGGAAAAAGCTTTCCGAGGGAAGCCAAAGGGCATCCTGTTCTGATTAGCAGGACTCCATCTGCACTCGGATGCCTGCTCTCACCCGACACAGAAGGCTGAGCAGGGATCTGGATCAGAACTGTTTGAAATGCGACTGCAGGGAGACCAGACTGCATCCCCGTTATCTTCCTGCCGGTCATCCTCAGGGAAAATGCACTGAAGGTTTGGGAAGAAGCCTCAGGTGGTGAAGGCGCAGCTCCTGGGCTGCCTCGGAGGTGGCCAGCTTTCTGTGCTGCCGAGGGCAATGTGGCCACCACACTTTGTGCAGGGAGGTATGGCCGCCATATGCATTTCATGCCAGCATGTTGATTGGACCTGTTCCTGTTTGTTCTCCACGATCGCTGTCTGAATGGAAAATTAGAAGAACCATATGCATTCACTTCACGTTGTCCAGGATGGAAAACCCTGGTCATTTGTCCCAGAAGAGAAATATCAGTGAAGCCACCAGATATTGAGCCTTAAATGTCATGGAGCCGTGTAACCTCTGGTGGGCCAAAACGGTGAGGGAAGTGAGGTAAAAATGGAAAACAAATTAGGATATTTCCAAAAAGAACAAGATTAAACCTCAAGCACAACCTATTAGTTTTAGTTGTGAGTTTGCCATTCATATTTCTCCCACAGTGAAGCTACATTAAGAATAGTAGATTAAATAAATAAAGAATAATGGAAGAAGATGATGATTGTCATTTGTCACCCATAAGGACCCACGTTTCCACTCTGTGGCAACAAAAATCAGTGATCTAAATATTAACAAGTAGAACACATTATAAACACTTAGTTATATAATATTATCGCCGTAAAGCCATTACAACTGAAATAAAAACTGTTTTTTATTTCAACTATTAATATTCATCAAATGTTAATGAAAACACCCAACAAATAATTATGAAAAACACATTGCTTAAGTAATAAAGATGAAAGAGATGATAATCATTGTGAATATTTAATCCACAAAATAAAGAACATACCATTAATAAGACTTAATTATGTCATTAAATATTTAATTTCACCTTCACTACTAAATTTTGTTTGCATTTTGCATATTTTAAATGTAAAAGCTGCTTAATAAGATTTGTAGTTTCAGCAACGTCAAATGCCAGAGCATTCAAGTTTGACTGACTGTCTTCATCAGATTGGTCACACGCCATTTTATTTATCATTAAATGAAATGAATGACCCTCCTTGCATTCACTACATGTTCTGTTTTATCCCAAAGCGGTTTAATAATTGATTCTGGGTTATACCCACTAAAGTTATGTTTTCTCACGGTAAAGAAAAATAATTGCTTTCTCTTTACATTTGTTTTCCAGTGAGTATCACACAGTGTCCTGCATTTCCTGCTGATTGTGCAGGAGAATGCGGCTTGTGTTCTGCCTCAGATGGCTGTAGAATAGGTCCAACACCATCCACAGTCAGACTATTTACTGGGGGGAGGGTGTAGCTCAGTGGTAGAGAACATGCTTAGCAGGCACGAGGTTCTGGGTTCAATCCCCAGTCCTTCCATCAAAAAATAAAATAAATAAAAAGATTTTTAAAAGAGTGAAAAAAACACAACCAATTAGACCATTTATTTCCTGAGAGTCGATCTTATCACTTAGAACTCCTGCTTCCGGCTAAATCTCATTTCACCCGTTTAAGGTCACAGCGAGTAAGTTAACCCTCGGCCTCACCCTCACACCCACTGAGAGCTTGTCTGTTTCAAGTGCTCCGAGCAGGGCCAGGCTGGATCCCTCGTGGGTCCAGCACAAGGACCCTCACCCGGCTTGGACGACTCCTGGGAGCCCGTGGTGAGCATCTGTCCCTGACCCCATCCAGTGACATCACATCAGGAGCTGGAAACCAGCTATGAAGCATCTCCCCCAAAGACCCTGGCAAATGATACAAATCAGGGCTCACCCCCACCCCTGAGAGTCCGTTGTTAAATATTGCCCAGCACATGGCAGCCTATACCTGCGGGGATCAGGCCACGACACCCCACCCCTCTCCCGCCGTCTCCTCCTGGGTCCTGATGACCCAGTGGAGGAGGACAGGACAGATGCTCTGTGGCTGCCAGCAGGCCAGGGTGCCAGGAGCCCAGCCGGGCTTGGAGCAGCTCTGGGCAGCGGGGCAGGTGAAACTTTCTCCCTCCGCGTCTGCGACTCCTGACCAGCTCCGGCTCTGGTCAGCGGGCGAGGCAGGGGGGGAAATGACCACGCTCAGCTTTTCCTTCGCTGCCAGAATATAAAAAGCTCTTTGTGGGGAGAGGAAGGCCCCTCCTCTCATGCACGTCTCCTGATGCAGCCACTGCCCAGGCCGGCTCTGGACAGAGGCAGGAGACTGGCCATCCCAGCTGGGCCAGGCTGAGGGCTTTCCGGGGATAGATGGGCATTTGGTGCATCCTTGTCCCAAGGACGGTCCTAGGCAGCCCTGCGGGCCTCTCCTGACAGGCACGCTCTGTGAGGCTCAGAACGGGGGTCTGGAGAGGCAGGGCCACGGGAAGACAGAAGTCTGCTGGGAAAGGCCTCTTCCTCCTCTGACAACGGCTGGACAGGACAGGAAAAGCACAGAAGGAACCAGAAGTCCCCAGGAGAAATCCAGTGTTTCCATCCTCAGGCGTAAGTGAGAGTCTGGAGCAACATCTTTCATCCATTTAGGAACTCAATGACCTAACCTCTGGGCTTTGGGGAGGCCTGAGCCCCCAGACGCTGGGAGAGGCCTGTGGAAACGCTGGTCTGGCCTCCTCCCTCCCGACCACCAGGCCCGCACAGGATCATTGCTTTCCCAGGCCTGTAAGGCCTCTCAGGGATTCCCAGTCACTGGAAACACGCTCTTCTGGGTTTTCGTTTCCAAATGGGCTGGCGGTGCTGGACCCATGTAGAGATGGAGGCGGCAGGCTGGGGTATCTGCCTGTGGACTCAGACAAACAGGCCCGTCCCGACCCCCCGCAGCCACCTCGGCCTGCACTTCCTTCCCCGGGACACGCAGGCCCTTTTTATTTTTTATTTTTGCTTTGTTTTGTTTTTGCTTTTTTAAATTTAAAAATTTTTTGCTTTTTTTTTGGCTGTTGTTTTGATCTTGGTATTTTTTGCTTTTTGTTTTGTTTTTTTTTTTCTTTGTTTGCTGATATATCCCCTATTCAGTCTGGCCTGCCACCCAGACAGAAAGTGCAAGGATTTTTCTATCTTGCCCTAGTGCAAACCAAGAGAACAGCAGGCTGTTCAGGGTCTGTCAGTGGACGCAGACACACGGGCCCTTTTTAGATGAGCCGCTGGGCTAAACTTGCTACTTTAAAAGAATGAACAACAGCCAGGGTAACACTGGGGACGGCTGCCGGACCCCTCACGCTTAGATTTGATCAGATCTCCCGGTTTTCCTGCCTCTGCGGTGGGGTGTCAGGCAACCCCAGGGCTACTGGTTTAATCGTGGTGACAGTGGCGGGGGGGTCCTCACTCCGGAGGGGTTCTGCCCATACAGGGGACACCCAGACACAGGCTGGAGCCCGTTTTCCCATCAGCAAGAGGCCGATTAACTGTCCGTGGGGATGCAGAGGCTGAGACATGGGGCTGCAGCCGCCGCTTGATGACTCCTGCACTCTGCCCGCCTCCTCCTGCCTGTCCTGTCCTTCCTTCTAAGGGCCTGCTCAGGGGCTGCGCCCTCTGCAATGGCCTCCTTGGCCTCCCAGCTGAGATTAGGGTCCGTCTCTGGCTCAGCAGACACGCTGTGCATCAGCCCTTCACTGCCTTTACTCATGACACATGGTCTATCTTTCTCCTCTCCTAGACTAAGGGCCATCTTTGTGCCTGCAACAGTGTCTTGTACATAGTAAATGCTCAAGAAATGCCTGTAAGTAGTTGCTTCAAATGAATGCGAGACCCCTACCTTCCTTTGAATCACGGCGCAAGGGATTGCCTCTCCCAAGAAGCTTTTTTTAAGTTAACCAAGGACGACTTCCCCTTTCAGAAGAACCCAATCCTCTCTTATTTTTAGATACAGTTAATGGGGCAGAATTAATAAAAAATACACAATATTTATTAAGCACTTACCATGTCAGGCACTGTGGCAAGCATTTCACCTGCCTTCCCTTCCTTAGTTGTCACAACAGCCCAATGAATTCAGTGCTATTAATATTATCCCCACTTTCCAGATAATGAAACTGAGGCCCAGAAAGGTTAAGAAACTTAAAGTCGACGTATCTCCAAAGGGGTGAAGTCAGGCTCACACTCATCCAGTCTGACCTTAGACCTGCTTACTCACGAAGTCCTGCCCCTTCTGGGTTTTGTGTTGGTTGCATCTGGAAGGCATGACTGAAAGCCCTGGAGTGGCACTGCTCAACAGAACGTTCTGTGACGATGGGATGTCCCGGATCTGCACTGTCCGGTCAGCAGCCTCCGGCAGCATGTAGCTGCTGTGCGCCTGAGATGTGGCTCGTGTGACTGAGAAAATAAGTTAATTAAAGGACTGAAATGGCCACATGTGCCTGATGGCTACTGTATTGAGAGCTTCAGAACATAAAGGGCCCATTTAGAGGAGAGGGATGTGCTCAGTGGTAGACCACATCCTCAGCATGCACAAGGTCCTGGGTTCAACCCCCAGTACCTTCATTTAAGAAACAAAAAACAAAAAACAAAAGCACCTAATTGCCTCCCAGCCCCAAAAGAAAACAAAAAAAAATTTTTTTTAATAAACGATGCATTTAAATTATCTTTTCTAAATATCTTAACCATGTGGTCCATGGCCATCAGAAGAAGGGCTCTTTCTGATTGACTGAGTCTTGGTATCTTCCTGTGCTGGGAACACATGCGGCTATGAGCCTGATGAATCAGTGAGGCAAGGCCGATCCCAGTCCTTAAAGTCTTGTTTCTACTCTAACGGTTTCCCATCGTGGGAAGAAGTGTACAATTCCAGTGTCTTCATTCACAGAGGCCTCGAGCAGGTTCCATATCTGAGGGCAGACTGGTAGACCAGAGCTGGGGAAGGACGGGACATGAGCTCCCCTCACTGACATCTGTTCAGTGGTGGACCCGCTGCTGGACTTCACCTTACTTAATCCGAAAAGCAAACCTGTGACCCAGCGAAAGGTGCTTCCATTTCATGACTGAGGACAACTCAAAAGAGTAAGAAACTGTCTCAGAAAGTGACAGAAACGTGGCGTAAACTGGGTGTGTCTGATTTCACTGGCCCGGAGACTGAGGCTGTTAGGCAGAAATTCTCCTTCATCCTAACCACAGGATGGCCACTGTTCAAGGGCGAAGACAGCTATGAGGTTGATTATCTGCTCAAACTGCGTGTGTGGGTGTAATGATTGCTCCCACGGTGAGACAAGGCAAGTGGGGAGAATCAGTGCCTGGGCCGAATAGACCTGTTTTCCATTCTTACTTCTTTGTGTTCTTTCTTTGTATTCCTTATATCTGTAATGGAAAATTCTAGAGCCCTGCTGTCTGATACAGTAGCCTTCAGCCACGTGGGTCTATTAAGCCCTTGAGTTGTGGGTCACTGAGATGCCTTGTAAGTGTCAAACACACACCTGATTTCAAAGACTTAGTATGGAAACAAGGAAGATAAAATATCTCATTAATAACTTCTATATTGATTATATTGAAATGATCACCGTTTGGATATATTAGAATCAAATCAAGT
Source organism: Camelus dromedarius (assembly GCF_036321535.1). Lineage (NCBI taxonomy): Eukaryota > Metazoa > Chordata > Mammalia > Artiodactyla > Camelidae > Camelus > Camelus dromedarius. The sequence continues at coordinate 3,853,905 of NC_087443.1, forward strand.
AGGTTAAAATCGATTTAATATGTTTCTGGTTAGCTTTTTAATATGTCTACTAGAAAACTGGAAGTTACTTATGAGGCTCCCATCTTATTGCTGCTGAGAGCACCTGTGTCTGCCTCACTGCATTCCTAAGTCCTGGGATGAAAGATGAGTGACTCGTTAAAACTCCCCTCAGCCGGAGAAAACGCTTTCATCTCATTAATACCCACGCTGCAGCAAAGTGGTGCTGGTTAGGTGTGAACACAGCCTGGGCCTCCGCCTCCCCGGCTCTCTGGGGTGCGTTCGGGGCACTGGCTGGGGCAGCACACGTCTTGCCCAGCTGCGCCCAGAGCTCCTGACATTCCGTCATGTGTCTGCCTTAAACAGCACTATCCCTTCTTCCTTGGACAAAGTGCTTCGTCACGCCTTCCCAGAGGAAGGTCAGTGATGAAACCACGACACTGAAAAATGACCTGATCTCTCCAAGGTCGTTACCGAAGGCCACGGCCAAACGGAGCAGGGCGTGCAGTCTGCCGCGGACGTTACCACTCGAGCAGCCTGGAGATGCTTTCCTGGTCCACGATCTTGACTGCAGGAAAGCAGGTTCAATACCCAGGCTTCTGGGGGAAAGGGATTGCGCTGAGAGCCCCGACCCCTCCCCTGCTCGCAGCATTCAACTTTCCTCTCGGAGATGGAAAGTGCTGTGGTATTCCGCTTTGATGATTTTAAAGTGTTATGTGCCTTTTCCTCCTTCTTTCCACCCAGCCCTCTCCTTTCTCTGCGCTTTTACACCCGTTTCCATAGTAACCACCTCTATTGTGTCCCTGACTGTGAGGAGAAATCTTGCAGATGTTAGTAGGGATCCAACACTTTCCAGTAGCTATTTTGCTCACAGCCTCCTTATCTCCCAGTGCTAATTTTCTTGCCTTTCTTCTCCCTAGAGCTGCTCTTCCTCCAAGTGCCTACAAGCCCTGTGTCGGATGGCCCCCTCCTCGATGGGAGCCTGGGAGTGAGCCGGGGAGAAGCGTGTCCTGGGAGAGGAGGCAGAGAGCTCTCGGTCTCCTTATAAGTCTGAATTCTCCCTGTGGCTTCAACACAACATGCTAAACGCCAACGCTCTGGAGGGTGGAATCTCCAGCCGCTGTTGGATAAGCACCCTTACCCGAAGGCCTGCCGAATGCGGGGAGATGCCTTGGCCATCTTCACTCCAGACCCCACCCTGCTCTCTCTCTGATCCCTGCTCACCTCCACCCCAGCTTCATGAACAGCTCATGGCCGTGTCTGTCTTGAATGTCCTCATTCTGTGCATTTGCCCCAGAGAGACCAGTCACCTTTCCTTATTGGTTTGGAGGGCAGGGCAGACATACAAACAGCACACACACACACCCCTACTTGTCAGGGCTTCCAAGACCCCCAACTCCTGAATCCCCCACCTCCCTCTCAGGGCCGGGCTTAGCTGAGGAGGCAGCAGGTATGGGTCTTCATCAATGACCTCCTGAAATGGTTTGAAGATTCTTTGCCCGCCCTTCCTCCTTGGACATTATTCTTTGGATGACACAAGCTTGACAGCCTGATCACAATAAACATGTAACTGAAGAGAGCCTCTTCCTTTCCAGCGACATTATTTATTCACCTAAAGCAAAGGCTGAACTATATTTAGCAGATGATGTCAGTGGGTTGTTTGGATTCTTAGAAATTGGCAGGAAGCCACCTCTCACATGATATATGAAATCACTGATAAATGCTGCTTTTCACCAAAAGAAAAACAGCTTAATAGATGCGGCCCTTCGCTCCCGCCCTCCCTCCCTCTCCTCCACCCTCCTTCCTCTCCCGCCCACCCCTGCCTCGCCTGGGATTTGTCTTTCTGTGGCCCAGCTCAGCAGAGCCTGTGAAGTGGAAATGAGTCGCTCGGTACCGCAGATCAAATGAGGCTGTTGGGATGTTCAGGATGGTTTTTCCCTCCCCTCGATCCTGGAAGGCTGCCAAAGCGCCAGTGAATCAGACACACATGCACAAAAAGGCGAATCTGTACGGCAGTGGCTTTATGGGGCCCGGTATTTATGGTGGCGCGCTAGCTCGGGGTTGCTGTTTTGCAGGCAAAGATTGGAAATAGAGAGTGATTCAGGACTGCCATTAAGGGTGAAACAGCCCCCGTACAGATTGTGTGTAATAAACCAAGTACAGGGAGAAGCCGTCGGAAGCTCTGGAGTTGCCTCCCTGGCTCAGCCGAGGAGGGGGAGTGGGCGTCAAGTCCGAGCTCCTGATTCGTGTGGTGGCGAATACCTGGTGCTTGGAACAAATCTGTCTGCTTTCCCCCCATTTCCCCATCCTGCCCTGGGTCTATCCCACCAGGCTGTCGCAGGGGTTAGGCGGGGTTTTGCCTGTGGAATGAATTGAATCCTTGCCCTCATGTGGAGACCCATTTATGTGGCCAGAAGCACAAGATTTCATTCCCTGTATTTTAGCTTCTGCAAAAACCCACATCGCTATTGCTCACGGATCCACCCAGCCCCTTTCACAGTCGGCTGGGATATTTAACTCAGGACCCCAGCAGAAGCCAGGTGCGTCGTCTTCCCGGCCACGGGAAGCCAGCAGCTCCAGTGGTGGTCCGCGTACATCTCTGTCCTTAGCTCTATCCAGTGGCCGCCGCCCCGCCCCCGGCTCTGACGCTGGACGATGCTGTGAAGACAAGGGACAGGCGCGTTGGCAGCCCCTTCACATCTCGGGTACTTTCATTAAGCTCTCCCCTGTCACATGCTCTGTCAAGCAATCCTGGCTGCGGGATGTCGACCACCGGAGTTTAAGGGACTTGGAGAGTTTCCAAAGCCCCACCGTGACACTCCCTGTAACTGGCCTCTCTCCCACACCCTGACGTGTGCTGGGCCCCAGGTAACACTCATCTTCATCCTGGGGGGGAGAGGAAAACAAGAAGAGGAGGGAATGAGGACAAGCAAGATCTGTGCTCTTCATGTCTAATGTCTTACCTTGGCAGGGGCAGGACTAGATGGATGGAGGGGTGAGTGGACAGATAAACAGATGGGCGGGTGAGTGGGGGGACCCCGACATCAACCCCTCCATCAACAAGGAATCCCACAAAATGAACACGGGTGGCAGGTCGGAGTTGTTTCCGATTTGGTCCTCAGATTAACATCCCCCCTGGGCTCCGTACTAGGAGCTGCCAGTGAGTGAAAGTCTTTGTTTCCACTGGGACTCATTTTTCATCCTTAACCTTGAGGGGAGCTGGACACCGATGACCTGCGTGCTCCCTTCCAGACTCGGAGTGTGCAGGTTCTCCAGCTGTGTGAGTCTGCGGCTCTGTGAGTCCCCCGGGGAAGCTGGCTCCCTTCTGCCAGGGAGCTGCCCTCCTCTCCCCCGAGGCGAGGTGAATGAGCTCCGTCTCAGACACAGACGCTTCTGGAACGTTCCCTCCATGGGCGACTGCCACTTCTCTGGGCCCAGAAGGAACCAGCGAGCGACCTCTCTGGATGAACATTTGCTCTCACGGAGAGCCCTGCTCGCCTGGGCTCCCTGTAGGGCCCCATCGTGTTTATCACGACGATGATGGTTTCTGTTTTATGCGGGGACCGGTTCTTTGGCTCAGGCCGCTTGAGAAGCTGACTACCGTGTCTCCCAGCCCCAGAGCTCACACAGAACAGCGCTGCGGTCCCGGGCACAGCGCCACACGACGGGGGCGGCGGCTCAGTGGTAGAGCGCATGGCGAGCACGAGGTCCTGCTCGAGGTCCTGGGTTCAATCCCCAGTCCCTCCACTAAAAAATAAATAAATAAACAAATAAACAAATTTAAAAGAAAAAAAAAAGAGGAGGCTGGATCTCCAGGACACCAGCACCATGTCCCCAGACATCTAGGACGGAGCCTGGGGGCCGCAGCTCATCAGGAGGGGCCCCGGGGCTTTGCCTTCTCTGCAGCGGTTGTCAAGTCTCCTGGTGGGGCCCCCGTGGCTGTGTCCCCACGTTACTACTGGGCCCTGATCCTGCCTTCCCCATGACCTGCCCAGGGCGGGAAACACACTCATTCCATAAACATTTACTGGGGGCCAAGCACAGTGCTGAGAGATGAGGAGGAATGTGGTCCTGCCCTCTGGGCACTCACAGCCCCACAGAAGGGGCAGGCCTGCCAGCCCAGCAGTAGCATCGTGAGGGCGGTCCCGCCAGCCGGGCCGCTGTATCAGGCCTCCAGAAAGTGCCCTGGACCCACAGGTAGAAGTGTCACCAGTTCTGCCCACAGGATGCTGGCAGCTCTGTCCGGAGGGGAGAGTTGACCTGGAGCTGAACGGACAAGTCCGCAGATGAAAGACTGTGAGAAGGGCAGCCAGGCAGAAGGAACAACCTGTGCAAAGGCACAGAGGCTCGGGGGCATTCAGTTCTGCTCTGCTGGCAGACACAGCACAGGGTGCCACGGGCAGGAAGGCACAAAAGGCAGGTGGGACAGACTTTCAGCATCCTGACGTCCCACCAAGAACAAGCTGGGGTTTGTTCACCTCGAAGCACCCTGCCTCGCTGTCTCCCCAGCACCTCTCTGAGCGATGCCTGAAGGCTCTGATGTGCTCCTGTTAGTTACTGAGTCCTGGTTTGTGCTGAGCCCTGGGAAAGAGCCTCAGGGCGTGCAGACAGGGCTGGATATCGGCCCCTGACCTCAATGTTCCAGCCAGGGGAGCAAGACACATGAAACACTAGCGGCCATCTGCAGGAAGAATAATTAAACGTCAGGCAGCGTGGCTTCCGTCGTGAGTGCCGGGAGAGGTGCTTTGGGGGTCGGGGGCAGATTGTACATCAGGAAAAGCCAAAGCTTCCTGCTGCTAAACTGGGTACGACCATGTCCGGTGACCTTTCCATGAGCCTCTGTCCCTTTCCTAGGAGGATGTTCCAAGCACAGCCTCACCAGCGCTCGTCAGCTGGGACGTCATTTACATTTGGCCTGTACCTGCCAGCTGACCCTCATCCCAGCTGAATTCTGCATCCTCAGCTGGGCCCCAACTGCTCCTCACTGTGTCTAGAACCATCCTAGTACCTTTGCTGTTTGCCTAAAGCCACCCCAACTCCTCTGCTTAAAACAGCCTGGGGCATAAAGATGTTCTTTTTTATATTTATATTTTAAAATTTTTATAGGGAAGCTCGATGCAGTATTTTTTTATTTTTACTTGTTTACTTCTTTAATGGAGGGGCTGGGGATTGGACCCAGGACCTCGCGCGTGCTAAGCATGCGCTCTACCACTGAGCTCTGCGCACGCAGCCCCCCAAGATACTCTAGTACGTGCTTGGATAGTGGAGATGTTCCCTGGGAGGCCTCTGTTACCCGCGGCCTTGTTTCTGCCGGAGCTGGTAATCTGCCACGGAGTCCTGTGAATGCACTTGTTTCACTTGTTTGTGCCTGGTAGAGAGTCCTTGTCCGCTGGTCAGTGTTTCTAGGGCTGTTGCTTCAGAGCAAGGCAGCGCCTTGGCGTGTATCTGTCACAAATCCCTCAGCTGCCCGCCCGGCCCGGCTCCTCTCTTACCCTGCACAGCCAGGGTGAGTGAAACGCGACATTTTCAACCCCAAAGCAAATTACAGCAAGGAATCAGTGTGAAATTACTATCCTCTGCTCGAAGTTCCTTTTGAAAAGTCAGGCAAGCAGAGCCCAGGATAAAAGTTGGCCTGTCAGACAAGCCCATTCAAGCTTGCGATTCCGCTGTCATTTGCCCGACGGGCTTGTGATAAAGAGCAAGGATAAAAAAAATCTGCCAAAAATAGTGCCATGAAAAAACCGACACCAGGGCCAACTCCGGAGCCAACGCCACCCCAGCTCTGCCCTCTCCAGTAGGACAGCGACGCCAGGAACTTGTTCTGACAGGGATGTTGTGTGACCTCTGATTTCAGCACCAACGAGACATGGAGAGGCAGGGCTGCAAAGAGCAACATCTGCGAGTCCCCGGAGAAAGGGGAGGGGAGCAAAGTTTACACTGAACATCTTGACTTTCCAAACAGCGTGTTGAGACAGACCCACAGCAGACAGGTTTGCTGCAGGCCTGGGACTCGCCTGGGGCAACTGCAGCCTAGAGATTCATCCGGAGAGAATACAGCTTCAGGCCTCCTTCTGTTTGTGCCCTTTCTGGGCCTTCAGTTCCCTGGCAGGGGCCCCAGGGGCCTGAAAGAGAGAGGGTGCCCCCCTCTGTAGCCGGGAGCGACGGGGCCGGGCAGGTGGGTTAACCGGTGAGACTGGATCGCAGGGGACACAGAGCTCCTGCTCAGCCCGGCTCTGTCGCCGGCTCCTGGGTGGAGGGGTAAGGGGGAGGCAGGCTGCCTTCCAGGCGCTGTGTGCCTGCTCCCAGGGGCTGAGATGGGAGGACACCCCACCTGCCAGGTGACTAAGTTGAACACCCTTGGAGGCAAGAGGTCCCACCACAGACAGAATCAGATTCTGCTGTTTCAGCTGACACTTATTGCACTGCTGGGAGCGAGGTCCTTCCTTGGAACTATCTCCCCAAGTGCCCTGGCAGGTAGGTCTACAGCTCCAGGTCACAGGCGAGGCCACTGAGTCTCAGAAAGGTCACACTGCCAGGAGACGGCCGAGCCAGCTGTCAGAGCCAGGTCTTCGGGGTCCAAGTCCTGCGGCTTCTATAGAAGGAATCTCCCCAGCCTGCTGCAGAGGTGGCCGCTCCCGCACGGTGGGGACTGTCATGGGGTCAGCTTTCACCTCCAGCGGACGCTTTGTCCCCATCTGCTTGTCTGCTATCTCACCACTCAGGAACCACGAGGCAGAGGCCAGAGTTGAAAGGAGCTGAGAATATCTGGCAACCCTAGAACCCGAGTTGTGTTTTGTTTACACAGACCCCCAAAGTAAACAGCCGCGGGAGCTGTGAGGAGTCCAAAGCGGTACACGTTTCCGGGAAGGGCCCCTGAAGGGCCACAGCTCCGGGTCAGTCTATTATCCCATAGGTGATGGTGGCAACCGTCCTCATCCCTGTTCTCACTGCCATGGTCCTCGGCGCTACAAGGTTTCACGTCCAGAGGGTTCTGCTGATGCCCGGCTCGTTAGAGAGCTCACCCGGGCCTGGCTGTGCCCGCTCCTGCTGTCTGCCCCTTGTCACTCACGACTGCCTCGGGCAAGCAGGGCGTTCCACAGGGTGGTTTCCCCTGGGACCCTTTTCTTTGGCATCCTTTAAGCAGCTGTCACACTGTCCCAGTTGTTTTTCAGGAAGGAGGTCCCTGGGGTTTCACTGAGGCAGAGTGGAACTTGACCCTGCCACGTTGATGTGTTCCCCGTCATCTGCCCCAGGAAGCAGGTGCCAAGCCCTGGGTGCCCACAGGCGGGTCCTGGCTGTCTCTCAGCCTCCCCAGCTCATCACCTGTTGTTTTCTACCCAGAATGTGCGTTGGGATGTGTACGGTTGTAAGTGGTTCCTGCAAAGGCCAGCTTCTCCAGAGGAACCTGAGACTTTCACACAGACCAGCTTCTAACCCCGCGGGGCAGTCTATCAGCAAAGCACCGAAGGGGGTGCACAGAAGTAATGCATTAGGTAGAGCAGGTGAGGGGGGCCAGCCTTCAGCACTTGATCCTCAGCCTTTTATTTGCCAAGGGCTTTTTTTTATACCTTTTATTTTATTTTATTTTTTATTGAAGTTCAGTCAGTTACAATGTGTCAATTTCTGGTGTACAGCACAGTGTCCCAGGCATGCGTGTACACACATATATTCATTTTCATATTGCCAAGGGCTTTTAAGTAATTTCCGTTAGCTCTTACTCCAGAACGCCCTTAGGAGGTCGCCAGATACTGGTGTCCTCCTTTTGAGAATAAGGACATGGAGAGGGAAGTGGCCCCAGGGACGTATCCATGACGTGAGAAGGGTCCGAGGCCTTAGGGCTAAGGGGATCCCCACAGCCCCCATCTGGCCCCGGGTGCACCCAGCATCCACCCTGCAGAGGATGTTTCTGGAACGTGGCTTTCATCCAGGGACTGTCCACCATGCCAACCTGCTGGGAGCTGGGCTGAGGCCCTGGTGACGGTCCTGTGGCACGTGAGGGGCAGCCTCAGAGGGGTCAGCGCTCAGCAGTAAACCCCAGGGCTGGGAGCCCCTGCTCAGCACAGAGTGAGGAGGCTCTCACTCCCCAGCCGCTCCCCGCCCAGCTTGGAAGCGAGATGTATTTTTAAACACAATCCTCGTACAGAAAATGTTCCCTCGCATGTCCCCATAGCCTACTAATGGGGCAACTCTTGGCAACCGATCCCCCGCCCGTGCTCAGGGCTGTGTTCTCAATTTTTCTTTCTATTCTTGTCCCCTGGCATACGATAGGGGTGGCTGTCCCAGGAGACTGCAGGCTACTGGCGAAAAAAGTTTCAGTGGGTTCTTGCCTGCTCTCAATTTCCAGACTCTCTGATTTCATTCAGACGCTGGGCCTGTGTTCACTTGCCGAGTTGGTAACTTACTTTTCTTTTTTTCTTTAAACTGCCCACTGCTTCCCCGAAGGCTGGGGTTCCCCTGCGTCGCCCCAGACTGAGAAGGGGCTGACATCTGACAAAGGGAGTGGCCTCTCCAGTGTCTGAGAGAGCGGCCCCTGTGCCCCTGGTCCCTCTCACAGCAGCCCCGCATGCCTCCCGTGAAAAGAGCCATCAGCTTGGCTTCTTCCCGGTGCCCTGATTAGGATCTCGCTCCCGAGCAAGAGAAAAGAAAGTCACCTTGCAAGTCCTCATTAGAATGACTCTACTTAATTTACCCAGGATATCTTTCTGAATTGTCCTGGTGTGTTCCCGAGTATGATTACTGTTGTTGTTGTTGTTATTTTAAAGAAGCCCTTCCTGACCCGAGGCTGGAGGAGACGCCCCCTGTCGGCCCCTGGGCCCTGCGGTCCCGCCCGCACGGCTGTGTTTGTTTGAGCTGTGTAACACAAACGGCTCCTCCACTTTTGTTTTCAGCCTCGACTTCACTCGCCCTCAGCAGAGCCTGGTGCTGGGGTGGTTTCCCCTCACCGTCTCTGTGTTGCGTCTGGAGAACAACACAGCCTGCCCTTGACCCCTCTCTGGGACCAGCCCTTTCCTCCCCAGGCCCAGCAATGAAACCGAGACACTGCTGTGGAGTGTGTCCTCCAAAGCGCAGCCCCAGCCGGGCCGGAGGGGCGCCCCGGCTCAGCAGAGGTGAAGCAGTCGTGGGCGTTGGATTTCTCTGCAGCTTCTTCACAGATAACCTGATTCCTCCAAGTCAGGAGGATCCCTGGAACATGGGAAACGTAATTCCCCTGAGCCCACCTTTTCAGGAACACGTCTGACGTGTGAAACACGTGTGACCGTAGTTAGGAAGGAGGTTCGAAAGGCATTGGAGGCATCAGCTCCACGTTATTTTCCTATTTGTATCCCCTTCAATCAAGTATTTTCAAAGCATTTCACTGCTAAATAGACCAGGCTTGTGGTTTATCCCCTCAATGACTCCACGCAGTGGAGAAACCTTGCAGTCTTCTCGCGGAGTTTGGCTTGGCAGAATGGTGTTCCAAGCATAGTCGGATTATAGTACATTTTTAGTAATGGGTTTCTTAAGACAGCTCTCTAAGGGTTGAGTCACTGATTCCTTTCTGTATACAGTTGTCTTCATGCAGATAACAAATATTTTCAGAACTGGCATTCTCTTTCAAATTTCTTACAACAAGGTTCCATTGCCATTTCTGAAATTTCACTTTGCAATATTCCATCTTCCTCTCTGATCACCCTGAAAACTCATGCTTGCCATCTGTCTCCCGGGGGTCAGCTGCCTCAGGGTGAGAAGAATGTCCATGTCATTTTTTCAGAACTGTGACTTTGGGAGTCAGGACTAGAGAGGTGGAAGGCATTGAGGTCTGGAGAATCAAGTGCCTGGGGTGTGGAGGGAGGGGGAGGGGGCCCGGTGGCAAGGATGGTCTGGAATTGAGCAAGAGGAGAGGCTGCCGGCACACTTCCCTTCCTGCTGGGGTCCCAGAAGACTACAGGAGAGAAAGAAAAGGAAGGAAAGGAGGGAGGGGAGGGGAAGGGGGAAATGGAAGCAAGGGAGCAAGGAAGGAAGGAAGGAAGGAAGGGAAGAAGAAAAGAAAAAAAAAAGAAAAGAAAAGAAAAGAAAAGAAAAGAAAAGAAAAAAGAAAAGAAAAGAGAAAAGAAGAGAAGAGAAGAGAAGAGAAAAGAAAAGAAAAGAAAAAAGAAAAGAAATTATAGTAATGGGCGGGAGAAAAGAAATTATAGCAATGGGCAGGGTGAGGGGAGGATGGAACTGGAGATGTTTGCAATAAGAAATACTTCAAGGTCTACAGCCAGGGCCTTGACAAAGCCACACAGCATCCTCTTGTCTCCCCAAGCCTTTGAGAATTTCTCCGCACTTTCCCAGCAGCAGCAGCAGCTTCTAATTCTCGCACATCCTCTAATTTGCCAACTCCCAACACTCCCCACCCGATGCCCTCTCCATCTCTCTCCTCCAAGGTCAAATCCCAGTGCCCCTCAACTTCTCCATGCTGTCCAGTGTGGCCAGAGCCTCCCCTGCAGTGTGCCCGGAGGGAGGAGGGCAGCGGTGAAGGGGTGGGCGGGGCTGCGAGCAGCGGGGCTGGAGGCAATCTGCTGGGGCCTGGGCTTTCTCACACATGCTTCAGATGTGCAGGGCTGTGATGGTAAACAGCGTCTTGGTCGCTGCCAGAGCCTGCTGCTCTACCCCGAGTCCTGTTCCCATCACCCCAGGGGTTCCAGTAATAGGGCGTAAAGCAAACAAAGAAAAACAGTAATCTGGTGTTCCAACTGCATTTTTTGTTTTTAGAAAATCTTAATGATAGGTTATTTGATTGCCCTAGGTTTGGCTCTGCCTGCTCATTGGTATTAAGCACATCTGGTATTTAGTAACAATCCAAGTAGCAGGAGTCTTTCTGGCACTTGAGCATAAGCTCATCCAACGTTGCCATGCAGTTTGGAAACTCGTCAGAGAGGCCAGCCAAACTTGTGGAGATACAAGACTTTTTCTGTAGGCTGGGCAGCTGGCCAGGACAGCTAAAAAATGTGAATTGGCTAAGAGCTTGCTGCCACGCAAACACTTCTGGAAATTTCTGTGCTCGGGCCTGCCAAATGCATTATGCGCAACATGAATTACAAGACTTTCTATCTCTCCAAGCAGTTGCTTTTTGAGCTTGGTTCTCTGTGCCCTTTATGAAACATCCACACATAACCAAAATGAGAAAAACACCCCCACCCACCCCACAAATCCACTACCATTAAGGAAAAAACTCTTTCCATTTGGGCTGCCAAGCTCAAAACTTTTCCTGAATTAGGAGAAATAGTCTCAAACTTTGGTTTGAATTACATGAAATCTAACATGCAGGGGGCAACTGTGCTTCCTGGAAATTCTCGAAAGGAAGGAAGTCGTGCCTCGTGGAGACGGCCTGACATCTAGGTAGGAAAAGCCATAAAATGCAACAGAAGAACGTGGAAGGGAAAACATAGTCACCTACCCGTGGCATGTGCTGTGGTTGGGATTGGGGCTTCGTGGGGATTTTAATCAGGCTGGGAGACACACCTCCGAGCAGAATGGGCTTCTTCAGGATGGAGGTTGTGCCCAGCTGGGAGGTGCGCTCACCTGGAGGGGCCTGGTTCCTCCTTGAAACCTTGCAGGCCTGTCAACCATATGGGCAGGATCTGAAGTGGAGGGTGGGCCCAGGGGGAAAGCAAACAGGGGAGAAGCAGCTAACGCTTAGAGTCAGATCCTGGGTCTGCCCAGCCTCCCTTCCTTTCCAGGGCTGAGAAATGTTTGCATCATTTCTTTCCTGATTCCACACTGAGACTTGCCTCTTGTGACTCAGATTTACTGGATGACTCAGACTCTGCCCGGGACTGCTTCTGCGGGCCTGGAGCTCCACTCCTCTTCTCCAGAAGCGTTGGAATGACACCATTCATGGTACACAGACAATAGCCACCATGAGATAATCACATTAGCACATTAGGAGACAGCAAGAACAGCTGGGTGCTCCCAGTCCCCACTGTGTCTGAGGCTTTCTGGATACACAGCCGCTCCCGTGAGAACTGTCAGGTCACTGGGGGTCTTTTTGACCTTAGATAATGGTGTCGATTTTAGTAAGCCGAAGCTCTAAGGTGACCTCCACGGAGTCACTCACCCCCTGAAGGAGTCGCTTCGCTAGCCTGTGCCTAAGTTTCCCTCTCTGCATCCACCTGTCCCCAGTCTTCCAGGGCAGAGGAAAGGTCACGGGATTTAGCATCAGGCTCTGGCTGGTGACCTCCTCCAAGCAGCGGTCTTGTAAGTCTCAGCTGGAACGTCCTCACATGCAAAACAGGGACAGGACCACTCTCCTCCCAGCCAGGTGGTGAAGCACCGAGTGTGAGGATGATAACCACTCTGCAAACTGGAGGGCACTGTGGTTTGTTAAGGGCACCTCTCCAGTCCTCACTGTGGAAATCTGATGACTGCAATGACCGTGAACGTGATCTAGAGGGCGCCGGTCTGAGCAGACCATGCAAACACATCATGTAATCCGGGGATTTATGGGGGCTGGTTGGCAAGGAGCAGTGATCGCTGCTTCGTGCAGCTGATATAGGACGACCTCTGTCAGTGGGGCTCTTAATTTAAGTGTGTCACAATTTCCTCTCTCCCTCCCTCCCTCTCCCTTCTGTTTCTTTCAGGCATCAGTTGGCAGCAATCACTCTTAATGCACCGTTTGACTATATTCACCTAAATCTGAAGGTGAGGTTACAGTGCTAATTAGATTTCCTCTCCCATTGTGAGCTGGATCCCAGAACTATAGTTCCCAAAAAGCAGTTAAACAGGTTTGGGCATTTGATAAAAAAAAAAAGGCTGGGGCCTGAAGAAAGCGCTCTTGGCCTCATTTCTATTTGGCTCACACCGTCCGTCCTGTTCCTGCTTAAATTTGGATCACAGGACACATTTTCTCTGTTTCCTTCTCTCCTGTTCCTGGATCCCTGCTGCAGAATTGTAGGAAACATGGAGTTCGGGGTGCGTCAGCCAGAAAGGATCTCTCCCGTCCCAAGAAGGTCTGGGGCCCCGGCCCAGACACCACGTGTGCGCCCCGCCTGCACTGCGTTCCCACGGCGCCTGGCCTCCTCACCCGCTTTACGGCTGTTGTTTTCTCCATCATGGCCAGGATTTGGGGATTTTTCATTCTGCTTAGTGCCAGGGCTTTTTCTTTTCTCAGCCTGAAGACAGCCACCCTCGCTGCTCCCCGAGAAGCCCAGCCCCGCCTTGTCCCTGTGCCCAGGACAGATCTGGGGCTTGTGAGTGAGGGTGAGTCCAGCCCCAGTGGAAGCGAGGACAGAAAAGAGCACAGAAGGCCACTGTTGGGCGGCCGCAGAGGGGGAGGGGTGGAGGCTGGGGGAGGGGAGGTCAGTCCTGCCACGCCAGCCACTGCCACCCCTGGCGAGAACAAGGTCACCAGGCAGGCATGCCGCTCACACACAGCACGAGGGTGGCTTGGCCTGCCCAGCCCTGCAGAGGCTGGGTCCTCCCCTGTTAGAACCAGCAGGTGCTGATGTATGGGGCCGCCAGGAGGAACATGGAACTCTGGAAGAAAAGTCAGACTGTGAGGCATTCTGCAGACACAGTAACATCCAGCCAGCCACCCCTGCCGTTGACCTTTCTGGTTCACCTCTGTGACTCACAGTCATAAATATTTACGGGGCAGCCTCCCTCTGCCTGCACGTCAGCGTGAGCCGTCTCACTGCGTTCTCCCCGAGTCCTAGCATAGTTTTGCTGGGAGGTAGGTCCTATAGTCATCCCTATTTTCCAACTGAGGGGACCAAAGCTTGGGTGGGTGAGTGGCCTGGCCACGCACACGGGCTACGGTAAGTGGGGGGCTGGTTTGGGGGCATCCTGAAAAGTCACCACACGACCACCGCCCAAGGCTATGCACTGTTCATCCCCATCCTGTTTCATTAATATTACTTTTGCATTTGATGTCAATAATGGGCTCCCCGTTCTAGGTGCCTCTTACCTGTGAGCTCAGCTGTGTGCTGTGTGATGTCACCGGCTTTGTCTCCCCGGGTGTGAGGTGACGCCTCAGAGCAGGCCTGGGACGCCCTCCACCTGGCCAGGCCTCCTGTCACTCCCGCCTCAGTCTCCTCACCAGCTGTCATCACACCCACCAGAAAAGTCCACACGTTGGCTGATGAAATTAATACTAGAAATCGTCACTAAAACAAACCCTTTCAGGTCAAATCCACCGGGAAGTGTTTAACGGACAAACCGTTCCGTCTGACGCCTTGAAGGTGAAGATTCTTTCCCAGAGCTGATGTCACTTTCTTTGATATTTGCTGAGCACCTGCTGCTTTTCCCCTGTGTTCCTGCTCACCCAGGCACTGTTTCAGGCACTGCCTCGAAGAGTCTACGTGCTTAGGCACCTCTTGAAATTCTAGTGTTGCGGAGAAATCTTTTCCTGTGATTTGGCACAGAAGCCGATGCTTCCTCTCCAAGGTGACAGATCGGCTGTGAGAGAAATTTCAAGTGCCTTCCTGGAATAGTTACCTGATGTTTCTGAGTGTGATTGCTAATGTTCCTAATAGGACCTTCCTATAAGCAATTGGTTAAGCAACTGTGTGTATGAGACAGGGAGAGAAAGAGGGAGGAAATACAGCTGTCACTATTGTTTCTAAATGACAAGACTGGTTGTATTACTGTGGTACAATTATTAGTGCTGCATATCACATCTGTACTAAAAAACTTTGTTTTACAAATCTTAGATTTTACAGACACTTGCTAAATTCTGCTGAGCTGTAGCTCTGTCCTAGATCATAAGTGTGTTTGTTTTGTATTGCTGTGTAACAAATGACTACTAATTTAGCAGCTTAAAAGCACATACATTTATCATGTCTTCCACAAGTCAGCTGTGTCCTCTGCCCAGGGCCTCACAAAACTGGAGCTGGGGCCTCAGCTAAGCTCAGGGTTCTCTGCCAAGCTCACAGGGCAGAATTTATTGCTTTGAAGCTGTAGATCTCCTGGAATTTTACTCCTTCAAGGCCAGTGAGAGAGAGGCAGAGAGAGAGAGAGAGAGAGAGATGCTGCATTGAGTCTCTGACCTCTAGACCTTCTTTTAAAGGGCTCATCTGATTAGGTCAGACCCATCCAGGATAATCTTTCTTTCAATTAACTTCAAGCAACTGATTAGAGATCTTAATTACATCTGCAAAATCCCTTCACCTTTTTCACCTAATGTAATGAAATCACAGGGATGATATCCTATCACTTTTGCTGGATTCCATTGGTCAGAAGCCAGTTAAGGCTCTGCTTATACTCAGGGGGAGGAGATGCTACAAGGACAAGGGGCCCCAGTGGTCATCTCAGAATCTGCTTGCCACCCTAAGCTCCTGGAGAACAGGGAGGTTGCCTTACTACTTGTCGATCTGTCATTACACCTAGCAGAGCAATAGGTGCCCTGTAGAGAAATAATTCACGGACCCTGAGAATTCAGTGATGGGAAATAAATTAATATTTTGAAGACACAAAGTTTCTTTCAGAGCAGTCTCTGAAAACAAGACTTTTTTCCCCTCCTCAATAAATGTTCATGGCTTGGGGTGGAGGGAAACATGGATCGGTAACCACCTGAAGAGTATGTGGGCTGAAAAAAGGGACACATGAACTGGGAGATCTAGGTTCCATTCCCGTTCCTCCTCTAAATCTGTGTGAGCTTCCCTGGTCTGGAAAGAGCCTTCCCTTGCAGGCTTGCTGAGCAGGCAAAATGAGGCAATGGCTGAGAGGGCTTTGAAAGAACAAACAGTGGATGCAAAGGTCTGATTGTCCCGACACCGATGGCTGAGCAGCTGGTGGTAAATAATAAGCTGCTATCTCACAGGGTGGGTGTGTGATCACAGAACCGGGAGGTGTTTTGTTTTGTTTTGTTTTTACCCCAATGATCAGCAGTGAAGCATCCTTGAGAGACCGCCCAAACGTCTCCTGTAAACCATGCAATGCCTTTTCTGTACACACATTAGAGACAAAGAGCCCCTGATGAACTTCCTTCAAAGTTCTACCCCAAAGTTGAGTTCTAGGTCCGTGATCTCTCATGCAGCCTTGACAGCCAGCTTCCAGAGCCTCCCAGCCCCCTGGGGGTCCCTGCGAGGCCCACTAAGGAAACAGTGGGGAGTCTGGGGCCAGAACCGACACAGATACAGTCCAGGACAGGGAGACAGCTTTGCTGAGCGTCGGCTCGCTGAGCTGGCATCCCTCCTGCAAGGCAAGAGTCGGCTGATAACGTGTTAAGATCAGATTAATGTAGGAAATAAACACGCAGTAAATAATAACAGTGTGATAATAGGGGTTGTCATTGCAGTGGTTGTATCTGTTGGAAATATGAGATCTGGAGTATGGATTTCTTAGGTGAATTTCGCCCTTATTTAAAAGAAACTGACAGATGTACTTTATAAAACTGAGGACAATTTTAAAAGAATTGAAGAACACCAACTCATTTTCCTTGTTCAATCATTACCCTTTTTTTTTTATTGAAGTCTAGTCGATTTACAATGTCGTATTAATTTCTGTTGTACAGCATAGTGGTTCAGTTACGCATATATGCCATCGCCCTATTCTTTTGACTGGAAAAAAAGACAAATACGTTTGGTTTTGAAAGAACCTTTGTTTAGATTCCACCTTCCCCACCTCCCACCCTCTCCTCAGCCCCCCAGAAGCCAAGCATTACAGACCTTAAACTCTCCAGGAGGAAATATGACTTAAACCTCCACCCAGGGCTGTGGTCATTCACATGAAAAAAATAAAGACAAAAAACAAAAACCTCAGGCATTTGTAATGGTCTGGAAGCCAGCTCAGAGCTTTCAGTTAATGGAAACATCCCAACAGTCCTACCTGGGTGTGGTGGCCCTGACTCGTCAGAAAGAACGCGGGAGAACACAGGCTGCGACTCCTTCTGTGTCCTTGCTTTTATCAGGATGGACACACGTTCTAGAACGTGCAGCAGTGTGAGTGAGCCACCTTGCTTCTGCGTCACGCACTTCAGATATTTTTGATTACGAGATGCTGAAAGCACAGCTGACACATGACACGGGGACAGATACGAACATGGCCAAGTCAGAAACAGGGAGCGAACTATCTCATCCTAACTGCCTGGTCTTGGACTGTGGACTTTCTTGCAATTGTCAAGTGAGGAGATCTTGTCGCTTTTGAAAGCTGTGTTGACAAACCGATACTATATTTTTTGCATGACTTGAATGGAAAAACATGAAAGATATGTGAACAATATATTTCCAAATATGTCACATATTTATAAAACATAGTAAATGCATGACAGATTGAGTAGGATCTGTGGAAAAAATAACAGCTGTGGTAGACCCAATTTCTTAGCAAATTCATACACAACAAATGACATTCATATCCCGTGTTTTGTAAAATCTATTTTTCTAAGCATTTTAGAAAAGGAGGGAAGGAACGAAAACAAAAGTTTGCAAAAGAAAAACCACACGATGGATGTAATTTAAGTGATGTGTCATGTAATTATCAGGGATAAAACCAGCTCTGAGGAGGTCACCCAGTCGCCACCAGCACGCCGCCTTTCGATGGAAATGATAGTAAATGAAGCATTTCAGAGTGTTCTGCGTTTTAAGGTGGGCTAACACGTCATAGGTGAGGGAAAGTGTATAGGGAGTTCCAGAATGTAAAACCACCACTTTGGGTGCCAGTGCAGTGAAGCTCTACTTGGATGGAGTAGAGCTGGGCTCAGAGATCACGGCTGGTGGCACCAAAGACAAGATCGGGTTCTGGATCAGGAGAAGTCCGACCAGGGACACACGGATTTGAAAAATGGGCCCAAAGGGCCCAGGGTAATTTCTGAAGTGGTGAATTAGCATGAGAAGCAGTGTGGTTTTTTTGGGGGGCGGTTGGTTTGTTCTATTTTTCGTCTTGTTCTTTTTCTTGGAGGGGGTAGGTAATTAGGTTTATTTATTTACTTTTTAATGGAGGGGCTGGGATTGAACCCAGGACCTCGTGTTTGCTAAGCATGCGCTCTAAGGCTGGGCTACACCCTCCCCCCAGAAGCAGTCTATTTAAGGGGATAGTTCTGGCAGCTGTGCATTCAAGGCTGGCAAAGCAACCTCTCAGGATAACAGTAGGAATTCCTTATAGTGACACTGATATTGATCGATTGATCAATAGTGATAAAATATATACAGATATTTGTGCTTCACAAAATGACTTCTCATTTTCAAATCCATAATCTTATTTGAGCCACGTAACAACTCTGGGAGACACGTAGGAACAATTTTATTACCTGCATTTTCCTCCCAAAGAAACCAAGAGTTTGTGACTTCAGGGTCATGGTTAGAAAGGGGAGGAGCTGCTCCTAACAACCAGGGCATCTGTTCACTTAGGATCATATCTGGAGAGATGGGGTTACAGATAATTTTTTTTCCTTCCTCTTCTTTTTTTCCTTTTATTTTTTCCAAATTTTCTGCAATGAGCAAATATTATTCTTTAACAGGCAAATGACATTAAATATTAAAATTTTATATTAATATTAAAATCCCCATTCTCATGCCTTCCAGTCCACTCTCTTTTCTCAGCTCCTGGCTCAAGGCTGGAATGGATTTTCCTGGGCCGTCCATCACTGGCCGGTCCCGCCAGCTGGGAGGAAGTGGACTCAGGCTGCAGAATCTATTCATAGTCTGAGCAGGTGTGGGTCAATGCAGATCAGACCTGGCTGTGAGTCCAGAGCACTGAATTTGCACCCTATTTTCCACAATGCTGGGGAGTTCCTTCAGATCTGTGTGCCCTAGTTTTCTGTCCTGTATTCTTTCTGCCAGATAGGAAGTGTTTCAAGATGCCGCAGCAAACATTGCCTCATCCAAGATAGGGGATGCTGAGATTCCATTCTTATGGGAGACTGCTAAAATGTTGAAACGCTGCAGTTGAGTCTTCTGCTTAGCCTTGGCCTCCCTGAAAGGAGACCTGGGATGGTGGGATTCGGGGGTGAGGGGAGACATGGTGGGCCTGGGGGACAGTGGAGAGTGGAGCATGTCCGCTGAGTCAAAACTGAGCCATCAGCAGGCATCCTGAGCTTCCTCTGGCCCCCTCCTTGTGAGCAGTGCTGGAAAGGGGTGCTCCTGACGATGGACAGGCCACACAAGCTCACACGAGGGGCCGTCTGATCCCGTGTCACAGTTAATAATAGACCAGGCTGCTTCACTGGCCTTGGGCAGGCCACTTAGCCGCTCAGTTTCCCACTCTCTCCACCTGTAAATAAATGACCTCACTGGGCGGTGACGGATGATTGAGGTGGAATTTCTGAAGGATTTTTAACTCCTTAGAATTCACCAGTTTTTGTTTTTAATTGAAGTCCACTCCGTTTACAATGTTGCATCAGTGTCTGGTGTCCAGCATCACGTTTCAGTCACCCATATACATACATACATTCCTTTCCATTTTCTTTTTCATTATAGGTCACTACAGGGCATTGAATATGGTTCCCTGTGCTCTACAGAAGAAACTTGTTATCTATTAGAATTTGTCAGCTTTAGCCTCTGAGGAGCTCTTGGACCTTTTTGAGAATTTAATGAAAGGTGGAAGCCCTTCTCCCAGAAAAATATGCACATACCCACCATGTCTTCATATAAATTCATGCAGTTTACAGACACCCCAAAGCTTACACTGCCTTTAGGCTGGGAAAACAGAAAGCCCACTACCTTAGCAGGAAAGTGTTATAAACATGTAAGCAAAGAATAATGTGTCATTTTTATCATGTCACTGCCATCCTTGTGGACATTTTTAACTCATGTGTCTAATGTGCTTTGTCAACTTCATTATCCTCATCTCATTAATATTAAATACAATTCTGCGATCTCCACTGGTGTTCATTCTTCCCTCTCACCCCCACCCAATTTTTTTTTTTTGATTGTTGACACTCTGAAGGTCTCAGAACCAAGGATGCTTTGGCTGTTGGTCTCCTGCGTGAGACAGCATAGGTCCCTTCCAGCTCAGCACAATCTAGTAAAGAAAGGAGAACATGCAAAGTTGAAGTGAGTTTTTAAAATGAGGTCTTCTTTATCACTCTCGGACAGTTAAAACTGCCAGGCCCGAAAGAGAAAATGCCAAGTGGCCCCTCAATACATTAAGAGAGGACCCTCGACATAAGCATTCAATCCAAGACTGATTAAAATTTGTGTAATTCTTATTCTTATTATTTATTCTAAAATAACTGAAAAGCAGTCTTCTTGAAGATAGAAGTGTTAAAGAAAGGCAATATTTTATGCTTAGGTTGAAAAGGAATCAGCCCATTTATTCAATAATGAGAAAAATCATTATTGTTCCCTTCCCACCTAATGTCTTCTGTTTCCTTCCATCCTCATTCAGCTCCGCTGGGAATTAGGCATATTCCTTAGTCATGCTTTTAAAAAACAAAACCTGCATTATGAAACAGCAGTGTCCCTTGCGGACACCAGGACTTCCTCCACAGAAAGACACCTGAGCATGTCTGGGTGACTCTTAGGTTTATAGGGGACCCTCCTGTCTTTTCCTTCCCCATTTTTGGCACAAGGCGTGGGTTTTCAGCACAGCGGAATCTGGACTCTCTCCCTGTCTCTGTGTACGTATGTTTTCCTTTACTATCTTCTATAAAAGGAGCCTGCTATCGATTGCAGCTGACTGAGCCGCCCGAGTTGATGTCCCAGCAACGCTAACCCAGATAGGAGTTACGGTGACATCAGCCGTCAGGCGAGGGAGCCTGGCCGTGCTCCAGCCTGTAAACACGGACCGCGTTTGCGTCACCGTTCCCTTGGTGATGCTTCTTGGAGCCTTGTCAGCTGTCCCCTGAGGTTGTTTCCTTAATATGTCAACAGACATTCCTGAGTCTTCAATGCTGAATAGCTCTCTTCCTTTTCCAAAAACACTTGGGTGACCGAGCAGCTGGGGCGCCCTGTTGTTGTGATCTTTCCCAGTGCCATTTCTTTTGTGAAATCAGTGTTTTGCTCTGTTCAAAACATTCAAGGGGATTTAAGAAGGTTTCAATTTCTGCTCCTTTGTGTTGGAGAACCTTTTTTTTTTTCTTCTTTTTTTGAAGAGACAGGGCAGCCGGTTTAGTGCTGGGACATGCTTCTCTGCTTTTATCTTCCTTTAGGAAAAGCCCTTACTCCCTCACCAGCTTATCCAGACCTTCCAATTATCCTGTTACAGGCGACACTTCATAGAACTAAATGGCTGGTTGAAAGACCTGGCTGGAATTTGCCCCCTTTTCTGATTTGCTTTCTGACCTTGCTCTCAGAAAGTCGGCGAGACACAAGAACGGGAGGGCAGTGACCTTGAGTGTCCCCTGCTGACCAGGAGCCGCCAGTCAGAAAGGTCTGTCCACCGGCGCCCATGTGATACCTGCTTCCTCGTTTCCCCTATGTCTTTATTTGCTGTTCTGGTAACTTGATCTCCACTTTCATCTCGGAATATTTGACTTTGAGGAGGACCATATCCAAGTGGGTAAAGAGGGCCTCCAGTTAACACCCCTTCCTCCTCTCTCCCCCAAAGCAGACACAGCTCCTTCAAGGTCAGGCATTTCCCGCCTCAACCGCCCTCCAGATGGTTATGCGGCTGCTATAGCAATTAATCACGGCCAATAGTTTGAACACCGTAAATTTGGACAGAAGTCATTTGGTCTTGGGGGGGGGGGGTGTCATTAAATTCACCTCATCGTGAGTGACCATGATGGAGTGTTTGGGGGAAAAGCCACTTCTGCCTGTGTGAGCATCGGCCTCCACTGTTGAGGGGTGCCTGTCACCACCAGCTGCTGGAGGGGGGGGTCACAGGTCTTGTCCTCTGGAAACACGCTGAGGGCCCGGAGAGTTCTGTGCCCCTGGGGCTGGGCCCGCTGAGAGCCCCGCTTCCTCATTCTGCCAGTGGACAGAACAATCCTGCTTCTGTTCCGCGATGCCGGGGCCCTGGGTGCCCGGCCTCCTGGGAGCTCTGCCATCACCCCCGCTGAAGAAGGTCCAGGAGGAGAACGGGAGCGAGGCTGCCCAGAAGGGGAGAGACTTAGAGTCCCTGGGCTTTAGAATTGAAAGTAATGTTTAGAGATTTAGTGAACTCTAAGCTCCTCACTCATTTTAAGAACGAGAAGCTCCAAGTCCAGAGAAGCTGAATGGCTGTGCTGGTGTGGCCAAGCTGGCATCGGGCCTGGGAGGGGAACGGGCCTCTCCGCCCTGGCCTGTGCCCACCTCAGGACGGCTGCCTGCTCTCCTGCCGGGGCAGGGCCTGGGGGGCAGAGCGTGGTCCTCTCGGCGCACTCAGTGCTCTGCCCAGTGGAGGGTGAGGCTCGAGGACCTCTGGGGCTCTGGACGGCGTGGACGTGAGCAGTGAGGATGGAGTCAAGTCCGGGGGGCTCACCTGGACACATCTTTCCTTCTCCTCGCCTCACTGAGAGCCTGCAGGGGGAGCTCTCCTGTCTGCACTCCACTTGGACCGGCCAGAGCACGCCATCTCCAGACTGCATGCGTCCCCAGGGAAGCCTGGTGGTTGCAGCAGGGCTGGAGGCAGAGAACCTGGGTGGTGCTGGGACAGACTTGAACTCGGCTCTCCCTCCCTTTCCCTTGGGAACCAAGGGGGAAAAACAACAGACACGGACAAGGAAGTGGAAAGGGGCCTGGAACCCTCATGCAGGGCTTGCACATCCAGAATAAGCCTTGCTCATCCTTCCCCTCTTCCTTTCCCCAAACTCCAGGGGCCCCCGTGGGCTGGGAGGGTGCGTAGCTGGCCAGACTTGGTGATTCCGATCCAGAGCCAGGACTCTGGGGTCCGACCTCCTGAGTTTCAGTCCGTGCTGTCGCTCGAGAGCTGTGTGATCTTGGGCAGGCCTGTGTCCCCTCGCAGCCTAGTTTCCTCATCTGTAAGATGGAGAGCTAGTTTAAGGACTATCAGAAGGATTAAATAGGAGGAAGTCCTGTGTGCTGGTCCAGTGCCTGGGTCGAAGTGGTGGGTACACCTCGGTCACTGACTTTATCTTCCCGTATAGAACTTTCGGACAGAATCCCGAGGCAGTGCAGAAGCGCAGACCTTTTGGGTTATCAGGTGGGCCTGCGTCGGCCATCAGTGTCTGGGCCTGGTGAGCAGGAAGGGCAGCAGGAGACGAGGAGACGGGGTGCTGGAAAGAGCACAGGTTACCTCCCTTTGATGGAGCCGCAGATCAACATAAATCCCACATAAAGGGTAGAGTTGGCTCGTCCCATCTGGGGAGCCCCAAATTCTGCTTCCAGTGGCCTCCAAGCTCTAGCTGGAGGCACCTGGCTCCACCGGGCAGTCTAACCGTGGACAGGGCTGCAAGGAAAGGAGACCAAAGGAGCCCAAAAGTCAGATCGATACATGCTCATGGTGCACTGCAGTGTGGCCAGGGCTCGACTGATCTCAGAGGAGTCGAGGAGGCAGTGTTTTGTACTGTCCCCTTAGTGTGCTCCTAGCCAGGCTAAAGGACTTGTCTCAGGGTGAAGAGTGAGCAGCTGCTGAGAGGTAAGCCTGGCCTTGTCTCTCCATCCTCGAAGGTTCCTGTCTCACTGCACACACACTCACACGCACGCAGAGTGCACACGCAGTGAGTAACCGCCAGGCGTGATCAGGCCAGGAGGGCTCGGTGTCCGCACTGACTGTGGCCGCTCAGGGATCCACCAGCTCCAGCTCCCCAGGAGTCTTGAGTGTCCGGAGAGCTGACTGCGGAGGCGACGTCTGGGCCCAGCTCACGGAGCGTCAGATAAACTGACCTCGTACCCAGAGCTGTCCTTTCCCTCAAAGGGACTGTGGCTGAGAGGCTGGGTCCAGGAGAAACTGGACCATCTTCTGCTTTGTACCCTGACGTCTCTCTGGCCATCCTGGCCATGCACAGAGGGCTGATTCGTCTCTTTCCATCTGAACCCATCTTTCTCTCTCCAGCTTTGGAATGAGTCACTTAGCAAATAGCTTCACATGGAAATTACAAACCTCTCGTGTCACCTATGGAAACCCTGGTCCTCAGAAACCGCAATGAGGTTTCTGTTTGTTTTGTTTGGTTTTTGACGTTCTCCTCACTCCCACAGCAGGAGTGATGCGCGGGAGATCGCAGACCGCACACACACACACACACACACACACACACACACACGCGCGCGCTCATGCGGCGCATCCGGTCCACGTGCAGAAGGACACGTCTGGTCCAGCGGGGTGGGCCCTGATGTCCTCTCTCCATTTGCTCTCCCAGTGTCTCTCCAGCCTTGCCTCCTGGGCCTCTGTCGAGCCTGGCCAGCCTCCCAGGATGAGCTGGGCTGCCCAGGGCTCAGAGGCACCTCTGCGCATCCCGTGCGGCTTCCGGGAACACTCGGAACATGTTTTGAGGGGGAATGTGCCAGGTTTGGGGGGTTTATTTTACTCTTTTAGGGCTAAAAATCATGACAGTAAAACTGTAAACATTTTCACACCAATGGTATCTATGTTCTTTTCATGGTTGGTCCATTGACATTTTGGGGAGAAAACAAGAAAGTAGCTCATGATTTTTAAATAGCAGACTTCTCTCCCTGTGGCTCCCACGCATAGGAACAGTCACTCAGGAAGTGTTTCGTGAGCAACCTCCCCCACACAGGCACTGTTGAGGCTGCTGGGGACGTAGCTTTGAAACACAGGCACACTTGTCTTCAGGAGGCTTATCTCCCAGTAAAGACTAAAAAGTAGAAAACAAACAAAAAAACAACTTCATACACATGCCGTAAACCAAAACTAGAATTAAGGTCCATATGTGAAGCCTCACTTGAACTTGATGGCTTACTCTTATTCATATATTTTAAATCATTGTTATCAAGTCATCTACCTGAATTTGAGGGTTTTGGCTGCATTTCTTTTCAGAAACCCTGAACTCATCCCCTGGCTTCACACATCTTTGCTCTACACAGGTGTCCCCCAGGCAGCCCACAAACCGAGGCTGTGTCACAAAAATATACGGCTCTGAATTTTCCAATGGTGATTACAAGACTCTCTCTATAGGGCTGGAAAGGCACCACCCAACCTATGAAAAAAATTGGGTTTAACAGAAGATTTATCTTGGAAAAGGACTGATAAGTTAATATAATTTCAATGGTTCATTTATTTTTCTTCAGGGACATAGGAAACAACTATTTAAATAAACTGCTTACTTTCATTTCATTTATGAAATGCCCAGCCCCATGGTCCCTGCCCTTGTGGAGCTTGTAACTCTGCAAGAAAAGTAGGCATGGAGACAATCGGAGCGCTGAGGTGGGCCATGAAGGCGGTGATGGGTTCCATCTGGCATGAGCGAGGTGGTGGTGGGGTCTTCAGAAGAAGACACCTGAATGGAGTCTTCCACACGAGTTTAAATATACCTAAGTATCTCCTAAGAGCTGGCACCTTGCTCCCTCCTTTTTCTCTCTGACAGTTACCTACAGTGGCCATCAGGAATTTGGCCACTGTATCCATCCACCAATAAATAACCACAGCTGCCCTTCGATGGAGTAAGTGCTTAGTATTCTGTTTTGTGCAATCAGAGATTAGATTCCAAATTCACTGGCACAGAAGATGAAACAGCTAATTATACACAGTAATTGCATTTAAAACCCGTGCCTTTGAATAATGACTGATGAACTCCTCTCTTTTAAATGCTCCTGAAACTCGGCGCACCCAGCAGCAGACTGCAGAGAAGGCGCATATCTTTTTAGTCTTATACTGTGGGAAGAGGGTCACACCTTTTCTCTCATGTCCCTTCCTTGAATTCAGGCCATGCATTTGAAAGAATACTGTTGTCGGAAAAGAAGTAAAGTTGTCTCTGCTTGCAGATGAGGTGATAAGTACGTATAGAAAACCCTAAAGACTCCACCAAAAGTTGCTAGAAGTAGTAAACGAACTCAGTAGAGTTGCAGGAGACAAAATCAATATACAAAAATCAGTTGCATTTCTGTACAATAGCAATGATCTCTCAGAAAGAGAAATTGAGAAAATGATCCACTTACAACGGCATCAGAAAGGCTAGAATAGACAGGGGTACATTTAACCAAGGCAGCAAAAGATCTGCATGCTGAAAACCATGGAACAGTGACAAAAGACACTGAGGAGGAAACAAATACATGGATTGGAAGAATAAATATCATTAAAATGTCCATGCCACCCAAGGAATCAACAGAGTCCATGCAATTCTTATCAAAATTCCAATGGCATTTTTCACATAAACAGAAAAAACAATCCTAAAATTTGCAAGGAAACACAAAAGACCCTGAGTAGCCAAAGCAATTTTTTTGGTGGGGTGGTAATTAGGTGTATTTATTTATTTTAATGGAGATGCTGGAATTGAACCCAGGACCTCGTGCACATGTACTCTGCCTCTGAGCTCTACCCTCCCCAGATGAAACAATCCTGAGAAAGAAGAACAAGGGTGGAGGCACCACACTTCCTGGTTTCAAACTACAGGTGACCTTTGAACAACACATGGGGTTAGGGGCACTGACCCCTAACGTGGTGGAAAATCTGCACGTAATTTTACAGATGGTCCTCCTCTATATCCACAGTGCAGTGTCCTCAGATTGTGCAGTGCTGCAACACATATCTGTGCTAAAAACGCGTGTACATGGACCAATGCAATCCAGACCTGTGTTGTTCAAGGGTCACCTATATATTAACAAAGCTATTGTGATCAAAACAGTATGGCATTTTCCATCAACAGATGACTGGATAAAGATGTGACATACACACACACACACACACACACACACACACACACACACACACACACAATGGAATACTACTCAGGCATATAAAAGAATAAAATAATGCATTGTGCAGCAACATGGATAGACCTGGAGATCATCATTCTAAGTGAAGTAAGCCGGAAAAAGAAAGACAAATACCATATGATATCATTCATATGTGGCCTCTAAAAAAAGGGACACAAATGAACTTATTTACAAAATAGAAACAGACTCACAGACATAGAAAACAAACTCATGGTTACGAGGGAAAGGGGGTGGGAAGGGATAAATTGGGAATTCGAAAGTTGCACCTCTTGGGGAGTGATGGAAATGTTAGCTGTCCTGATTGTGGTAGTGGTTTCACTGGCATATACAACCATCAAAATTCGTCAAAGCATATATCTGAAATATGTGTAGTTTACTGTATAGGAACCATGCCATAGCAAAGGTGTTAAAAAAAAAATAGTACGGTATTGGCATTATAAACAGATACGTAGATCAATGGAACAGAATAGAGCCCAGAAATAAACCCCTGCAAAGATGGCCAGTTAGTTTTTGACAAAGAAGCCAAGAATGCACAGTGAGGAAAAGATAGCCTCTTCAATAAACAGTGCTGTGAAAACTGGATCTCTTAGTGCAAAAAAATGGCACTGGACTCCTATTTTATACCATGTACAAAAACCAACTCAAAATGGATTAAAGACTTGAATATAAGACCTGAAGCCATAAAACTCCTAGAAGAAAATAAAGAATAAAAGCTCCTTGATGTCAGTCTTGGCAATGAATTTTTTTTTTTATTTGACACCAAGAACAAAGGCAATAAAGGCAAAAAGAAATGAATGGGATGACATCAAACTAAAAACTTCTCAGCAAAGGAAACCATCAACAAAATGAAAAGATACCTACGGAATGGGAGAAAATGTTGCAAAACACATATCCAATAAGGGGCTAATGTCTAATATATACAAGGAACTTATATACTCAACAGCAAAATAAGACAAAACAAAAAACCAAACAACCTAACATTTAAAATGGGCAAAGGACCTGAATAGACATTTTCCCAAAGACATACAGGTGGCCAACAGGTACATGAAAAGATGCTCATCATCTCTAACCATCAGGGAAATGCAAATCAGAACCACAATGAGATATCACCTCACACCTGTTAGGATATCCAGTATCAAAAAGATAAGCCATAACAAATGCTGGTGAAGATATGGAGCAAATTGAACCCTTGTGCACCGTTGGGGTAAGCTGGCACAGCTGCTATCCAAAACAGTACGGACATTCCTCAGGGAATTAAAAATAGAACTACCAAATGATCCAGCAACCCCACTCCTGGATATACATCCAAAGGAAACAAAATCATTATTTCAAAGAGAGATCTGTACACCTATACTCATTGCAGCATTATTCACAACAGCCAAGGCATGACAACAACTTAAGTGTCCTTCGATGGGTGATTGGATAAAGAAAATGTGGTACACACACACAATGGAATATTATTCAGCCTTTAAAAAGAAGAAAATCCTGCCATTTGCAACAACATGGATGGACCTTGAAGGCGTTATGCTAAGTGGAATAAACCAGACAGAGAAAGACAAATACTGCATGGGATCAACGATATGTGGCATCTAAAGAAGAAAAAAGAATGTTGACTGTACAGAAACGTACAGATGAATGGTGGTCACCAGGGCTGGGGTGAGATGGGGGAAGGAAAATGGGGACAGGATGGTCGAAGTGCATAGCCTTTCCATTATAAGATGAAAAAGATCCGAGGAGCTAGTGCCGAGTATTGTAACTATAGTTGATAATACTGTATTGTATAATAAAAATTTGCTGAGAGAGTACAATTTAAGTGTTCTCACCAAAAAAAGAAAAAATGAGTAAAATGTGTAAGGTGATGATTAATGAACTCAATTTGGAAATCCTTTCATACTGCATATACATGTATCACATCATCACATGGTACATTTTAAATACATTACAATTTTATTTGTACACTGGTACCTCAGTAAAGCTCACAGAATGTCATCTGATTGAAGTCAGTTAGAAAAAGATACGTATGGGTGGGGTGTGTATACTCATCTTTCAGGAAGGAAAGTTAGTGGGGCAAAGGAGGAGAAAACACGGAAGTATTAGAAATAGTAAGATAACCTTAATAGTAAGATGACTTTGATATCTATGGTTAAGATAACCTGTAATATGTAGCAAACATAAATTATAGTAAAATGACATGAATTGATAATAATTGTGTAATTGCCTAATAACATGATAGCAAATCTTGTTTGTTTTTTAAGTTTCCTGTATAACAGTGGTTTATAATGTAAACTTCTATAATTTATAGCATTTTAAACCTTTTAAATATATATTTCAGGCTCTGCAGTGTTCTTACTCATGATTTTAGTCATTAGTTATTAAAGTGTATTTGATCATGTACTAGAATTTATTCATAGAATCCATCCTTCATTATAGACACCTGTGGAGGGCATAGGACACAGAATTTACCCAGTGCCTTTGCTTAGGGCAGGGCTTCTGCCGGGGACTCAGTGCAGGATGTGGCTGTGTGTTTGGAGGACATTCAGTTTAGTTTCCTCCCAACTTTATTGCTCGTTGAGGCTTTTGGAGTTGTTTCAGTTGGATGGAAAACGGAGGAAGTTATGTCAGATGAATCATTTCACCGCGTGTTGCTTTACAGAATCACTTCCCCTGAATAATTAATAAAAGATTGACAGGAAGAACTTCCCTGGAATAATTAGCAGGCAATTTCAGAATGGGAACTTTTCTTTTGCTCTTTGTTCAGTCAAACTGAGCACTTAGTTTTTGCCATTGGAGGATTTGGGACAGAGATGGAGGAAGCCTCAGAGCAACCGCAGAGATGCTGAAAGTTAGAACAGGGCGTGCGGATGCCCGGAGCAGCACCCCTGTCCTCTTACCAGAGACATGCCCCCAAATCAGCCATGACCTTGGGAAGAGCCCTGCCTGCCCCTCAGGGTGACACCCCAGAATCATCTTTCTCACACACTGCTTTTGGCATCTTGCGGCTCTGACTGGCATCTTTGTAGTGAGATGAAGTTTCCCGTTTCTAGGTCAGATATGTCAGGCAGTGCACATTCAAGGAGCATAAGGGATTTTTTTTTTTTTTCTGTTTTTACATAAGATGGTGCAAAAAGTTTTCAGGGACTCTACCAGGAATCCTGAGTTCTGTTTGGTCATGAAACACTCAGAGCTCACCCTGTATCTAATTGTCCAGAGCTCCACAAACGCATGGAGAACAAGAAATGCATTTGCTTTTTGGCTCAAAGTGCTGACCTGACCGCAGCCCCCATTTGCCTTCCTGCGCCTTTTTATATTTTTACTTTTAACCGGATTTTGTTCCTTCTGGCAGTTATACTTCCATGTCTGTTCTCCTCAAGCAGAATAATGTTTGCTGATTCAACTGTCATGCTGACATTTGTTGCAACTTTATTAATTATCTTGATCATACAACTGATATTGAAAATATAACTCGGGTACTCATTAGTTGGATGGCCTCATGCAAGTCATTTAAATGCTTTGAACTTCAGTTTGCCTGACTGTAAAAGGGGGATTCAGCTGGAATGTTTCTAGTTCCTTTGGTGTCCACATGCTACGATTCCAAAGGGCCTGGGGCGGTTGGGGGGCGGCTGTTCACAGTTTGGTGGAGAGGTAACCTAGGGCTCCTTCAATACCACTCCAGAGATGCTGCCTCCCCCTTTCTGTGCCCCCCTCCCTCTCCCTCTCCCTCTCCCTGGAAACTTGTTTTGTTTTGTCTCGTTTTTCAACCTGTGATAGGAAGGGAAGTGGTACGGGGGATGCTTTGGGGCACGTGGGCTTTCTCATTCCCCCCGGAGCCTCAGGTGAGAGGTTGCAGGCTTTTCAGGTGGTCTGGACCACTCTGGGAGATTTGGACCCATCCCTGCTTGGGGCAGGTTTCTTCCCCAAATCTGGGACAAGGGGGTATCCTGTTCGCATCCCCCACCCCAGCAGTGTTCATCCACTTTTTTCAGTGTTGTTGGAAATCTGGCTGTTTTGACAGCCAACAGAACTGTAACTTAGTGCTTCACAGCTTACGTGGTTAATTGCACGTACAGCTGATGGGTCTATCTCTTCTCTGTCGGGGTTTGGTTTGTTTGAGGGAAGTGAGGGGCCCAGCCACCTCCTGCCAGGCCCCTGTGGGCTGCATACTTGGTGTTTGCCCTCGGAGGGGACAGCATATGCCTCCAGGGCGGGAGCTGAGAGACTATCTCAGATGAAAGCCACAGGGCCTTAGCCAAACCCCATCACCCCTGAGCTGCTCATGAGCACCACGGTGCCTCCCACCCCCCTGGGGGGGGGGGCTTGAACTGATTCCCTGTAGCGGACGTGAGTGCTAAGTATTATTACAGTAAAAGGAAGAGAGCCGCCATTAGCATTTTTAAGCCCCAGGGACACTTGAACATCAGAAGCTCGCAGAGGTGCTGGTAACAGCTGCCCGAGAGCTGGGAGGCTTGCTTGTGCACAATCACCGGGCCGCCAGCACTTAACTCCTCACTGCGCCAGTCATTTGGATGGCATCAGTCTGAAAGGGGGCTGGGGATCTCGAAGGGGTGGTAATTTTTAAAAAATCCTTTTCTTCTTGTTCACTTAATCAACACACATCAACTCAACGTCAAGATTTGCTCCTGGCAGGGGGTGGGGATGCCCTGGGGCTCAGCCAGCCCCCGGGGAGGGAGGAACAGCTCCGAGGGTGGGTGGGGGTGATTCCCAAGCTAACGAACGGGAAGTGACAGGGTCCTGGGGCAGACAGATGGGCACAAGGGCTGGGGGCTCTCAGAGCCCTGGCACAGAGCCTGGTACCCTGGGGATGCCTCCCCCCCCCCCAAAAAAAAAGATTGTGGAATAAATGGATACGTGAATAAAAGGAAACAACAGTCAAAAAATCCAAATCATGGTGGGGTAAGTCCAGTCAAGTCAGAGGTGGCCAAGCCCAGGAGAGATCACCGTGTGCCAGGGTGTGCGGCTTCGGAGGGACGGCACCATGGTGGCAACAGTCCCAGGTGCAGACCTGGGTTGATCACAAGAACCTAGGGTCCAAAAGGATGGGAGACAAGCAGAGCCAGGTCCTGTGAAGTGAGCTGACCCAAGCAGCTCCTCTGAGCATCTGTGTGGAATCCTCTGGGCACCAGCCAAGGGGATTTGTCCTTTACTCAGTCTACATACACGCCGCACCCCAGAGCCCTGTCTCCTCTCCTTGGGCAGGTGCCTCCCAGCTTCCCCAGGTTTTCTGACTCATCCTTCCATTTCCATCTTTGCTGTATGTTTTATCAATAATTTTTCATTTACTTCTTCCAGCCATGATTTGGTGGTTGGCATTGGCCCAGGTTTTTAGAGCAGGAAGCTAGGCTCAGAGAGGTTAAGCAGCTTGTCCAAAGTCACACAGCCAGTCAAGGTGAGAGCTGGGAGTGGGAACCGGGCATAGGAACTGGATTTGTTCTCCTCACCAAGGCATTTCAGACTCAGAGTCTCCAAGCTGGGAGGGATCTCAGGGGTCATGCAGAGGAATCCTCTGAATAATTAATTATTAACGCAGGAATCCTTTTCCAGCATTCTCCCGAAGTAGCTTATGTGCTTGCTTAGGGAAATCACAAACAAAGATGAAAAGAAAGAGGAAGGGAAGGAGGGAAGAAGGAAGAAATGAGAAAAGGGAGGGAGAAAACAGAAGTTCAGCATCAATGGACATATTTAGGATTTTATTGAGAAAAACCTTAGCCAGCAGCTATTTTAATTTCAGCATACCCGAGCATCTTTTATTTTAGGTTCAGTGTGGCTGCATCTGGAGATGGCCCCAGTGCCTTCTCTGGGCTGAGAGTCTCTGTCTGAAAGCCTGGGCTGCTCAGCTGTGTCCAGGCCCCTTCTCTAAGATGTGCCTTTCCGTCTCAGGCAAGACTTCGTCTGCTCTTGTCAAAGGTCCCAGTTTGCAGTCTCATAAGGAACCTCCTCTGCCACCTCCCCTAGTCTGACCCGATGTCAGTCTCCGCCCAGGGGAGCACCCAGCGGGCCTGCCCAAGCTTCTGGAGCGAGACTAAACTGGGTAGGAGGTAGGAAGCAGGCCGCGGGCACCCCCACTGGCTCAGAGAAGGGCTGGGGGCGCCGGGACCTCAGGAAGACAGAAACTCCTGGAGCTGGAATGAGCTGCAGGTAGGTGACCTGGTTACTTCCCGAGGTATGTGGGGCGAGACAGCTCTCAGACCTAGAAGAGGGGCAAGTCTGTCTAAATCTCCTGGTTTATGGAAATATGGGCTTTTGTCCTGTTTACCCAGGAGCCTCTCTGGGGCTCCAGGTGAGTGGGGGACCACCTGCAGGCAGCACCTCTGCCTCCTGAATTGCTGACAAGGCTGTGACAGGTCAGGGCTGCCACCCAGCGCCCCCTAGTGCCCAGAGGTGGGCTAAACAGCAGAGGGAATCTAAGACCCAGGGAGGCAGGCCCCGTGCCCGCCCTCAGGATGCTGAGAGTCTAGAGCAGGGTCCAGTTAGAGGAGAGTTCAGGGCTAAGTTATGTGCAAATAACTGCAAGGATAAGAGGGGAGAGGCCAAGAGTTTTTTTTTTTTTAAGGGGGTACTGGGGATTGAACCTAGGACATCACCCATCCAGTGATCATGACAGTCCTGCAGGGTTTGTCTCCTTACTCCCCTTTCTCAGGCCACTGAGGTCTCAGGAAAGGATGAGGCTCAGGGAATAATTTGCCCCCAGTCATCAGCCAGTGAATAATTGAAACTTGACTCAAAGTCAGATCTGATTTCAAACTACAGGGGCTTCAACTGCTCCCCCCAGGGTGACCCCCGTTTCTTTGCTTGGGCTGCTGTAACAAGAGACCCACCCTGGGCGGCTTGGACCACTCAAACTTGTGTCTTGTGGTTCTGGAAGCTCGAAGTCTGAGATCCAGGTGAGGGCAGGGCTGGAGAGAGTCCTCGAGGCTGCTGCAGGGTTTCCTGCCCTCTGTCCCCACCTGGCCTTCAGCCCTCTGCGTCCGTCTTGGGGGGTCTTTCTGCTCCCCTTCTAAGGACTCCAGTCCTACTGCATTAAAGGCACTTCTATAGCCGCATGACCTCATTGTAACCTGATCACATCTGCAAATATGCTTTCCAACTAAGGTCACATTCACAGGCACTGAGGATCAGCAGGGACCTCAGTGCATCTTCCTGGGGGGACACAATGCAACCCAGACACTCCTGCAGAGAAGGCAATCTAACTGGTGAGGGAACCGAGAGTGGGAGATTCGACGATGCACCCAGGCAGCCAGCTGGCCCCTCACCACCTCTCTGACACTGTGAAAGGACCAGGTAAAGCGATCTTGTGGGCAGAGGAGAAAGCACACAGACCATAATGCACATTGGGGAGGAGTTGGTGGAAAGCTGATATTTAAATCTTTGATGTGTTTGTGCAAATACAACATAAAGAAGGGAAAAGGTCAGTGGGAGCCAGAGGGGAGGGAAAAAGAGGGGCCAGCCATCAAACCCCACAGCCCCGGGGTGGCTGTTCATTTATCCCATTATTAAACACGTCCGTCCCCATGTGCAGACTGAACAGTGACGTGTCGGTCATCTGGTCAGTTTCAACGAGTGGTCACATTTATAAGTGTGTGTTTGTGTGTTCAGATGCCCGGTTGACTTTTTTTTCCCCTCCTGTCTTCTGTTATATGTCTTTGGATAAATCTGAAAGATAACTTGGCTCCACAGTCTTTCAAGAACCAAGATTTTGGCCTGCTTCTTTTGGACATCAGTAGTCAGTTTATTAGACTAACTTCCTTTGGGAAAGACTAGAATTAGCTAGGCAAGAGGAGGAAAAGTGTATAGGAAAAATGTAACTAATTATACTAAACATAATATGACCATTCAGGTCATCTCTGGAAATTCCTAGCAAAAATATAGTTCATATTCTAATCGACAGGTCTTGGTTAAATATCCATCACCTTCAAGCCCTCCCATGTCTCTGTAGTCTCAAGAAAACAACATGACAACCGGAAAATGGCAAAGGAAAGTCTGTGAGAACATGGACTGTTGCACCACCAGGGAGCAGGAGACCTGTGTTTGCAGGAAGACCCCGGAAAGAGAAGGTGTGCGTTGCTACAACATTCCGGGTTGAGCACAAATCTTCAGCTATTAGGCACTTCAAACGAGCCATCTTCCCAGTTCCCAGATCTTCTCTCCCTTTACATTTCTGACGCCAGTGCCCTCACCTCCTCGGTCATCCTCCCTCGTGGCGCAGGGCTGCCCTGCACTCCTCCTCAGACCCCCCCGCCCGCCATACCTGGCACGTTCACAGCTCCTGCCTTCTATCCGACAGATGAGTACATAGGAGCTGAGTTCAGTCCTGGCTGGTATGTTAGCGTGTTACATTTTCAGGCATGTGACAGAACAGTTACCAATTTTCTCTTCCAATTTTGAGGACAATACATATCTTTGTGAGTCAATGAGCACATCTGGCATCACCCGTTTGTGCCCCTCTCCCACCTGACCTCTTGGTGTTGACAGGGCATCAGCCCATCCGAGCTCTGATCCCCAGACCCCGTCTCCTCTCTCTCATGACCTTAGTCCTAGGTTGGCTCAGGACCCAGAAGACCACCTCCTCTTTTCTCTAAACGTTTGCAGCTTGCCACAGCCTCCGAAAGGGGCCCCTCTGAGGGCCAGATGGTGCCTCTTGTCTGGCCCCCTTTTTCCTCCTGAAACTACACGGACAGCGAGTGCCTGATCTGGGCCCCCGCTGAGCTTGTGTGCCTCACTGGGTCCCTGCACTACGAGGTCCGTGCATAGATGCTGGCAGCAGGTGCCAATCCCGAGACGTTAAGGGAGACGTCAAGGGAGACGTCCACCTTTAGCCTCTCTCACTGAATCCAGGTGCACCATGATTTAAAACCCAGTCCTGGGTAGTTCCTGCCGCGCAGGGACTGTACAGACACACAGCCCCCAAGCCCTCGCGCCTGTGACCACAAGCATGGAAAGAGCATTTTAAACCCTGAAAGGGGACAAACACGAGAAGCAGCTGAGCTTTTCAGTATTTCCCATTAGCAAGCTGCACCTTGAACGTTCAAAATACGGCTCTCCCTGGGCTTACAACGGGGTTACATCCCTAATAAGCCCATCGTTTCAACTTAGAAAATATTCTAAGTTGAAAATGTATTTACAGACCTGACCTAGCAAAATCATAGCTTAGATTTGCCCACCTTCAACGTGCTCAGAACATGTCCGTTAGCCTACAGTTGGGCAAAATCATCTTGCACAAAGCCTGATTAATAAGAAAATGTTGACTGTCTCATGTAATTTACTGAACACTGTACTGAAAGTGAAAAACAGAACAGCTATCCGGGTCCATAATGGTACGTGTATCGGATGTTTCCCCTGTGATCGCGGGGCTGACTGGGAGCCGAGGCTCACCGCCCAGCATCCGAGGAGAGGGTGGAGGAAGGCACCCCATAGCGCTCACCTGGGAGGAGAGACCACAGCTCAGCACTGGAAGTACGGCTCCTACTGAATGCATATCACTTTCAAACCATCGCAAGGTCAAGAAGTCGTTAAGTTGAATCGTGGTAAGTAGGGAACTGTTTCCTATGCTCCTAGTCCCAGGACTAGGCATTGATCAAGACCTCCACCATCAAGGGAAGCAGAAAATTAGGAAACCACAGCCCGTTTATTTTAAAGAGCTGCTCCTCACCAGAGAGCACACGTAAATAAGCGAGCCTCTCTCTAAATCAAAGCTAATTTATAGGAATATACATTATATACACAAATTTATATGTATAACTGAATCACTTTGCTGTACACCTGAAACTAACATCATAAATCAACTACACGTCATTAAATTTTTTTAAAGTAAAAAATTTGGGATCAAATAAAAAATCTATACAGTCCTCCAAGACTGAATCAAGAAGCAACTGACCACTTGAACAAACCGATCACTAGAAATGAAATCGAACTAGCAATAAAAAACCTCCCTAGAAATAAAAGTCCAGGACTGGACAGTTTCACCGGGGAATTCTATCAAACATACAAAGAAAACTCATATCAGTCCCTCTCAAACTCTTCCAGAAGATTGAAAAAGAGGGAATACTCCCAAACTCATTCTATGAAGCCACCATCACCCTGATACCAAAACAGGCAAAGACACCACCAAAAAAGAGAATTACAGACCAATATCACTGATGAACATAGATGCAAAAATCCTCACCAAAATACTAGCAAATAGAATCCAACAGCACATGAAAAAGATTATACATCATGATCAAGTGGGGTTCATCCCAGGGACACAGGGATGGTTCAACATACGCAAATCAATCAATGTAATACATCACATCAACAAAAGAAAGGACAAAAACCACATGATCATCTTAATAGATGCAGAAAAAGCATTTGATAAAATTCAACACCCCCATTATGATAAAAACTCTCACCAAAGTGGGTAATGAGGGAACATATCTCAACATAATAAAAGCTATATATGACAAACATACAGCCAGCATAGTACTCAATGGTGAAAATCTCAAAAGCTTCCCACTAAAATCTGGGACAAGACAAGGCTGCCCACAATCACCACTCCTATTCAACATAGTCTTGGAAGTCCTGGCCACAGCAATCAGGCAAGAGAGAGAAATCAAAGGGATCCAAACTGGAAAAGAAGAGGTAAAAGCGTCACTATATGCAGATGACATGATACTATATATAGAAAACCCTAAAAGGTCCACACAAAAACTACTAGAGCTGATCAAAGAATTCAGTAAGGTAGCAGGTTACAAGGTTAATGTTCAAAAATCAGTTGCATTTCTTTACACAAACGATGAATCAACACAAAAAGAAAGTAAAGAAATAATCCCCTTTAAAATAGCACCCAGAGTAATAAAATACCTAGGAGTAAATCTAACCAAGGAGGTGAAAGACTTATACATGGAAAACTATAAACCACTGATGAAGGAAATTAAAGAAGACTTAAAAAAATGGAAAGATATCCCATGCCCCTGGATTGGAAGAATCAATATTGTTAAAATGGTCATACTGCCCAAGGCAATCTATAGATTCAATGCAATCCCTATCAAATTACCCAGGACATATTTCACAGAACTAGAACAAATCATAATAAAATTTATATGGAACCACAAAAGACCTAGAATTGCCAAATCATTACTGAAGAAAAAGAAAGAGGCTGGAGGAATAACTCTCCCAGACTTCAGACACTACTACAGAGCTACAGTAATCAAGACAGCATGGCACTGGCACAAAAACAGACATATAGACCAATGGAACAGAATAGAGAGCCCAGAAATGAACCCACAAATGTTTGGTCAACTAATCTTTGACAAAGGAGGCAAGAATACACAATGGAATAAAGACAGTCTCTTCAGCAAATGGTGTTGGGAAAACTGGACAGCAGCATGTAAATCAATGAAGCTAGAACACTCCCTTACACCATACACAAAAATCAACTCAAAATGGATCAAAGACTTAAACATAAGACAAGATACAATAAACCTCCTAGAAGAAAATATAGGCAAAACATTATCTGACATACATCTCAAAAATGCTCTCCTAGGGCAGTCTACCCAAGCAACAGAAATAAAAACAAGAATAAACAAATGGGACCTAATGAAATTTACAAGCTTCTGCACAGCAAAGGAAACCGTAAGTAAAACAAAATGACAACCTACAGAATGGGAAAAAAATTCTGCAAATGAAATTGACAAAGGCTTGATCTCCAGAATATATAAGCAGCTCATATGACTTAATAAGAAAAAACAAACAACCCAATCCAAAAATGGGCAGAAGACCTAAACAAGCAATTCTCCAAGGAAGAAATACAAATGATCAATAGGCATATGAAAAAATGCTCAATATCACTAATTATCAGAGAAATGCAAATCAAAACTACAATGAGGTATCACCTCACACTAATCAGAATGGCCATCATTCAAAAGTCCACAAATGACAAATGCTGGAGAGGCTGTGGAGAAAAGGGAACCCTCCTACACTGCTGGTGGGAATGCAGTTTGCTGCAGCCACTGTGGAAAACACTGGAGATTCCTCAAAAGACTAGGAATAGACTTACCATATGACCCAGGAATCCCACTCCTGGGCATATATCCAGAAGGAACCCTACTTCAAAATGACACCTGCACCCCAATGTTCCATAGAAGCACTATTTACAATAGCCAAGACATGGAGACAGCCTAAATGTCCAACAACAGATGACTGGATAAAGAAGATGTGGTATATTTATACAATGGAATACTATTCAGCCATAAAGAAATGACAACATAACATCATTTGCTGCAACAGGGATGTCCCTGGAGAATGTCATTCTAAGTGAAGTAAGCCAGAAAGAGAAAGAAAAATACCATGTGAGATTGCTCATATGTGTAATCAAAAATAAAATCTATAATATGTATCTTATATATCTTATATGCAATATATTTAGTATATATCATATTTTATTTATTTATGGATATTATAATATATATAATTAAATATAATATGTAAAAGTATGTATATATTTTTATATATTATGATATATTTAATGTTTTAGGGGATATTTAGAGAATATTTTTCTCCTCTATTCCT
This sequence comes from Camelus dromedarius, assembly GCF_036321535.1. NCBI lineage: Eukaryota > Metazoa > Chordata > Mammalia > Artiodactyla > Camelidae > Camelus > Camelus dromedarius. Next base: position 3,893,132 of record NC_087443.1, read on the forward strand.
TTTCCCCAGTCTCGTGGATAATTGGGCTACCACTACCAGCCAGCAAGGGACGAGAGCTGTTCCCATTTTATGTAATCGTTTGAACTTGGATTCTTGCAAGATCTTTGGATGGTCTTTGAAGCTGGTTTCTTCAAAATTCCCCCAAGTCCCTTAATTAAACTGGATCATTTCAAATTGATTGTACAGAGCATCTCGATGGTTTAAAACCAAGCAGAGCACCCGCTATTGGCCATGCCATTGCAAGGACATCTTCCTGTCCTCCCCCAGCAGCCCAGGGCAGGAGACGGCCCTTCTCTGGGGGCTGCACAGATGAGCCAGCCCAGCTGTCTGCTTGCAGGGGTTTCGAGTCAGTGGTTATAAAGTTCTAGAGAAACCCACATCGTTTCTGAAAATGCTACACAAAAAGACATTTCTCCAAAGGGCCTCAGTCCCGTCGGTATTTTACAGGAATTCCAACTCCAGCAGCTTCACACAGCCATTATCACTTAATTACCAATATAAATCTACCAGCAACTTCCATAACGTCGTTTGCAAATGAGTACGCACACCTCCTAAATCATCCCCTCCTTTTCTCTCTCTCCCTGGCGGGGCGGGAGAGGCTCCACAGCGCTGTGGCTGGCGGAGGCTCCTGGTGTCCCCGTGTCCTTCGAGGCCAGCGTGGCCCCGGAACGCGGCGACGCTGAGCCCGTGGACTTGTACCTGGTGCCCGCTCAGGCCCACAGATCCCTCCTGGCATCGCGGGGCGGGCGCCTGGCAGAAGCCGGCTTCACCTGCCTGGGAGGTTCACAGACTGCGGGCAACTTCTCAGTGATCTGAGGCCAAGTTTCCGGTACACGATGAAAACTGAAACCTGGGTTTGGGTTCCCTCACCAAATTCACACAGAGCTAGTCATGCCCGGAGCCCGCGCGTTTGGCCGCAAGGACGCGCAGCCCGGAGGCCCAGCTCAGACACTGGCCGCAGTTCCGTTTCCAGCTCTCCCGCCGCCCCTCCCTCCCCCCCGGGCCGCTGACTCGGCACCGGCACCGAGAGGGGGCTTTCTCCCAGAACTTGTCTTTCTGGTCTGGGAAGGGGGTTTAAATTAGCATCATTCCTCTGAATCTCTTTTAATTACAGCACACTCACTGTATATATAATTACATATATATTTAATTTTTAAATAAAATCGAAACAAAATCTACATTTATTTACGCCCTCTGCCTTCCTTCTGAAGTCTTGTTCTTATTTCTTTCTAGGCCCTGGGTTTTGATTTCAGACACAGACTTAGAACTCACGGAGAATGCTGGGGAAAAAGATGCCTGCATTATTTAGTGGGTTAGTCTAAATGACCTCCCAGGTCTGTCCTAACACAGAGGTTCTGTGGGTCTAGAAAATGCCTTGGTGAAGGAGAACAAACCTAGGCTTTGAAGTCAGACATCTCTGGGTCCACATCCTCGCTCTCACACTTACTGGCTGTGTGACTTCAGGCAAGCTGCTTAACCTCTCTGAGCTTAGGCTGCTCAGCTGAAAACCTGGGCCAATGCCAACTGCTAAATTATTGTCAGGAAGATTAAATAATAAAGGGCTTTTAAGACATGGAGCAGAGTGCCTGGCAAGTAGTAGGTGCCAAAGTAGATATGAGAATTTGCTTTTCTTTATTCACACAAGTCTTCTATTGGGTCAAAAATGTAGGCCACAATATGCTGGAATATTGCTTCTGTCTTCCCTTCCAGGGCCCTACTTCAGACAGAGAAAGAAAGAAGGAAATGAACAGTAACTCTCCAAGGCCCTTCTGAGAGCATCACCCGTCTATTGAAACGTTCTTTCCGTTCAAAAACTAGATTATTAATTATTCATTGCTATTGGAACTGAAAACCAGAACAGGGCTCACTGCTTAGGGCCCAGAGCCTGACATTGTTGGATTTTGGTCATTTCCTGGTATCTATGTAATACATCCCAAATGTGAGGTCTGCAGTGTTGAAAGACCAGCAAACTTCAGACTGAACGGCTGTGGGTAATGTTTAGTACATGCCCTGGGATGGCTGCTCCCTTGACTTCCATTCCCACCCCAGGCAGTGCATTTCTGGGGGATTATTTCACTGCTTGGGTGGCCCGAGTCCCTTGGCCCTCAGCCTTATGGCTCATTCCTCCACTCCAGGCAAGCAATAACCACCCAAAAAGGCGACTCTTTCTTTCATGCCCCAGTGGCATGAGTAACATCATTAACTCCTCGGGGCTGAGGTTTGGGATTACGTAAAAATCTCACACCCCACCGCGTTCGCTGTCAGAACACCAGAGCAACAGGGTGTTTGCTGAGTCCGTGTTCTCTCCAGGAATGTGGTTGCCTGCCTGCATCAGCCAGACTTGGGATGTTTTTTCCAAACGATGCTATTTCAGCAGGATTGTGGGTTTCAAGATGGAAGCTAAGTACTCCCGTCTTCAGTTCCAGCGAGAGCAACTGTGCAAGAGACTGGGCTCTGAAACTCTTCAGACCCAGGGAAACGCTGCTGACGTGTCCCCCTGGAGGGACGGAGGGACGGAACGGGAGGAGCACAGCTGTCCCGCGTGGTGTTTCACATGCTCCTCTACACATGAGCTTTCTAAAGTGCAAAACATTGCCGGCCCTGGGCAGAGGAGAACGCGTTTCCTCTGGGCCTCAGGCCAGCGCTGGGAGGAATCACAGGCTGGAGCTCAGGCACCGTGGGCTCTGTTCGCCATCCGGTGGCCGAAGGCTGACATTGCAAGGACCATCTTTTTTTTTTTTTTTTTTTTTAAGATGCAATTCTAAATAATAAAACCAGTGCTCTTGGATCATGCTTTAGAAACAATAGTGTGAGCAAAAAATGAAGCAGATATTCTGAGACTGTAAAGATGCCTGGAAGGCGAGCCTTGAGAAGTGTAGGATTCAAAATTGTATCTTTTCTTTAAAAAGGCACTCCCAGACAAAGACAAATATCATTATCACTTATATGTGGAATCTAAAAAAAAAAAAAAAGATAAAATGAACTTATTTACAAACCTGAAGTAGACTCACAGACGTAGAAAACAAACTATGGTTACCACAGGGGAAAGTTGGGGGGGATAAATTAGGAGTTTGGGATTAACAGACACACACTACTACATATAAAATAGATAAAGAACAAGGTCCTACTGTACAGCATAGGGACCTATATTCAAATATCTTGTAATAATCTATAATGAAAAAAATATATATATGTATATGTATAACTGAATCACTGTGCTGTACACCTGAAACTAACACAACATTGTAAATCAGCTACACTTCCATTAAAAATAATAATAGTAATAAAAAGGTACTCCAAGTTTGAGAAACTCTGGATTACCCAAGTTAAAGCAGACATCTCAAAAGCTTTGAATCCGGGGATGGTATTGCAGAAGGAGCTCTGCTTTGCTACAGTTTTCAGACCTGTTTAACATCGAGAGCTTTCTCCCACGTCCACCTTCAAGCGCTTCTTGAAGACAGCGCATCTGACAAAGCGACTTTAGTGAGAAATCGGTCCATCCCACTCACTTGATCCATGGTTACACACCATCTTTTTAAAAGGGAAAGACTTTCGTGATAGTTGGTTTCAGCTGCCGATGCCAAAGCACTGCGCACTGGGGGCTTGTACAACAGACATTTATTTTTCCAGTTTCTTCTGAGGTTTCTCTCCTTGGCTTGTAGACAGCTGTCTCCTCCCGAGGTGGTCACTTGGTCCTCCCTGTGTGTGAGTCTAGTGTCCAAATCTCCTTTTCTTGTAGGGACACCAGTCATGTTGGACTAGGGCCCTCCCTAATGACCTCGTTTTAAGCACCTCTTTAAAGGCCCTATATCTAAATACAGCCCATTCTGAGAGACTGCGGGCTTAGGGCTTCCACATAGGAATTTTAAAGGGGGTGCAATTCAGCTCATAAGAGCATCTTATTTTTGCATCTGTTGGAGAAAATTTGTGCTTCCGTGGAAAACTATGCGTTCTTTAGAGTGGGGTCAGCAAACTACAGCCAGTAGGCTGGACATGGCCTGCCACCCAGGCTTATAAATACTTTTATAAGTAGAAGGCTATTCTCATTGTTTCACAGATGATCTTTGGTATCTCTCTTATTCAACAGTAGAGTTGTGACTATACTTCAATTTAAAAAAAAAAAAAAAACAGTAGATTTGAGTAGTTGTAACAACGAGCCTCACATGGCTTGCAAAACCTAAACCCTTTGCAGAAAAAGTTGGCCAACCCCTGGTCTAGAGCACAAGCCCCCAGGGCTACCTAGTTTTCTATTTTTTTTAATTCTGATTTTTAAAAACACTTGTTACATTTATCTTTTTTGGGGGAGGAGATAATTAAGGTTTGGGGTTTTTTTTTAGTGGAGGTGCTGGGGATTGAACCCAGGACCTCGTGCCTGCTGAGCACACGCTCTACCAATGAGCTACCCGTCCCCGCTGGGTCATCTCACTCTGACTCCACGGGGCTCTGCACCTCCTGTTGCCTTTGAGCTATGGTACAGCCACCCAGTTGTAGTTGATGGCTAGCGGTGCAGAATAATCCTTGCCCCGGCACACGAAGAAGCCAGCCTGGCCTCCACTGGCTCCTTCCTTTCAACCTTCCTCACCTGCAGATGTGCCTGTTCTTTCTCTCCTGAGCTGGTTGTGACATCTCGTCCGGTCCCGCACTGATCGCAACTTAATAAAGTCCTTGACACGTGCCCGTTTTATATTTGGATGAGTGCCATCGTTTTACCTTTTCGCAAAGTTTCCTCTGCCACTTGCACGTTACTCTCCTTGGTGTGATGACAGCACTGGGCTGAGGAAGGACCGTGTCTTGCTCCTTAAAAGACACATAGCGAAGCACTTGGGGTGGAGGCTGTAATGCTTTCACCTCACTTGCAAGCGGTCTGGCACGTGTGTTTGTACATTCTAACACATGTTTCATGTACATATGTGTGTGTATACACGAGAGAGAGAAGGAGAAAGCAGAGATAGTAAAATATTAACAAGCTGTGAATTTAGGGGAAAGCCGTGTGACGTCCTTGAATGATGTGCCTCATTCCACTTTTCTGAAGGTTTGACAACTTTCAAAATTGAAAGATTGGAGGGGTCAGCTTCTGTCATATTCTCAGTTCAGCCTGGAGCCGGCCCCTGCCCTTGACTTCGGCATGTTTCTCGGTACTTCAGAGAGCAGCCAGTTACAGACGCTGTCAGCCATCTGGCTCTTCGCGGTGGGTCCCACAAAACGAGTAAGTAAGTCCTTGTTGTTTATCTATTTACTATGTAGTAATGTGTATCTGTTCATCCCAAACTTCTAATCTAACTCTCCCTACCCTTTTCCCCTCCTGTAACCACAGTCTGTCAGACAAACAACAAGGACCTACTGCACAGCACAAGGAAATATATTCAGTTTCTTGTAATGAGCCATAATGGAAAAGAAACTGAAAATATATGTATGTATGTGCGTATATGTACACCTGAATCACTCTGCTGTACACCTGAATCTAACATCGTAAATCAATGACATGTCAATAAAAAAATAAGAATAAAAAAAACAGAATAAGTCACTGAAATGTCAATGTTTCTATTGTCATGTGACTCAAACTTTCTTTTTTCAGCCTCCTTAATGGTACCAAGTGAACCGGATAAGGTAGGCTTTTTTAAACTAGATTTCGCATACTCCCAAAGAGTGTCATTTAAAAGAAGTGAATCTTCTAAGACGCACCCAGGATCTGAGGACCACTTGGAGTACGTTCATGCTAGAGCTGAGGGAGCTACTTTGAGGTTTGCATCGATTACTGCACAATCATTGCACAGCCTCCCCCCAGCTTGACACCACGGTCTTAATACAGTTTAGGGACCCCATGAATGGCAATTGTCTGCTGCTTGTGTTGGGACTGTGACATTGGGAGATTTTCGCATCCTTCAAGGTATGAATGGCAAGGAAATAATGAGGGAAGAGAGCAAGCCGGGCTCTCAGACACTGTGTCATTCAGGGTGAAGGTTTAGATTGAAATTTTCTGCCTGAGGGAAGCAGAAAAGATGAGGTTTGTTTTTTTTTTTTTTCACAAGATGCTGCTGTTTCTAAATCTAAAAGGCACAGTAAAAATAGCTAAAGGGACTGAGGTGCCCGGTGGGAGCTCCTGCATGGAGACTCTGCCCTTCAAAGCCGGGCTCCAAACAGCCCTGAGAAACGGTGCGCGCTCCTGGGCTGCCTTTCATCTGGTCACGAGGAAGCGGGGGCTGGAGTGGACGGAGATGCTCCTTAGCTGAAGGAAATCCCAGGGGAAGAGACTTTCTACCTCCCACTGAGGCCGATGGATCCTAAGAGGGAGGCCCCGTGCGGTGGAGGCCGGCCACTCTGAGCTCAGCCGCGGGCCAGTGGGCTTTGACCAGACTAATGTGCCTGTTTTCCATCCACACTGATACCTTGCTCGTGAAGGCCCTGGTTTTCTTCTTATCCAGCTGATACCATAGCCTCCGATCTGGGCCCCCCATTTCCAGTTTTGCCCCCTCCAATTCATAGTACACGTGGACTCCAGCGGCATTTTTCTGTAGCTCAATGCGGCTCCAGTTGTTCTATTTTTCATTTAATTTGACTTTTAACAAATCAAACAACCAACTAAGCAAGCAGGTAAAAAAGCCCCTGAATCTGTCAGTGATGCTCTACCTTTTCTTGAATTAACTCAAACCCCTTAACCAGTCCTGTCTTTCTAACTACGTGAGCCACCTGCCATTTACCTACCCCACCAACATCTGCAGATGGAGGGGAGGCATTTTCTTGTTGACACTGGGATGGCAGAGACGGTGTCATATTCATTTTTTTAACCCTCATAGTATTTAGTGTAGTGTCATTCCTGAAAGGGGGGTTCAAGAAATGCCTCTGACGGTATATACTCAAAAGAATGAAAGTAGGGACTCCAAGAGCTGTTTGCACATCCATGTTCATGGCAGCGCTATTCACAGCAGCCAAGGGGCGGAAGCCACACAAGTGCCCATCAGGGGATAAACGGACACACAAAGGGTGTTCTGTCCACACAAAGGAGTATTATTCAGCCTTAAAAAGGAAGGAAATCCTGCCATACTTTACAACGTGGATGCAACATGAGGACGCTCTGCAAAGTGAAACGAGCCAGTCAGAGAGGGACAAGCACTGTACGACCCCTAGAGAGGTCAAGTTCACAGGGACTGAAAGGAGAATGCTGGTTCCCAGGGGCAGGGGGAGGGGGAGCCATTTAGTGGGGACAGTGTCAGTTTTGCAAGATGGTTGCACACCAGTGTGACTATATTTAATGCCACTTAACTGTACATTTAAAAAGGGTTAAGATGGTAGATTTTATGTCGTGTGTATTTTACCACAACTTTTAAAAAGAGAGAAAGAGGGTTTGAATGTTAAATGCTCAGTTAAGGAGACTGTGAGTGATCCCTCCTGCACCTTTGCAGTGCTGCTCTTCCAATATAGTGGTTACACTTAACATACGTGTATATATATATTTAATATAAAATATAAATATAAATATATATATATATATATATATATATATATATATATATATATATATATATATATATTTAATGGAGGGACTAGGGATTGAACCCAGGACATCATGCATGCTGGCTATGCCCTCCCCTCTGCACAATTCATCATTTAACAGGAACCCATGTGTGACTGAATATACCGGCACCGCCTCCTTGGGCAAAAGCAGCAGAGGGAAAGATTCTGACAGCAACAGAAAGCCTAAGAATTCTGGTTTTTGCCTCAGAAACAGACTGGATGAGCAGACTGAGTCCTGCCCCCTCCCCGCCTGCCAGACTCCTAAGGATCTGACTCGAGACCTTGGAACGCAGACCCAGGGATCCAGGTACGTAGTGGGTGGGTCGTGCCACCATTACTGTGCCAGGGACACGCCCTCAGGCAGGACCCCTTCTGTTTGCAGAAAAACCGAGAAGGACAAGAAAGGAGCTAGAGGTGGGAGTAAGGGTGATTGGTTTTTTTTTTTTCCTTTTTAAAAGCTCTTAGGTTGTTTACAAGAAAAGCATGACTGGGACATTATGCTGTGCACCAAAAGTTGACACATTACAATTGACTGTACTTCAGTTTTTTAAAAAAAGCATGTAGAAATTAGATAAAAATAAAACAGTAAACATTTTTTTAAAAGATAAGCTGTACCTCGATTTTTTACAATTAAAAAAAGATAAGCTGGTAGAAAATAGGCTGGCTCTCACGGTTTCCTTGGGATCTTAGGAGAGACATGCACCCAGTTCCTGAGAACATCTCTCCTGGGGATGGGAGGGACGGGGGTCCCACCCTTTCCCTCCCTGTAATGCCTCTCCTTCTGTGCATCTTCCAAAGAGCGAGGCCACCCCAAGTGGAGATGACACGGCATCTACCTACAATTGGTTGATTTGCTGCGTGTTGAAAGGCTGGCTTGTCCCCAGGTATTTAAGCTTTTTTCATCCCTTCCTCCCCGAATTTCTGTGCTTGTGTACCGTGAAAGCAATGCCAGCAGTTCCCAAGCCTCTTGTGGAGGTTCTAAAAAAATACAGATGCTCATGCCCGCACTCTGGCTTCAGTGGTCCAGGCATTCTCCGTGAACACGCTGCTCCCAGGATTAAAGATTCCGGTGATTCTACTTGGCAGAGATGAGAACCACTCAATTAGGCCGACACGACTAAAGATCTCATTTCCTGGAAGGGCAGCGCTCACATGTGCGTATCCATGAGATGCTAATGACAGTATCTAAACACCTTACCTTGCCGGTCACTTGAGTAGGAGTTGAAGAAAAGGGACCGGGGACGTGGGTGCCAGGGACAGTTGTGTGTTCTGCTCTTTTTGTATTGGGCCCTCCAGGACCAGCAGGGCTTGGCCCAGTGAATGTGTCGAGGCAGGAATGATGGTGGTAAGTGGTCAGAAAGTGGCCCCTCAGCTTGGAAGTAGTAAGATGCTCACACTGGGTTGAGCGAATACTGCTACATAGAATACACCTGGGGAGGAGTTCTCATCCAGCAGGAATAGGTGGCCGCAAGTACAGAAAACTCTGCAAAAGATGCTTCAGCCACCAGGGGCCAGTTTCCCTCCTAGAACCATGAGCCCAGACACACATACTTGCAAGTGTTGGCTGAGCAGCTCCAAGGACCAGGCTGCTGCCCAGCCTTCTTCCCTGCTCTACTTAACGAAGAGTTTGTCCTCTCCGGGATTCAAGATGTTGAGCACACTGTGTGTGGGGCAGTGAGGCCCTCTCCTTTCATCAGAAAGCAAACGCTTTCCCAGACATACCCTAGCTGACTTCTGCTTAAGTCCCATTGTCCAGGACGGAAACACAAACCCAGCCCGCATTCCCTAACTAGAAGGAAGGCTGAAAAGTTGGGAACAGCATTGTCCTGCTGGCTGCCTGAGCGGGAGACATTGCCCCAGGGGTTAACTTAATGCCAGCCTAGAGAAACCCAGGGTTTTGTGAGCCAGGGAGAAGGGAAGCTAGGTATTGGGTTAATAACCTGGGGTCTGACACAGGTCCCCACCAGGAATTTGACTTTTCTAGATGTCATCCTCCACATAAACCGATTACCAATACTGTGACAGCATCTTCACCGTGGAGATTCTCTGAGGACTTGTGTGGGAGATATCGCAAGGCCAGAATCTCAGGTGGAGCCCTATCAGGCAGCTCCCCCCCAACTCTCAGACCCTCAGAGGTAACCTGCAGACTCCAGCTGAAATCTTGCTTTGTCATTGCTTCTCTCTCTCTCTCTCCCTCTCTCTCTCTAACACTAAGTGGGAAGGCTGGAAAGAGCACACTGCGTTGACAACAGCACCATCTTCTGTCCAGAGAATTGTCAGCTACTAAACAGAGCAGGGTGTTGGGCCACGCCACGGCCCACTCCTTCCAGAGCATGAATGCATGTGAGACGCAGGCACTGGGGAACTTTTCCCATGGGATTTGAGCCCTGGGTACCTGTCTCATGTCTGCATGTCCATCATCGGCTGATTTCTGTGGATACCTCCTAGCCCTGCAGCACTCACACAGTGGTGACGCTCCAGTCCACTGCTTCCCTGGCAGCGCCATAGAGACCGAGGCAAACGCCTGCAGGGTGCCTGGACAGCTGCGGACAGTGGGTTTATGCAAACACTCCTGTAGGAAGGAGACGTGAGAGAGCGTTTCCTTGGACCACTTTCCCTCGCTCACACTTCCTCTTCCCAATTCACTCCTCTCCTCTCCCCTTCCTGAGCCCAAAGCAGAGTCCATTTTAAATTGGGAACGTAAGGAGAGGCAGGATGAAAATTCAGAAGTGCTTCCCAGACACCGCATTTACGGGCGAAGGGAATCCAGGCTGCCCTCCTTTAGCGATCTCGTGGAAAGATGGAAGGTATACAGCATGGACAACCCACACACCCAGACATTTGAGTTCTTCGTAGGTTGGCACCAGCGCTGTGAGGGTCCAAGCAGGTGAGATGCTCGGCCAGCTGTGGGAGCCAGAGGTGAAGGAGGGAGCACATCCCCAGAAGGGGGTCCTCAGAGGCCACCGCCGGACACTCCCATCCACGAGACAGAGCACAGGCAGGGTTTCTCAGCACCACACGTGTGTTGCCTAGGAAACAGCACGGGGCCGGCGCTGGGGGTAAGGGGTGGCAGAGAGAATATATGAGCTAAAATAAAGTGGCTACACAGAAGGTAGGTGCGGCTCTGACACTTGTCTGCACTGACACCTTCTGGGGGGGTAATTAGGTTTATTTATTAATTTTATTTATTTTTAACAGAGGTACTGGGGATTGAACCCAGGACCTTGTGCGTGCTAAGCACACATTGTACCACTGAGCTATATCTCCCCCACACCCCTACCCCTGGCAGCTGTTTTTGATGTTAGAGTAACAACTAGTCATAAGCCTTAATTCATGGATGGATGAAACAGAAAAAACTGCAAGGAGTATGGGGAGCAAACCCTTCTCAGCCCTCCTCACATACCCCTTGCAAAGCCAGCCCTCATCTCCACGAGGATGAAGAGGGGTGGCTGGCTGTTCTCACACTGGGCCTCCTCGGTCCCTCAGAGCAGCAAGCATGTTGACAAGGACTTGGAGCTTTCAAAGGGTCATGTTTCAAGAGTAGTTATGTCACTGGAAATTCTCCAATTGATCCATTTATAACAGGCTCACTATACAATACTGAATTCATTTTCATCCAGTTTGAAGTATTTATTGAGTAACTACGCTGTTTCTGGTAAGATGTTAGGTGTGGAGGAGACAATGAATGAAAAGCAACATCCTATTTCTCAAGGAGCTGGTAAGCGGTGGCAGAAACACACATACTCACTCATTCATACAGCAGTGATTTATTGAGGGCCTACTGTGTGCACCGGGAGTGCAGATCATGTAGGCAGGAAGCCTGACCTAGTAACTGCGTACTTTTCTTTCTCAGCGTTTTGGAGATAAAGCAGCAGAGGGCGCAGCTGCGAGTGGGACAGCTCTGCGGCTTTCTTGTTGTGTGACGCTGAGGCAGGTTACCCTCTCCCACTCCCAACTTCCTCATCTGTCAAGTGAGAAAAATAACCACACTTCGTTTATGAGTTGTTTCGAGGATTAAATGCAATAATATATATATAGAGAGAGATCACTGTGTCTTATTTATAAGTATGATAAGTAACTGTAAGCCACTATTGTTCCCACAATTGAAAGTTTGGGGAAGGCAGAAGAAGCATGATTAGGGCCATCGTGTGGGGCTTCTCAGAGATGCCTGGTAATCTGGGTCTTCAGTGAGGAGTAGGAAGTAGGCATTTCTCGAGCATGCTATAGCTAGAGATGCCGGCCCTGGGATTAGTGTGATGAAAGACATAACTCCACAAACCCTGCTCAGCCCTCAAACTGCCCATGGGAGGGGAGGGGTGGGGGCAGAGAAGTAAACCTGCAACTACAACACAGCCGTGTTAGGGATATGCTAAGATGTTTGGGGAATCTGGGAGAGGGTGACCTCACTTCGGTAGGGTGGGTGGTGGTTGGAGGGATAAGGTATTAAGAAATGACTTTCTATAGAGATAACGTTTGAACTGTGTCCTGAAATCCTGAAAGGAAAAGAACCCGTCAGGTGGAGTGGCGGTAAGGGCTTTCCAGAAGATGGAAGGGCTTTTGAAAAGACCAAGTGACAGCACGTGTTTGAGGGACTTCAGAATCCAGATGTATATGAGCATGAGGAGAATGCGGCGGGAGAAGTAGGCAGGGCCGCCTCAAGAGGCATCTCGGATGTCAGGCTAAGAAATTCAAACACTATTCTGAGGGCTCTGGGTAGCTGTGGTTTAATTTTAGGAAGACCATCCTGGTAGCAACATGGCATGGGTGTTGGGGTGGAGAGTGAATCAAGCAGGGGGTGACTGCCGTTATCCTAGCAAGAAATGAGGAGAGTCTAAAACTAAGGTGTTACTGGGGGACAGAGAGGTGGGGACACTAAGAGGTTTAGAAAGTTTCTTGGATGGATTTGAGGAGCCACTGGAGGTGGGAATCAGGGAAGAAGGTGGGAAGTCCGTTGGCTCCCAGGCTGTCTGACTTGGGCTCCTCAGTGACTGATGGCCATTGCCCTAAACAGGAGATACCTGGGAAGAAGTGTAATCTCGAGGGGGCAGGGGGTGGGGGGTAATGATGATGGAGGTGAAGATAATGAGGTTACATTGGTAAAAGTGAATACTGAGAATGAAGCCCTGAGTAATACTCAAATGGAGACGTCTGGTAGGCAGTAGGTAGGAAGGTTTGGAGCTCAGGAGAGAGATAAAGATTTCTTTCATTCTTAGCATGTAAATGGTAGTTGAGTTTATAGTTTTAATGAAGTTTTTCAGGGAAAATTTATAGAGTGAGAAGAACGGGGATCTGAAGATGTAACTCCGGGAACATCAATATGAACGGGTCAGGAAGAGAAAGAGGAGTCTTCCCGAAGAGATGGAGAAGAAACAGCTGGGGAAATAGGCAGAAGGAAAAGCAGGAAGAAGCTGTCTGATGAAAACCAGAGGAAGACAGGGTTTCAAGACAAGGACATTCTCAACAGAGTCAAGTGTGATGAAGACAAAAGAGGGCAGCTTTGCAATTAGGGGAGCACTGCCCAGCTTGGTGAGCCAGGAGAGGGTGTGGGAAATATTCAGGCAGAGAAAGTGACCAGTGCAAACACGTGGTGAGAAAAGAGTTCCATGTGGCTGGGACACAGGGCAGAGTAGGGGAACTGGGTTATGAGGCTGGCTGGCCTTCACCAGATCCTGAAAAGCCTTCAGTGCACGCTCTACAGTGGGCTTTACTTTGTAGGTTACAGGGAACAAATGCATAAGCCATAGGGCAACTTATTCTTTTTTACTGTCATTTAAAAAAAATTAAGATGAAACGTACACACCGTGAAATACATAGATCTTAAGGGTTCCTTCAATTTGAGGAGTTTTAACAAATGTGAAACCAGCCTAACCAGCATCCTAATCAAGGTAAAATATTTCCATCACCTCTGAAGGTTCCCTTGTGCCATGTTTTAGTCAATTTCCACTCCCCACAGGTAACCACTGTTCTATCTCATTTCTATCCATCAAATCACTTTTGTCCATTCTTGAATTTCACATAAATGGAATCATGCAGCGTGTTAACCTTGTGTCTCTGGCTTCTTTTGTTCAACACAATGTTTTTGAGATTTATCCACGTTGTTGCATGGATTAGTAATTCATTCTCTTATTGGTGAATAGCATCAATATATTAATAGATCACAATTTGCTTATCCATTCGTCTATTGATGGACATTTAGGCTGTAACACACTTTTGGTTATAATGACTAATATTGCCAAAAATATTCCGATACAAGCATTTTCTTGTAATATGTTTACGTTTATTTTAGGCAAATACATAGGGGTGGAATTGCTGAATCATAAAGGAGATACATTTTAACTTTACTAAAAACGATCTTCCAAAGTGATCGTGCCGGTTACACCCCCCCCCCCCCCCCCAGTAACGTAAGGAGTTTCAGTAGTTCCACCTCCTTGGTCTTGGTCATTTGATATCTTCAATCATTTAAATTTTAGCTGTTCCAGTGGCCATGAAGCAGCATCTCTTTGAAGGTTTAATTTGCATTTCTCTAATGACTAATGATGCTGAACACCTTTTCAGATGCTTGTATTTTCGTATCTTCATTTGTTAAGCATCTGCTCAAGACTTTTACTCATTTTTGTTTGATAGATATGTGAAGGATATAAGTTGAAGGAAACAAGTTTACTGGCACATTGAATGTAAGGCAATGGATGTTTACCGACGCATCCTGAAAGAGTTTACAGTAGAACCCTTTAATGCATTCTGTCAATGGGAACCCGAACGACTCTGAAATACGAAAAAAAAATCTTGCACATATGATGTCAGATAACTTCTAATTACATAAAACCAAAAATACAAAAATTAAATAACTTTAAATTATATAAAATAACCTTAAATTTAAATGTTTAAGTTATACTTTATCCATTACGATTACTACACAAGAACTTTGTAGGTGCGATTACGACTTCTCCACTGACCAATGGAGAGATCTCTATAGTGAGAAGGCAAAGAGAACCCGCGTCACTGATTCAGTTTGCCTAGGATTGAACCAGAAACCAAACCAGTGCCGTGCATGCTTAGGTGAGGTTTTCTGTTTGTGTGTTTAGCAGTAGATGCTGTCAGAAATACAGAAAATACAGACACGTGGACAATTTTGGGGGCTGCACGTGGGAGCACAAGCATGGTGTGGGAAGACCTGCAAGCTAGAGTCACAGCTTGGGCATCTGACTGCAAGCGCTGGCGCGGGCATCCTGTTTTCAGCCCAACCCCTAGCTCATAGCTGCAGTACTTTCCATGGCCTCTAAATCATTCTTGCTTTCGCTATTTATTTTTTATGCAGATGTGGGGAACCCCTTTCAGACTCACTGTGTCAGTCTCTGTGGGTGGTGCCAGCCTGCACCTTTGCGAAAATGAGCTTCTAGGTGATCGTGGGTGCACCTTACAGACCTCCCTTTGGCCCATCCTCACAGGCACACCTGATTTAGGGTCCTCAGGCAGGCCAACCTCCAATTAGGAATCGACGGAGTTGGTGTAGATTGTATATTAATTTAACGAGGGCCTCCTTTCTTCTTAAAAAAGTAAGGGGCAGGCGCGAGCCGGTCAGACTCCACGCAGCGATGGTGGAACCTGTCCAAAGCGCGCGGAGGGGATCAGCGCGGGAAGCCGAGCCCCCTACCTGCGGGCGCGCGCACGCGCTCGCCTCGCGCACGCCCGGCCCTTCCTTTGGGCGCCCGGCCTCGGCGGCGCGCGGGGCAGATGGAGCGGGGGCTCGCGGATGCGCCGCTCGCGTACAGCCTGGATCCCCGGGCCCTGCTTGGGGCGCTGTGCCGCGGGGAGGCGTCCGCGGAGCGCGTGGAGACGCTGCGCTTTCTTCCGCAGCGGCTCGAGGACCAGTAGGCGCGCGGGAGCGGCGGTGCGCGAGGCCGCGGCCGGGTAACTGACGCCGCTGCTGCGGAGCCTGCGCGGGCGCCCCGCGGGCGGCGCGGACCCCGGCTCCCCGGCCCGCCGGCGCCGTCGCCTGCCGAGGGCGGCGGGCGCGGCCCTGCGTTCGTGCGCCTGCCTCGCCGGGGGCCCGCATTGGGCGGTCGCCCTGGCCGAGGAGGCGCCGCGCGACTTGCTCACCGTGGGGCCGGCGCCCGGCCTCGAAGGGGCCGCCGAGGCGGCCGTGGAGGTGCTGGCGGCCACGGTCCCCTGCCTGCGGCTCCGCGAGGACGCGGCGCGGCTGGAGCGGGTGGCGCCGGCGGCCCGCGGCCTGGCGCTGGGCGGGGCCGACGCGGGGCCGGCCGAGGGCGCGGCGGCGCCGGTGGCCGGGCGGCTGCTGCCGGCGCTGGGCCAGTGCGGCGGGGCGGCGCTGCGGGCCGTGGGGGGCGGCCTGGTCGCGCCTGGGGCGCCCTCGGGGCCGGGCCGCGTCGGGCCGCAGCTGCTGGTGCTCAGCGCCCTGGCCGAGAAGCTGCTGCCCGGGCCCGGCCGCGCGGCGCTGCCAGCGCTTCTGGAGGACCGTGCAGGCCGGGCGGGCCCCGGCCGAGGACGCGCTGCCTGCTGCAACGGGCGGTGGAGGTGTCGGCGGAGCTGGGGGCCGAGTGCGCGCCCCCCCCTCCCCCAACCCCGGCAAGGAAATGGCACTTGCCTCTCTGTCCCCCGGCCCATTCCTGCTTGACTTTCTGGGAGGGAGGTCTTCTCCTTCCGCCAGTCAGCTACCGGGGTCGTCTCCGGGATCCACACAGAATTTGATTATTCTCACGGTTCCCAGAAAGCCCGAAAAACTTGGGGAACCTCATCTCAGCGTTGTTCTTTGAAGTGACACACATCACTGGAGCCGAGAACAGTCTGCATTTCCTCACCTTTCTGACCCACAGCAGGTGAGATACTGCATCCGTAATTTAGGAAGGGGACTGAGCCCCTGCAGGGTTTTACAGACCAAATTGTTACTATACCGTGGTAGGTCCGTTCTAATGAAGGGTTAGCGCCCATCAGAGGGGAAGGAAAACTATTTGCATGTGCTGATGGATGAATTGAAGCTTGAGTGTTAGAATTTTGTCCTGGAAACCATCACACTCTTTTGAAATTTCCCTTGGTAGTTCTTTAAGCAGGATTTGTTCAGCATGTAGGCCTTAAGTCGACCTTTTGAGGGTATTTTTGCAATTCATTTAAAAGAATGAGGTTTTAATTTTTTCTAACATTTTGAGCCTGTGTAGGAATAAATTCCTACCGCTTTATTGCAGAACAAGAGCAGATGAAATAGCAAGGCCCTTCGGTTTGGTTTGTTCGCTGAAATACGTGGTCATCTTAAGTTCATTTTGAGCTGTCAAAATCCAAAGTGGATTGAGTGATTCAAAACTGCCTCAGTCGATAGAAAATTTCTACTCTTTTCACCTGTAGCTGCCCACTTACTTATACTGGTAAAGGATTTTTGTTTGGTTGAAGTTGAGAGGAGATTAGATTTTTATGTAAGCTTGAAACATGAAATAGTAAATATTTTAACGGTCCATAAATTGGTGATCATCCAATAAGAGTTGTCGTTGGAAAACATTTAAAAAATTACCAGAATTAAACATGCATTTATTTTAAAGCGTCAATCATTCTGCAGTTTTAAAAATAATGAGCTTTCCTTGCTTGCCCCTCCGCCCTAGTATCCTTCCTTTCAGAGAGATCAACCATCTACCTCTTCTAGCTAATTATTTTGATGTTTACCCCTCTATCTTTAAATAATCTAGTTATATCATGAAATCCTTTGTCATACTTATCATTTTGGTTAAGTGTGGGTTCAACATTTACAAAATTATGACCATGAAAATACTGTTCACAGGTGATCTATGTAGTAAACTATGACGATTTTTTCCCTCCTGCAGGTTTTTCCTAGATTTGTGTCATTTTAAAATTTGTTTAGTTGTCTTATCACTAATTCAGCCCCAAATTCTTGTTGTCTAAGTCTTTCCTATACAAAATCAGATCATCCATCATTATAAATTTTCCCAGAGAAGTCTCTCCTGGTGTCTTCTTACAAGCTCAGCCTGGTACACAGCTGACATTCTTAGATCTGCCTTCACGATCATCCTGGGATTCCCTTTACCTGAGTCCTATGGTGGGGCTGTTTTTCCTGGACTTCATATCTTCTTTTTTTGGTTTACTCATTTGTTTTGGTGTAGTTCATTTTCCAGTAGTTTCCTGATTTTTTAAGATCTTGCATATCTGATAATTTTGTCAAAGGATCCTTAATTTCTGATATGTTTTATTTCTGTCCTTCCCATCTGACACTTTTTTATAGTTTCCATCTCCTGAAAGTTCCCATCTGTTCATGTATGTTGTCTACCTTTTCTGCTAGATTCTTTAACATGCTAACCATCATTGTGATTACAAGTTCTATACGTGTACCATTTCTAAGTCTGATTTTGTTTTCTGTATTATCCTTTAAAACTTGTCAAAAATTTATTTTCTTTCTTAACTGCTTGTTTTTTTAGTGACCATTGCTTCCTCTTCTGCTTGTACAGAGGCAGAACAGTTGTGTGTCCTGTCTATTCTCGGAGAGGCGTTCTGCCCTTTGGAATTCAGAACACCTGGTTGCACTGCAACCTCAACTCTCTGAGCTTAGGAGTTTGTAGACTATCCAGACTTTTCTCTTTGTTGGTATGGCAGTCCTATTCTCTTGTGGCTTTTTATGTCCTAAGTGGGAGCCAAGACCAAGCATGTCTAGACACCTTTGTTTTGCCCTCACGTTTGATCATTCTACTGACGGTTTGATTGGGGTAGAGTTCTAGCCTGGAAAACATTTCTGTTCAAGATTTTAAAGGTGTTGATCTGTTGTCTTAGAAGCTAGAGCTTCCATTGTTACTGAGTAGAAGTCTGGAACCATCCTGAATCGTGTTTGTTTAGATGTGATGTTTTCTCCGTGGAAGATCGTGGAGGCTGTGTCCCCGGGGTCCCGCAGTCCCAGTTTTGGCATGGGCCTGTTTGCACCCTTGTGCTGTGCATTTGGTGGATGTCTTCGATCTGGAAATCATGTCCTTTGGTTCTGGGAACTTTTCCCAAATGACTTTGCTTTCCTTCCTCCCTGTTCACTTTCTGTTCTCTTTTTGAATATTGGACCGCCTGGACTGGTCTTCAAGGCATCTTTTCTCTCTGATTTTCTAGGGTTTTGTCTTTTTGCTCCACTTCCTGGATGATTGCCTCAACTTTATTTCCAGTCCCTTCTTTGAGTTTCTTGTTTTCGCTATCAGTTTGTGTTCTCATGAGATCTTTTTCATTCTTGGATTCTCCTCTTTTTAATAGTATCTTGTTCTTATATCATAACTGCACTGTTTTCTCTTACCTCCCCTTAAAATACTAGTGAAAGTTTTTTTCTTGTTTAGGTTTTCTTTTTCCTGCATAGTTTTGTTTTTTCGGGATTTCCTTGTTTGTTTGTTTTAGTCTCAATCTTCGGAGGCTTCTCTGGATGTCTGGTGACCCTTAGATACTTGCTCAAATTTAAGAACGTAGAACCAAAAGTCATGTTTAAAGCTCCCCATTGTTACAGAATGCAATGTTTGGTAATAGTGGCGTAATTTTAAGAACTACTGTTATTTAGAAACTTAATGAAGTTTCCTACTTTAGGAACTAAATCTTGGAACTAATTTTCTTTTTTAAACCATATTAGGCCCAAGTCTGTGTTGGTGGTCTGAGAAGGAAAAAGATGAGCTGCTAAAGTTTTAGGAAAACTGTATTTTAATTATGGAAACTCTTGAAGGAAATCAGGTAAGTGTTTTCCTATATTAACAATCCTGTGTAGATGCAGGTTTTTGTTTTCTTTTTCTTCAAACATTCTGTAAAAGTAAAAAAGACAAAGAGACCAGCTTGGATATAGCGTAATAGAATACAAGTGTACTTTGTTTCCTGGTGTAGATTCAATTTAAAATTGAATACAAACTCAGGAAATTGAATAATACTTTCAGTTGATTTAAACTATCATTCAGAGAATTTGGTGTATTCAATCTTCCCTGACATTTACTTCCTAAGTGTTTGTTAGTTTTTAGTTTCCTGATGTTATGAGTTATCTCCAAAGAAATACACGTGTAGGAAAATATTACTAAAGTCACACTTAAAAAATATTACTTAAAGGTAAATTGTTATTAAGTAAATAATGACACTTTGATTTTTTTAGGTTTTCTTTTCTTTTCTTTTTAGTTTCTTTTTACCTTTGCATAACTGGTCCTGAGGATGGAAACTTGAAAAGTCATTTTCAGTTTGAGTTCGTTTTTTTTAGCATCATGGAATTTTTAAATTGAGAGGAATCTCTTAAGATTGCCTAATGCAGTGCAGTGGTTCTCAAACTGTAACAGTCCTTAAAGTCTCCCAGGTGGCTTAAGTATAAATTGCTGGGTCTGGGACCCCAAGTTTCTGATTCAGTAGGTCTGGGATGGCACCTGAGAACTTGAATATTTTACATGTTCCCAGGGGAAGCCCTGGTGTAGGGGTTCCCAGTCTGTAAGCTGCAGGCCACGCGGGGGCAGCCGTCTGTGGAGTCGTTACCAGGTGTCAGTGCAAACGCACGCTGAGCGCGGTGTGGCCTGAAATGAGGAATTACTCACATGTGCTAAATATATATGCAGATGCTTGGATGAGGAGTAGAGAAAGTCGTATGGAATTTTATGGTTTTCCTTAATCCGTAGATCTGTTAAAATCCCACTATTTAGAAATTCTGATTTACCTTTAATTGGAAGGACGTATAAATTAGCCTCTGGTATCTACAGCGCAGTCTAAGAGTAAGGAGCACTGAACTCTGACTGGCTCTGCTTCCAAATGTGTGACCCTGAACGACGTGAGTGACTGAAGTGTTTCAGTGTTTTTTCCTCCTTGTGGTGTAGTGGTGTTATCGGCCCTGCCTGTTTCCCGGGACCGTTGAGGATTACACGACGTCCTTTATGCTCAGGCCGTGATTGTGACGTGACTGCAGCTGTGTTCTGGGTTACATTTGTTAGCTTTGCCCCGCTCCGTCTCACAGCCCTGAATTCATACAGTTGAAAAACTGGGCAAGTAGGCACTTTCTGCATAGTTTTTATGCATGGTGGGGAGACGGGGGGAGGGAAACAGATGGGCTACTGTTATATAAATAGATGAAAAATTCTTCTGAGTTTTTAAAGGTGAATTTTCATTTCTTATGGCTTTTTGCTTTTGTTTTCAGATACATGTGATAAAGCCAGTCTTACCAAAGCTAAACAAGCTGTTTGAATATGCAGTGTCAGAGGAAAATGGTAATACATTCATTTTGATTTTTTATAACATTTGTAGTTTTTCCCCTTGATTTTATAACTAACCCCATTCATTGTAGAGAATGTCATATGAATATAAGAACGTGCCGCCACCAAGAGACAGCTATTGACATTCCAGATACATACCTTGTGGGTTGATTGTAATATTTTTTTCTCACTCAGTGGTGTATCCAAATGCATTTACCTGTATCCTTAAATAGTCCTTGAAAACTTAATATCAAATGGCTGCAGTGTTTTCTATAATTTAGAGGTGTGGTAATTTTATAAACTTTTGATTATGGAAAATTTCAAACACATACAGAAGATGGGTTTGTATGATGAACCCTCATCACCCAGCTTCCACAGTGAGCGGCTTGTGGCCGGCCTCTGCCTTACGTGTAACCTGCCCTGCTGCCAAGGATTCCGAGGCATGTTCCTAGACAGCGCATCATTTCATCTGTAATTATTTCAGTATATAGCCTTAAGGGCTAAGGACTCTGGTAATGTTTTAGTGATGGCATATTATACATTTTAATAAGAACTCTTTAGTATTTTAAATTTTAACTGCTTTCCATTCTTATTGTCCATATATCTGTTTCATTGTTCAAGTTACTTTTTTGGGGTTTCAGTTATTGCTCTGTAGGTTGGACTTCCTAGGAAGAGAAAATTCCAAGGTATTGTTTTAAATGTGGCTTTTAGGTCCTTAATCAGTACGGTATTATGTGAGCATTTTAGGAGAAATAAAATGAAGCCCGGAGAGCTTCCTAAAATTATTTTCTGAAATTAAGTTTAGGTCAGTGGAACAGCTAAATGCAGGCTAACGGTGTCTTGTATTCACATGAATGATAAAGTGCTTCATTACCGTGTTTACGCACGAGATTAACCTAGGTAAGTGAGTTGTAGTGCCTGCTTTAGGTAATTACAGCTTTAACGGTTTGAGCCCTTAGGGACTGAGCTTTACTAGCTGATTGCTGTGCTTGTTTTCTGATACACTGGGGTTTTTCTCAGACTGTAAGAATCTACAGTCCCACCTGGGGCTAGAATTTAATTCAATCCTGTTGTGACTTCACTTATGCATTTACTATTAAAACGATTCTCTTATTACCACATTTTGCCCTCAGCTCTTGGCAAACCAAATCAAATAGCAGTGACAGATTTTGAAAAATTACCATTGCCGAAGAACTGAACAGGCATCTTGCTGTAAATTACACACACACACAGAGGCTGATTTATTTATGGAACGCGTGGGCCAAAAAAAATGCTGTATTTTCAAAAATAGAATTAAAGGATATTTCCAAAGAGTTAAAGTATCTCTAAAGTGCGTATTGATTTCATTTTTTGTTTCTCACTCATGTATATATTTGCTTAATAGATGTTTACTTTAGTGCCCAGAACATCCTAAGCACTGGGCTAATGTGGTGAAACAGACGTGCTGTTCTGCACTTGACTTTTGTCTGTTTTCCATGAACCAATAGTTTTGATCATAAGTCCCATACAAGGGGCTGAAATGAACTCTCCAGGGAGCGAGGCCACACCCTGGAGAGGGCAGGCAGAAAGGGCCTGCCTGAGGAATGACGTGGAAGTTGAGGAGGGGGCTCTGGGTGCAGGAGCCCTGAGATGGGACCAGAGGAGCAGACCAGGGAGGCACAGGATAGTAGTGTGGGGAGGGGGTGAGGCTGGGACAGTTGTCAGGGTCAGTTCCTGCCTTGTTCTGATTCTGTTACGAGTTTTGAGAAGCCACTCAAGGGTGTTCAGCAGAGGAGAGTTTCAGGTTTCTGTATGAGAAACAAATGGAAGTAAGGTTGAGAGAAAAATGGACTGAAACCACCCTGGATCTAAGGTTCCAGCCCACGTGCGTGGGGTGACATTTGATTCTTGTAGCCTGTAGCTGCTGTAGCATTTGCTTGCTGTCTTTCTAAATAAAACTATCTGAAAACGGAATACTGAAGTTATTTTGGTTCCTCAGTAATTAGACACTCTTGGATGTGATTAAAAAGAAACTCAAGTTCGTAGCGGTGCGGGGAAATTAATGTTTGTGCGTGTGATTGTTTATGAATATATCGTCCACTGTGGAGGGACACAGTGTGAGAAGCAAATGTCAGCGCTGCGTGTTTATTTCCACAGGATGCTGGCTCTTCCACCCATCCTGGCACCTGTGTATTTATAAGAGTGTTTGAAAGTGGAAACAAAATCCTGACCAAAGAAGGCATTACCCATTTTTTGGAGCTGTGTGAAACAAGGGTTCTCCCATTTTCACCAGAATTTTCTGAGGTAATGACAGTGATTCCGTCCACGCGTTGCCTCTGTCAAAGGACGAAAGGCGAAGGCATCCGTTGCAGCAGATGAGATCTTCAGAAATAAATACTAGGGCTCTAAGATTATGAGTAACATTTTACAGATTTGCGTACGTCAAATCCTGTTTCTCTAAACTCAGCTATCGTACTTGGAAAGACTTCCTGTAATGTAGTTTGTCGACAGGTTGCCGGCCTCGTGACCAGTGTGGAAAAGGAGCTCTTTGGTGTCAGTGTTCTGAGCAGAAGTCAGCAGCATGAAGACTGCGCTAGAAGCTTGTCGGCGGTCCTGTTCCACGGTCCTGAGTCTCTGAAGTCCTGCTGCCTGTCTCGTGATGCCGCTCCCCCAGTTCTAAGTCAGTGAATTGCTATCCACTGTATTGAGCATACGTGGCCTTTTGAGCTGTGGTATTAGCGTCTACACTTCCATTTGTCAGAAAGCACCCAAAGCAAAGAGATTGTGACGATCACAGCTGTGCTTTCAAGTTTTATATTATGGTGCCTGTGAGCCATACGATCACTGACTCGGGGATGGTAATTGAGCCCCCCTTTAGAGGGAGCCTCAGTAAACTTCCCTCATCGTCCCACGGCGTGGGCGGTGCTGGACTAGGCGTCGCTTCCCTTTGTTCCCCAGCGTCTTGCTCTCCTGTGAGCTTGCTTTTGTCTAGTGATGGTTTTGAGGCTAGACCTTTACCTTCCAGGCACAGGGGCTTACATTTTCTCTCGAGTATCTTTTTGTTTTTCCTTTGTTACTACCTTTATTTTCCACCATGTGTTCCTCCTTTGTATTCCTTCCTTCCTTCTTAACATGTGTATTCTCTTCTCAGTGTTCTGTAGGTTTTTATCAGGTGGGGAAGTTCGGTATTTTGTCGTTCTGGTGGAATTAAGGTGTCCTCCAAGGCTGTCATAAGCTAACCTCCAGCAGAAGAGATGAGCTTTGCTTATAACGGCTCTTCTGTAGCCTGTGCGGGATGTGCAGGTGGGGCAGGCTGGCTTTTCAAAATTACAGTTACAATTTAACACCAAATACTGTTTTCCCTTTTTTTTTTTTTTTTTAGTTTATTGTCGGACTGTTGATGGACACACTTTCAGAGAGCTCTCTGTATAGCAGGTAAACATGCATTGTTATCAAGCAGCCGTGCAGTGATATGTGTTTCATAGACAAAGGTAACACGAGTGTGACAGTGACCAGGCTATAATGCATTTGGTGCATAAGTACACGTTGCCTCACAGACGTCCAGCTCTTTCCTGCCATGTTATCCCTTCTGCGTTTGTTACTCCTTTTGCCTTTTACTTCTATCAGGTGTTCCTCTTTTCTTTTCATTCCTACTTGGAACCCTTCCGTTCCTGGGCTTCCGGAATGAGTATCTCACAGAGCTTACTTCCTTTCCCTCACTCCTGCCTGGTTTCCGCCCTCTTGGAAATTGTAGTGGTTTGGGCTAACCAACGCTTAACCCTTTATTTTCCCCTTTTTCTTTCGATTTTGATTCATAGAAAAGTTGTGAGGATAATATAAAGATGCTCATTTGCCTTTTACCCACTTCCCTACATGATAAATGTTTTGTTTAATCGTCACCTCTCTCCCTCTGTGTGTGTGTGTGTGTGTGTGTGTGTGTGTGTGTGTGTGTGTCTGTACATCTGTTTCTTAGTTCTGTCCCCAAGCAGACATACTCATCTGCATCTCAGTGTCTGTCCATTGTTCATCCATCCATATTAAAAACCATCTTTTAATGCACCCACTTCCAGAGCAGCACCAAGAGCCCATTCTAACTTCCCTGTTTCCGTATCTGATGGGGCGGCCATTCTCCAGAACACAGCATTTATTTCCCACCTTTACCCTTTGTCAAGGTTGATAATGAGAAGAGCTGTTCTGTGGCTTGCTAGAGTTTGGAAGTTTACAGTCTGGGGATGAATTTGCTGATCCTGTTGCCCATAGCACTGTGAGTGACAGGGTAGTGGTCAGCGCCCCTTAGAGGCTGGGGCCCTGGTGTCTGTGGCGGTGCCGGGCACCTGGTAGACCCTGGTCCACGTGAACAGTGAAATGGAAGCTTGGCTGTTACCATGTTGCTCGTGTCATGAGTGAGGCGTTAGGCCACCAGAAGGGAGGGCAAGTGAGACGTCTCCTTACACTTTCTACTTTGTAGTTTTTTTGGTCAACAATTCCCAGTGACTATCTTAATCATATGCAGTTCTGTGCTAGGCACTTTGGGAGATATAAAATATGGGTAATACCCTTCCAGGAGCTCCCAAGGATTTCCTAAAATCATCCTACAGTGATGATCTGAGGAAGCAGTCAGATGTTCATTAACTACATGGCGTGAGGTCCTTAAGGTACCACACGTCAGCAGAGAGTGCACAATAAAGCACCACCCCTTTGTTATCTCAAAATGGTTTAATTATGGTGATTAAATCCAGGGTAGGGAAGAAATAGCCTATGAGAAAGATCTAAGATTATTGTTTGCAGATACCAGAGGCCAGTTACCCTTGGTATTTATCCTGTTTTTCTTTTTTTTTTAATCTGCAACAAAAGATGGCTTCCAACAGTAAAAAATGTATCTTTTACCTTAACTTTAAAAAAATATATATAGCTGCATGGTTATCAGAATCTCTACAACATAGTAGAATACTTATCTTACTAAAAGGAATGAAATTGAAATAATGTGGATTTTTTTTCCAACAGCCTTTTTAAGATATAATTCACATACCACAAAATTTATTCTTTTAAATGGTTCAATTCAATGGTTTTTCATATAATTACAAAGTTGTATACCCATCACCACTAATTCCATAGTATTGTCATCATCTCGAGAAGGAAACTTTGTGCCCATAAACAGTCACATCTCATTCTCCGTTTCCCCAGCTCCTGTCAGCTAATTAACTTTGTATTCTCAATTTTTCATATAAAAAGATTTGTGTATTTGCATAATCCAAACATTTCATATAAGGGAAATCATATAATGTGGCCCTTTGTTTTATGTCTGGCTTCTTTCATGTAGTATAATGTGTTTAAGATTCATCTGTTTTGTAACATGTGCCCATATTTCATTCCTTTTCGTGGCTGAATAATATTCCACTGCAGAGATACTTCACATTCTCTTTATCCACTCATCAATTGGTAGATGTTTGGATTGTTTCCGCTTTTAACTGGTATGAATAACTCCTTTGAATATTCACAGAACAAGTTTTTGTATGGACATAATCTTTCACTTCTCTTGGTTATATACCTGGAAGTGGAATTACTGGGTCGTATGGTAACTCTGTGTTTAGCTTTTAGAGGAGCTGCCTGTTTTCCACACTAGCTGCCCTGTTTTGCATTCCCACTGGCAGTGGATGTGTTTAGTTTCTCCACGTCCTTGTGAACAGTGGTTACTGTTTGTCCTTTGGATTGCGCCGCCCTAGTGGCTGTGCAGTTACATCCTTACGGGTTTGATTTGCATTTCCCCGCATGATGTCTGATGGTGTTGAGCATCTTTTCATGTGCTTATGGGCAACAGTGATTCCTTAAAACTTTTTCTTTCAGGTAGTTTCCTGTTAAAGTTTATTCAGAGGACGACAAGTAGACATTGGTGTGCTGTCCCCATTCTGCTTCTGTTTAAGGCTTTGGCAAATGTCCCAAGATGTAAAACTCTGTGTATAGAAGGCCTTCTTGCCCTCAGGTAATTTACTGTGTGTGTGTTCACATATGCTTATTTGTCAAAACTTTTTATTAGTAAGTTTTGTTTTCTCTTCTGCTTTATTAACCCATAGTGAGTGGTTTTAGTTAAATCTGGCATTGGCATTTTTTTAGCTCTTAATTTTATGTAAAAAACAGTAAATAAAAAAACTATTATTCATATAGTTGAACTTGTTTTGTTTTATGAATTACTAATTTAAATATATGCCTAATTTATACATATATACTAATATATGTACTAATATATAATATATGAAGCTGTAAGGAAAATATATAAACTAATATAGAGTAATGTATATTAATGTATACTAATTTAAACATACCAACTTAAATATATTTATATAAATTAAAGCAGTAATTTAAATTATTAAAGACTAATTTAAATATATTAAATTTATATAAATATATACTGTTGGATTTTGACCACTTTAAAATAAAGTCATTAAGTTGTTTTTATTATAATGATATGTAGGAAACTGGAGATAAAATATCCAATGGCAATATTAATTACAAAGTATTTGAAAAAATGTAAAATTCTTACTTTGAAACTATCTTCATTTATAGTCTTACTTTTAAAAGAGATTTGTTTCCTATTAAAATTGAGCTCTGTTCGAGGCCTTAGTGGAAAACAGCAGCTTTGAGACACTCCTGGCAGTGACCTGCATTAGAAAGGCAGACGTTACCAGCCCAGGTGTCAGTGCTCACAAGTGCTCAGAGCGGTCTTTGGGGCCGTGACGTGCATGTGTTTTCCCGGTGTCAGGGACGCCCTCCAGGGCACCTCGGTCACACATCAGATTCTGCTGAGAGGGGCGGCCCAGTGCTGTCTCCTTCAGACGGCCGTGGGTCTGGTGGATGTGGTGAGTTTGTCTTTTCGCTCATGTTAACTTCAGTTTACAAGTCTTTCTCAGTGGGTGGGTGT
Organism: Camelus dromedarius; assembly: GCF_036321535.1. Classification (NCBI taxonomy): domain Eukaryota; kingdom Metazoa; phylum Chordata; class Mammalia; order Artiodactyla; family Camelidae; genus Camelus; species Camelus dromedarius. The sequence goes on from NC_087443.1 coordinate 3,920,723, forward strand.
TCATGAAAGAGTTAGCTCAACAGGGCTGTGCTGCTGTCGTTAGAAAGCCCGGGGCGTCGGGCTGGCCCTGGGTGGCATCCGGGACCTGGGCCTCCCGGGGGGGCTCCCGCCACCCCGCCCACGGCAGAGCGGGCCCTGCGCCCCAAGTGCTCGTGCAAACGGCGCGGCTTGTGCTCAGCAGCCGTGTCCCTCCCGGCTGCCTGGGGCCCTGGCGCGTGCTACGCAGAGGGCGTCTGCCCCCAAAACCCCTGGGCGCCGAGTCTCTGAGCTCCCCTGGCAGACACTGTGCGAGCTGGTGGGGTAACTAGGGGACATGCTGGGGGAGCGCTCTGGGCGACTTTCACCTCGTTTCCTCAGTGTTTTTCTCCACATCTTCCAGTAAACTGACATTCAAGGAATACATACTATAGTCTGCGTTTTTTACAGAGCCCTGGGAACGCTATTGCTGAGAACGGGTCAGCAAACTTTCTTTTGTGAAGAGCTGGACTAGCATTCATTTGAGCCCTTTCAGTCATACTGTCCCTGTCACGACTCAGAAGCAGCCGCAGACCATTTATAGATAAATGGGCGTAGCTGTGTCCCAGTAAAACTTTTGACATGACGGGCTGTGAGTGGCTTTGCCAACCCCAGCCCCTGGCTTACAGCCAGGTATCTTAACTGTGGATGTGCAGTCTTAGGTGAATGAAAAGGTGTAAGTGGGTTTCTTAAGGCAGGGGTCATTTTTGTGGCTTTGAAAAGTAGGATTCACTTTTTGAATTTTGTTTATTTATTTTTATTGAAGTACAGTCAGTTACAATGTGTCAATGTCTGGTGTACAGCACAGTGTCCCAGTCATGCATATACAGACAGACATTCATTTTCATACTCTTTTCTATTAAAGGTTAATTACAGGATATTGAATGTAGTTCCTTCTGCTATACAGAAAAAAAAATTTTTTAACTATTTTTGTATATAGTGGCTAATATCTGCAAATCTTAAACTCCCAAATTTATCCCTTCCCACAAATTCACTTTTGATCTAAGGAATAAGTAATTCCTTACAGGATGTTTTTGTTTTTGCCTTTAGATTGTGACCATCTTGTCTCTAAGATGGTAACCTTGATTTTAAGGGAAGCAGATTGACAAAGTCCTCTTTCATTTTCAATAATGGTTAGTTGTTTGTAATCAGTATCTTCACCTTAAAAGTTGGATAACATTTTCTTTTTAAAAAATAGCTTTTGAATTAACTAATAGTGTTCTACTTTAAATAGTATGCTAGATTACTTTTACACTGATTTCTTATTCAGTTAAGAATTTTAAATGACTAATTTTTTCAAACTGTCCCCAGGAGAGAGTGTCACTGTTGGACGTCTCAACTTTTCTCATGTCTGTGAGGCAAGAGGACCCCTTAGGACGATGGACTTCACTGTGGACAGAGGTGAGATTGCAAATAATTTAATGATAGGGTCTTTGAAAACTTTGTGAAAAAACTCTTTCTAGTAGAATTCATTTTACATAAAATATAGTGATTGCTTTGTTATCTATCAACAGAGATTTTAAAAAATCGTTTACTTTCATTGAGTGGACTTAATTAATAATGCTGCTAAGATTCTGGCGGACAAGTGGGAGACAGGAACTGTCTGGGACAGAGAAAGCCCTGTTTAGAGGATAAGGTGGTGTCAGTGCTCAGATCGCGCTTCTGGGTGAGGTCTGCGTTAGGAGTAGTGGTGGTATTAGACTCAGAAACAGTGAGAAATGCAGACTCGTCTTTCTCTGTTTCCATTCGTTCACTGCACTTTGATCTGCTCAGGGTCCCAAGCCTGACGCTTGACAAATTCGTGATTCTTCCTGACTTTTTGCATCGAATTCACCATGAAACCGTCAGTCTCTTTCCCCTTTTCCAGCCGTTGCTCTAGGGGAGACCCTCCCCTGGTGCCGCCTCGGCTCTGGGGGCTTCTTCCTCCCCAAGAGCCTCATCTGCTCCCCCCATGAGGCAGGGCCTCAAGTCCCCCTCCTCCTCCTCCGCTTGGTTTTGAACAGGGGGTGGGGGACTCAATTCATGCTACTGATGTTGGCACTTCTCTGTTACAGACTCGGCTGAATTCTAATCTGTGTCCTCTGTAGGTTATATACTTTTTGAAGACAGGAGCCTTTTTTTTTTTTAATTTTGTATTTCTCCAGTGCCTAAGAGACCACTGAGACTCGGGATGTCATTATTTCCTATAGAAAGCACCTCTGGCTTCGGGGGCACAGAGAGAAACGAGAAATCAGGTTGAACTATGTTAACACAATTTAGGCACAAAATAATGAGGGTGCAGAGTTAGCGGAATGGCAGAGGGGGTGAGGAAGGGGCTACCTGGGGCCTTTAAGAATTCAAATATCACTTTATTTTCTTGATCATAGTACATCTAATTAGGTGGAATCTGAAAAATTTGAAACCGTGGAAAGCAAATAAAAATCACCTGTAATGCCAACCGTCAAATCCGTACTTTTTTAATTCTTAATTTTTTGAATGTGTGTATTCTCACTCTTGTTTTCTCACTATATGCATTTATTTTAAATGATATTTTAATACATATTATATTTCTAAGCAAATTAAGATTATACTGTTTTGAATTTTATTTTTCATCTTCACATACATTTGAGTATTTTACAGCATGTTGCTAAAGAATTTTCCAGTATGCGATATTTAAAAATTCAGTTGGGGGGGTAATAGCTCAGTGGTAGAGCACGTGCTTAGCATGCACAAGGTCCTGGGTTCAAGCCTCAGTACCTCCATTAAAAAAATAAATAAAATAAAAACTCAGTTGATTAACTATTTTAGAGTTTACTTAATCAGTTCCATTTGTTGGACTTTTGCTTCAAACCTTATTTCATCTAGAAATGTGTACAGCTAGAAGATAAGGATTTTAATGGGTCTAAGAAACAGACCCTTCTCACACCGAAAAATGTTAATTCATTTCTTGATGTCAAATATTCAGTGTTTAACTTTCTCCAGATGTTCAATTAATTTTTTTTTCCGTTTGTTTTTTGCATTTTGTGTGTTCAAGTATTCAGTTTTGTTCAAGTACCTAAATAGGGTCTGTTCATTGCAGTGAAACGTATAGTTTGCACATTGTGGTTAATCCATCCAAAGCTTATCTTGGTATCTGGTGTGAGCCGTGAGGTGTAAATGAAAAAAGTGCATGTACACATGTTTCAGACTGTGCTTAGCCCGTTCTCAGTATCTGCTGCGAGTCTTGTCTTTTCCCATTGGTTTCATCAGGCAGCTGCTTGTTTTGTTTGTTTTTAAGGAACCAGTCCTTAGATTTCTTTCTTTCTTAATTTCTCAGTTCTCTCATTCATTCATACCTGTTTTCATTTTTCCTTCTTTTACCTTCTTTTAGTATGTCTTGCTGATCTCATAGCATCTTCATTTATTGAAAATTCAGTTGCACACCTTCCACACACCAGGCTTTGTGCCAGGTGTTGGGAATGCAGTGGTCAGCAGATAAAGATGCCCTGTCCCCAGGAAGCTTATAGTTGAACCCAGACTTTAATTCTCTTTGTTTAATAATACAAGCGTATCTATATACAGATAGATAGGCAGTTGTATGAGTGTAGATATGGCTGTTTTATATAACTTTTGCTACAGAGTCATATTCTCATTATTGTGTAAATCTCTACTGTATAATGTTGAACCATAGAAAATTGTTGATATTCAGGATCAACACAGGATCAACCCAAAGAGGAACACAGCAAGGCACATGGTCATCAAATTGACCAAAATAAACGATAAGGAGAAAATATTAAAATCAGCAGTAGAAAAGCGACAAAAAACATACAAGGGAACTCCCATAAGGCTATCAGCTGATTTTTCAGCAGAAACTCCACAGGCCAGAAGGGAGTCGCACGATATATTTAAAGTGATGAAAGGGGGAAACTTACAATCAAGAATACTCTTTCCATCAAAAACTTCACAGATAAACAAAAGCTGAAAGATTTCAGCACCACCAAACCAGCTTTACAAGAGATGTTAATGGACCTTCTCTAGTCATCAAACCATAAGAATAGAGAACAAAAAGAACAACAACAACAAAAAAAACTTACAAAAGATTGCTTTGGCTGTTCAGGACCTTTTGTGGTTCCTTATAAATTTCGGACTTGTTTGTTCTAGTTCTGGGAGGAGTGTTGGGAGTATTTTGAGGAGGGTTGCACTGGATCTGTGGGTTGCTTTGGGGAGTGTGGCCATATTGATAGTGTTGGTTCTTCCAATCCAAGAGCACAAGAGATCTTTCCCTTTCTTTGTGTTATTTTGGTTTTCAGAGTATGGTAACCTCCTTGGTTAAGTTTATTTCTAGTTTATTTCTAGTATTTTGTTGTCTCTGATGTAGTAGAAATGTCTCAGTGAGTTAAAAGTTTCTGGTTTTTGAAGTGAAAAAAAAGTGAATGAAGGGCTGCATATGGCAACATATCTTTTTTATGGGTGAGTTGTATTCCATAGTGTGTGTGTGTGTGTGTGTATATATATATATATATATATATATATATATATATATATATATATATATATATATATACTGCATCTTCGTTATCTATTCAACTATTGATGTGCACTTAGGATGCTTCCGTATCTTGGCAATTATAAATAATGTTGCTGCTAATAGCAGGGTGTATGTATCTTTTTGAATTAATTTTTATTTTGTGGTTGGCTTTGTTCTTTTGTTAACTATGTAAGTTTAAAAAGCTAAAGCTCTAGACGTTCTCAGAAACAATGAACAGTACATATAGGTAAATTTTCAAAATATATCTGCAGTAAAAAAAAAAAGGGTCTATCAAGCCATGAGAGACATGAAAGAAACTTAAAAGACATAATACTCAATGGAAAAAGCCAGGCTGAGAAGGCTACAAACTGCATGATTCCAACCAAATGACATTCGGGAAAAGGCACAGCTACAGAAACAATAAAAAGATCGTGGGGAGAGGGAGGGAGGGATGAATAGATGCAGCACAAGGGACTTTTAGGGCAATGAAATTATTCTGTGCGATACTATAGTGGCTACATGTCATTGTGCATTTGTCAGAGCCCACAGAACGTAGAACATCAACAGTGAGCCCTACTGTAAACTGTGAACTTTGGTTCACAATACTGTGCCCATGCTGGTTCATCGATACTACCAAACATGCCACACTGATGAGGGATTTTCAGGCTAGGGGAGTATGTATGTTTGGATGCGGAGGACTGTGTGTGAACACGCTCTATTGTCTGCTCAATTCTGCTGTGAACCTGAAACTGCTCTAAAAGAATAAAGTCTATTTTTAAAAAAGAAGAGTATGGATTAATTTGTGATGTAATCTTAAAGGACAAATTATTCAGGCCTATAAACAGATTGAATAGCATATTCAATTAAAAACATGTGTCTTTAAAAACATTACTTAGAGCAAAGGAGACAGACATCAAAGTGTACAGTGTGATTTATTTCATTTTTATCAAGTTCAGCCACCATCCAACTGATGGATGCATGTCTTCAGTCTCTGTGTTTCCGTTGAAATGTGACAGAGGTGTGTATTCTGTGTTCATGGATATGGTTCAAACGTATGGTTCTTACATTGACTTTCTGGATACTGTTGAGGGTTAGGAATTTGAAAAATGTGTGAAATCATAAACTTAACATCGATACACTTCACTATATTTTTATTCTATACAGAGATAAACACAAAAAGAAAGAGGTAAGAAAAATCACCATTGGACAGTAAGGGAGAGAATGACACTTTGGCTACAGCCCCTCCCCTCTGACACAGCCCCTCTCCCACACGCTGGTAGCTGACCCATCCGGGATGTCAGTTGCTGGCTGGGTTCCGGGTGGAATGTTGGGGTGTCCCCCGGGGCTTGTTGTGGCTGGGGCTCCAGGGTAACCGGGCAGAGCCCTGGGAGGGTCCGTGCCATGGAGGGGCTGCTGTCCTCCATGGAGCTTGGCTTTGGGCTGATCCTGAGGGAGCTGAGCGCGGTCCTGGTGTCCCTGCTCCCCGATGGCCTGTCTGCTCAGCTCATGCTCCAGAGCCTCCAGTGGGAGACTCTGTTGAGTCTCCCTGTCCTCACCTCGCTGCTGGCTGTCTTATTTGGCTGCAGGCTCACTCACTCTGTTAGAAGTCGCCTGAATCACACACACAAAAAGCAGCTGGCACAAAGACTGGCTGCCCAGATCGAAATGAAGTGCCAGCTCATCGACCGGCTTTACGCGGGTAGACAGGAGTGTGCCGGGGTGGAGACAGCTCTGAAGAACGCCGGGCGAGAGAAGGAGCCAGCAAACATACCCGGCCTCGCTGCCGCTTACAGACACTTGGTGTCCGTCAACCTGAGTTCCAGGAAGGAAGTCAGTTGTGTCATCGAAGAACTGAGGAAAGAGAGATCCCTGCAGTTGATTCAAGCAGAGATGGCGGAGATGCGGAGAGTGCTGGCGTTCCTGGAGGAGGTCACCACAAGCAGCACATCGCAAGGGGCTGTTCCCACCGAGCCGGGAGACCCTGCGCCAAGCCCTGCTGGTCCCTCTCCCAGGAGTGGGCCCTCGTGTTAAAGCCGCGCTGTGCCCTCCCCTCTCACGCAGGCCTCCCAAGCTGCCGGGCTGCGTGCACTCACCCGGTCAGATCTCCTCCTGCGCTGCCCTGAGGCCAGTGGATGGAGGGCAGTCCCCTCCTTTGGACCAGAGTTCCTCCAGCTGTACCCGTGAGCACAGCAGTGAACACCTGCACGGTCAACTTCTCCATCTCCAATGTATTCGAATTCCCAGAACACACCAAGGAACGTGGGACTTCCTCAGTATTCACAGACTGCTTGGATTGTCTCTAATTGGCAGTGAAGGAAATGTGTTTAAGAGACTGATCTTTTACTCAGTTTGAACGTTCCTTGCACCCCATTTCTCAAGGCAGTTTTAGTAACTATTATACATGAGCTGTATAAGAGAACTGTATATACAGGTTTCTGTACACAAATATTGCAGTGTGATTTGATAATATGTGTAGTTTATCAGTATAGGCTTTTAGTTGGCCATGGTATTTTTTCTAGAGTTAAAATCTTAAAAGTCATCAGTTTAAGCTAAAGAAATGTTTATTCTTGAGTTTTGTATTTAAAAAAAAAAGACAATGTCTTTGAGATGATAATAGAGTATGCTTGTAAGAGTTTTTATTGAATAGTTATATTCTGTTGTAACGGTAGATATACTTAAAAATAAATTTGTTAAATTACATGGAGACTGTTTCTTTTTCCTGCAATAACGTTGCAGTATGAGTTTTCTGATCAAGAAGAAATCCACCTGGACAACTTGCGGGAACCTCCACACCCCTGCCCCTCCTGTCTCGCTTGCCATCTTGCACTCACACGTCAGTGGAAAGCCAGGGCAGGGTTGGGGTTTTCTTTTCACGCATAGTTAAGTTTTAGGCCCGCAGTTAGTGCCGTTATTCACAGACGATGTGCTCTCCCTGTGGAATGGGCGCAAAGTGGTTTTGATCATGGTGGAAGGGACGGAGCTCATAGCACTCTTTTAATGGAGGGAATCACGTGAATAAACGACAGAGGGAGCACCATGATGAGGTGTATGACATTTCCTTGAATTGATTAAAAAAAATTGCGCTTGGGTTGGAGAAGATAAATTAAAACTAAAACGTAGTCCTGTCTTCCTGATGGGGAGGACAGGATGATTCCAAACACATTCCAGGTGAAACAGAAGCGGTGGCGTTTCAGAGGTGACACACATACAAGGACAAAGAGGAGAAGCGGAAGCAGGGGAATGTGGACTGGTCTTGGCAGAAGCGGTCCTGAAGCCCTCTTCCAGGAAGGGACACCTGAGCATGAGGGACACCTGGAGAGGAGCTCTGTGGGTTGAGGGGACAGTAAGGTGATAGCTCTGAAGGCGTTGTCATGGTCACACTGTGTGTGAGGACCAGTCTGACTCAGAGTATCCATGATGCAGTGAAAGAATGGGAGAAGTGAGGGTACGGCTATCAGGGGTCAGAGGATGGAAGGAATTGACACCATGACACTTTGATTTCAATTTGAAAGGTTGTTGGCTACCAGCTTGGACAAAAAGATAAAATGGGTAGGATACCATGAGTGTGATTTGAGGCTGATGATGTTGGTGACTGGACCAGGGGAGCGATGGAAGTGCATGTGGAGCAGTGAAACTGGTTCCCCCTCGAGTCCTGCAGGCAGAGACCATGGGACATAAAGGGGTTTGTGGGTTGAGGAAAGCAAAGAGTTGGGATTGAGATAAGAAATCCAAGTGAAGCATCTACATCAGAGGTGATGACTTCCAGTGAAACACGTGTGAAAAACAGGAGTGCATTTGGAAGAGAAATTGGAAAGGGACTGTCTTGAAGAAGACTTTAGACAAGGTCCCATGACACCAGAGTACAAATGCCCAGTGCTCAGGGGGTACAAATGTCTTGGGGTCAGGGAGGGATTAGAAGGGCAGCTACAGACTCAGGGAGGAGTGTTACTGTAGCAGAGACACAGTCCAAGGGCTGGGTCAACTTCACAGGGGAAACTCCATGGGCCTGTTTGTGCTCCCAGGTCAGCTTGGGTTTCTCAGTACCAACAATAAAACAAAGGGCCACAGTGGTGATCTCCTTGAGTGTGTCCCCACGTGCTGCAGTTTGAGTTGTGCAGAATCCCCATCCTGGTCCCTTTTCACAACAAGGGAAGTGACACCTCAGGTAGTCACAGAGCCCTGGAGAGCAATGAGGAACGTGGTGTGAAGGATCACAGGAGAGTCATGGCACAGGAAGTGCTCCTGTTATCTCTTGCTCTTGTAAAATGATGGCATCCTGTATTTGACCTGTGACTCAGCCTGAGATAGGGGTTTGAACTCGGGTCTACGTCCAGGCACCCTGTTCCCCTCTCTATCAGGTGATCTTGGGGTGGTACGAGATCCTACTTTCCTTATGCTTCTGAGGGTGAATTCCACACTATCATCCTATGAACCTCTGAACCCATTACCTCCCACTTCCCAAGGCTGGGGTTGAGCATCCTTTAGCCAGAACATTAGAGCCCATGCTAGCAGTGTCACATGTGTCTTAACCCGGAGCAGGAGCCTCACCTCCCTTGGAAAATTAGAAATATGCTGGAATAAGGGACAGTGGTCGGATACCTGGATGCTTAAAGGAGAATATTCAGATTACTCTAAAAATGAGATACTTTCATTTACATACATAAAGTGACTTAACTCACTAAGAAAGGAGAATTGACATTTGGGGGACATTTTTTTAGTATGAAAAGTTCACTATCAATGTAGTCAGATCCTTTTAAGAAATTCATTCTTTAGTTCGTTCGTTCTTCCTTCCTCCCTCTTTTCTTTTCTTTCTTTTTCGCTTTTTTTTTTTTTTTTTTTTTTTGCCTAGGGCCATGGGATTCAAATTTGTTAGATGGGAGGGTGGGGAGAGGGAGATGCACTCGCCCTCACTGTCCCTAGCATAGTGCAAAGTCGGCATACCTCTGCCTGTCCAGGTAGGGGTGGGGAACTGGGAGAGCCCACAGCCTCAGTCCTAGAGGCAAGCTGAGAGAGAGGTGGCGGAAGTCTGTGTCTTCCTCATCACAGAGGCTCAGGACCCCCTCCACCTCGGCCCATCCCCTACAGGCAGGCTCAGATGTCAGTGGGCTCCCGGCCTCAGTGCCAACACCCTCTGTCCTGACTTGGTCACCAGCAACGTGTGTTCTCCAAAGATCACCGACAGGAGCATGAAGGGTATGTTCCTGCGGTGCTGCAGAAACCACAGGTGGCGCTGACCTGCTCAGAGATGGTGCTGGCCATCTGCTTGTCATTCTCTAGATCCCCAGGTGTCACCAGCACCGCGCCTTCACTCAGCACCAGGTAACAGAGCTGGTCTAGGATTCGCTCCAGCCCCGGGGTCAGGTTAGAGGCAACGCAGCCTTAGGTGCTGGAGGGTGCTTTCTGCCAGACTTGGCTTCCGGGTCCACTTCAATTTGAAAATTTATTGACGTAAAATTAGAGAGAAGAACCATAGAGCCTGAGGCAGCTCCCAGCCCCCACCTCTGTCAATTACTGATCTGTTCTTTGTAACTCAGAGTCAGGTTTTGGTGTTTTGACAGTTTTGGGGGTTTTTTGTTTGTTCCGTGTTTCTTTTTTGGTTCCACAATGTGAGATCATGTGATACCTGTCTTTCTCTGTCTGACTTATTTCAGTGATCATAAGACCCTCCAAGTCCATCTGTGTTGCTGCAAATGGCAAGATAGCTTTCTTTTTATGTCTGAAAAATATCCCATATATACTCAATCGGATACTGACTGTATCTATGCATCCCCTTTTCACGCATGTGGAATATGTGTATCATGTGTGTATATCACATTTTCTTTATCTGTTCATCTATTGGAAACTTCAGATTACTTCCATGTTTTGGCTGTAGTAAATAATGCTGCATTAAGCAGGGGGATGCAGACAGGTTTTTCTGTCACTGTTTTTGTTTCCTTTGGATAAACACCCAGAGGGGGATTGCTGGATCATACAGTAGTTCTTTCTATTTTAATGTTTTGAGGAACCTGCATACTGTATTCCATAGTGGCTGCGTCAATTTACATTCCCGTAGCGGTGCAGGAAGATTCCCTTTCTACCCTGTCCCGGCTAGCACTTGTTATTTCCTGTCTTTCTGATAACAGCTGTTCCAGTAGGTGTGAGGTGCAATCTCATTGTGGTTTTGATTTGCATTTCCCAGATGATCTGTCACCTTGAAGATCCTTTCATGTGTCTGTTGACTTTCTGTATGTCTTCTTTGAAAAAATGCCTACTCAGATCATCTACCCAGTTTTAATCAGATTGTATATTCTTTTTCTTTATTTTTTCTTTTTCTTTTTTTTTTTTTGCTATTCAGTTATAGAAGATCTTTATATATTTTGGATCTTAACTACTAACCATCTATGCGTTTACAACTATTTTCTCCCATTCCATAGGTTGCCTTTCCATTCTGTTGATGGTTTCCTTTGTTATGCAAAAGCTTTTAGTTTGATGCAGTCCCATTTTTTTCATTTTTGCTTTTGTTGCCTTTGCTTGTGGTATAAAATGTTAAAAATCAGTGTTAAGACCAATATCAAGGAGCTTAGCACCTATGTTTTCTTCTGTAAGTTTTACATCTACATTCAAGTCTTTAATCTACTTTGAGTTAGTTTCCGTGTGTGGTGTAAGCCAGTGGTAAAGCTTCATTCCTTTGCATGTGGCTCTTCTGTTTTCCCGACACCATTTATTGAACAGACTGTATTTTCCCCATTGTATATTCCTGGTCCCTTTTATGTAGATTGATTAATTCGTGGGTTTATTTCTAGGCTCTCTATTCAGTTCCACTGCTCTGTGTGTCTGTTTTTATGCCAGCACCGTATTGTTTTGACTCCTGTAGCTTTGTAATAAAGTTTGAAGTGAGGACGTATGATCCATCCAGCTTCGCTCTTCTTTCTTGATATTGCTTGTTCATTGAGGGCCTTTTTTCTCTTCTATAAAAATTTTTGGATCATTATTCTCTTTCTGTGTTCCCACCCTGTATGTTGCTTGTCCTGAGCCTTCCCAGCCCTCAAGCCCACAGTCTGTTGGGTGAGGCTGGGTCTTGGTGCTAATGATCAAGTCAGGGTGTCAGCCTCCAGGGAAGCTCATTTACATGAACACTCCTGGAATGTCCACCATCAGCTTTTCTGTCTCCAGGGTGAAGCACCGCCACCCCCTAGGTCCCCAGGAGACCTTTCAAAACCAGCAGGCAGGCCTGTTCCAGGTTCCTATGAAATCACTGCCTCTGCCCTTGGACCTGGCACATGCAAGTTTCTGTGTACGTGTCCCAAGAGAATGAAGTCTCTGTTTCCCCCAGTCACGTTGGGCTCCCGGAGGTAAGCACCCCTGGCCTTCAAAACCAGATGTCCTGGGGTCTCCCCCTCCCACCACCAGAGCCCCGGGCTAGGGAGCCTGACGTTGGGCTCAGAGCTCTCCCTTCTGTGGGGGGGTCTCTGTGACTTAAATACTCTTCAGCGTGTGGGTCACCCACCCAGGGGGTACGGGGCCTGATTATATCATGACCACACCTCTCCTACCATCCCCTGTGGTTCTCTCTATATATTTCCAGTTGAAGAAGATCTTCTGTGCTAGGTTCCAGTCTTTCCCAATTGTTGCTTAGCAGTCAGTTGTGGTTTGGTTGTAGCTGTGAGAAGGGGTCAACCCGTGGTCCTACGACTCTGCCATCTTGACCCCCCGATACTCTACTCTATTTTAAGCAGACATGCAGAGCTGTGATGTAGGTCGGGCATAGCCAGTACTTTCCCACCCACCCAGGCTGTGACTTTTTCTCATGGGACCCAGTGCCTGACTCGGGTGCCCAGTCGTCCCTGATACACTGCGCTTCGGAAGAAGCCGGTTTTCTCATAGTTTGAAATAACAAGACAATTGCTTCCACTAGAAGATTCCCCCAAAACATTGACTCTTACAAACTTGGTTTGCATCTATCAGCGATTCTATCAGCTCTGAGCACGCCTGCCATTTTTAATGTGGCCATCAGAGGGCAGTGTGTGGCTGCTTGTGACAATAGCACTGCCCCACATCACAAGGTTTACAAGTTAGTCTTCTTCAGAACATGCTTTACAACCTTGGATAATTTCATTAAGGAACATTTAATTTCCTTTTATTCTTAAATCATTGGGCATCTAATGATAACTCTTTGCAAAAAACAATGAAACGTAATGCACTGAGGGGGGATGGTCCTCCTTACACATGCAGGCACATAAAATTATGAATGTCTAAATGAAGGTGGACCCTTGCCTAACATAATATTTAAAAACTCATCCAAAATGGATCAAACACCTAAATATAAGAGCCAAAACTATAAAGTTGATGGAACACTTAGGAGCAGATCATGGCTTTGGTTTGGGCATCAGTTTCTTAAAGGTAATATCCAGTCCACCAAAGGAAAAACAGATGTATCAGGTAAAGCGTCACCAGCATGACTGCTTTCCATTTGGCTCTTAATGCGCTTCAGGCCCGGGGTAAGAATGACAAAGCATTTCTCAAGTAACGCTGCCAAACCCATTAAGCAGAGCCAGTTAGTTTCTCCATTGTACAGATGGGGTCACTGAGGCTCAAAGCTTTAACGGGATCAGTCAGCTAAGAAGAGATGACTCAGACTAGACTGCAGTCTCTCTGTCTTCACACTCTGTTCTCCTTCCACACTGCTCCTCCCTGGAACTCAGGGGTCCTGGATTCTTCCAGAGATACATCCTGAGACCTGGAGACCTCACTGACTTCAGGGGCAAGGCCACCAGCCTATGACTGGGGTTAGGCTCGCTGGCCAGGAATGGCCAGCCCTGGCCACTGTGGGCTCTCCCAGTACCAGCATCAGCCTGTATCTTCCTAGGAGGAGGTTTCTCTGTGGGCGCCAAGAGCAAAGGGTCACGTATCCTCAGAGCTCAGCGGTCCCCCCGTAGCATCTGGTTGCAGCCTGCATGGCAGGTGGGCCCTGCGGGGTCTGCTGCACACTGGGTTGAAATCCTTCCTCTGCCTCTCTGCGGGGCAGAAAAGACGGCAGTTTCTTTAAGCTGCGTTAACTCAGCAGCCAAATAGGAAAGTATTTCCACTTTCTTCCTGCAGTTGTTGTGAGATTCAGTGAGATGACTCCTGTCCAGAGGAGAGACCCAGGCAGGGACTCAGTACTCCTCAGGCGCGCCTGCTGGTGCAGCCGCGCTGCGAGCCCGCTGCTGCCGCGGGCGCCCTGCCTCCGCCCACTCTGCTCCCCCTGCCGCCCGCCCAGCCCCCTCAGGCTCCAATGGTTCTCCAGAAAGCCTTCGTTCACACTCCCATTTGAGTGGGGCGCCCCTTGGCTGGCCGTGGGAAGCAGCAGTGGGGCTCACACCGTCAGGCCCAGGGTGTCTCTGGCACTGGACGTGACCGGCTGCTCAAGACCGCATGCCTGCGATGTGGACATCGTGAGTGTTGAGCGCTGACCCTGGAGCGCCCTGAACAGTGTTGTCTGCTCCCTGGGCCGTACGTCAGGGTGTCCAGTAAGGGGCTCCGTCTTCCAAGGCAGCCACAGTGAGCTGCCCTGAGCTCCCTGGGACCTGCCCTCCAGCCTCACCTGTGCCCTCACCGGGAGACAGCATCTCAGGTTTCCACAGCTACCAGCTGCTTTTAGGTGCTCGATACTGAAAGTCAGCTTCTGGAGAAGAATTTAGTTTTTAATGGAAAAATTATTGGGAAGCACCTGGGCCACTTGTTATAAACCAGCCCAGAGCCTGTGCCCCTAACCATCATGGCCCCGCCCCGCCCATGGTAGCCCTTTCCCTTGGTCCCCACTGCTCTCCACTCTGGCCTGCTCCCTGTTCAGTCAGAGGCTTCTGTCTCTTTCCCCAGGGAAAGCCCTGGGCGTCCTCCCTGTGCAAATCTATGTTCTCTGCATGGGAGTCCATCCCTTTGCAGAGGAGAGAGAGCAGGCTGACCTCCAGCCTCAGATGAAGTGCACTCCCTCTGACCTTCCTTTGAGGGAGGTGAGGGTTCCCCTGTTCTCCTCACCTGGGGTCTTGGGCAGGAATCAGAGCCCCCTCCCATGCAGAAGCTGAATGTGAGGGGTAGCAGGGCTGGAGGCTGGCACAGGGGCAGAGCCAGGGAACACTGCTGGAGGGGCCTGAGGGGTGGCTAGGGCTGTGCCCACCTCAAAGCCCCCAGCCTGAGGCTCTGACCTTCCCACAGCTTCCATGAGCCCCTGCTGTGCTTTCCTAAGGCCTCTCCTGCTCACAGAGCTAAGGTGGTTCTTGCTGCTGCAACTCAGCTTCATCTGGTCTGAACACATTCAAGGCCATGGCTGTAACTCACTGACTTGCCCTTAGAGGTGCTTTCTTATGAAGCAGGAGCCCTGGCTTTGAGCAGGAAGTAGCGACTCAGCCTGAACCCTCCACTGACCTGGAAGCAAGGCCTGGTGTCTTTGCTCAGAGCTGACTTGTGGAGCTGGAGAGGCCCCGGTGGCTCTTGGGTGGGGCCAGGGCAGGGCCTGGGTGTGTCATGTAAAGGGGCCTGGGTGACATGTGCTCCAGGGAATGGAGCACGGGATGCTGTGGCAGGAAACCTGGGGGGCAGGGACTCGAGTGGCCCTTCCCGGCTCCATACGTCACTCTTAGATGCCCTGATGGCCTCCCACTCCTGACCTGGCCTCCTCCCTGCCTCCAGTGTCAGATCCAGTCTCTCTGGAGGCCCTGCTTCCCAAACAAAGCTCAAGCTTGATAAAGAGACCACAGATATTAGAAACTGCATCAACAGTTAAACACATGTATAACTTGTGTTCCAATACTTCCACTTATAGGCACCAGTCCTAAAAAATAGAGAGATTTATGGATGTAGATGGACCCTTCAGTACAATTATGAGAGTAAACAAGTGCAAATGGCCCAGCTGTGCACAGCTGGGGCTGCAGAGCGAACTGTGGTGTGCGGCCGCTGATAAAGCCTAAGGGAGACGGGACTGACTGCGTGTCCACCTGGGGGGACATCAGGTTACCGAGGAGCACAGCCCAGGAGCCTCCCCACCCATCCCCTCCTGTGCACACACACACACATGCACATACACACACCAACCACTGTACTTTCCAAGGGAAAAGACTGGAGAAAAGGAAACCGCTTGTTAAGGACAATTCTTCTGTTTCAGCATTTTATTTGATTTTATCTTTTTCTAGTTTTACTGATATAGACATACAGGGTTGCATAAATGTAAGGCCTACATCGTCGTGACGAGACTGTATACATTGGGAAGTGACTATTGGAATGACTTTAGTGAATATCTGTCTCTTATGGATACAAGATAAAAGAAAGAGAAAATATGTGTGGGTGGGGAGGGCTGTGTGTGAACACGGTGTATTGTCTGCTCAATTCTGCTGTGAACCTGAAACTGCTCTAAAAGAATAAAGTCTATTTTTAAAAAGAAGTGAATGGATTCATTTGTGATGTAATCTTAAAGGACAAATTATTCAGGCCTATAAACAGATTGAATAGCATATTCAATTAAAAACATGTGTCTTTAAAAACATTACTTAGAGCAAAGGAGACAGACATCAAAGTGTACAGTGTGATTTATTTCATTTTCATCAAGTTCAGCCACCATCCAACTGATGGATGCATGTCGTCAGAGTGTGTGTGTTTCAGCTGAAATGTGACAGAGGTGTGTATTCTGTGTTCATGGATATGGTTCAAACGTATGGTTCTTACATTGACTTTTTGGATACTGTTGAGGGTTAGGAATTTGAAAAATGTGTGAAATCATAAACTTAACATCGATACATTTCACTATATTTTTATTCTATACAGAGATAAACACAAAAAGAAAGAGGTAAGAAAAATCACCATTGGACAGTAAGGGAGAGAATGACACTTTGGCTACAGCCCCTCCCCTCTGACACAGCCCCTCCCCCACACGCTGGTAGCTGACCCATCCGGGATGTCAGTTGCTGGCTGGGTTCCGGGTGGAATGTTGGGGTGTCCCCCGGGGCTTGTTGTGGCTGGGGCTCCAGGGTAACCGGGCAGAGCCCTGGGAGGGTCCGTGCCATGGAGGGGCTGCTGTCCTCCATGGAGCTTGGCTTTGGGCTGATCCTGAGGGAGCTGAGCGCGGTCCTGGTGTCCCTGCTCCCCGATGGCCTGTCTGCTCAGCTCATGCTCCAGAGCCTCCAGTGGGAGACGCTGTTGAGTCTCCCTGTCCTCACCTCGCTGCTGGCTGTCTTATTTGGCTGCAGGCTCACTCACTCTGTTAGAAGTCGCCTGAATCACACACACAAAAAGCAGCTGGCACAAAGACTGGCTGCCCAGATCAAAATGAAGTGCCAGCTCATCGACCGGCTTTACGCGGGTAGACAGGAGTGTGCCGGGGTGGAGACAGCTCTGAAGAACGCCGGGCGAGAGAAGGAGCCAGCAAACATACCCGGCCTCGCTGCCGCTTACAGACACTTGGTGTCCGTCAACCTGAGTTCCAGGAAGGAAGTCAGTTGTGTCATCGAAGAACTGAGGAAAGAGAGATCCCTGCAGTTGATTCAAGCAGAGATGGCGGAGATGCGGAGAGTGCTGGCGTTCCTGGAGGAGGTCACCACAAGCAGCACATCGCAAGGGGCTGTTCCCACCGAGCCGGGAGACCCTGCGCCAAGCCCTGCTGGTCCCTCTCCCAGGAGTGGGCCCTCGTGTTAAAGCCGCGCTGTGCCCTCCCCTCTCACGCAGGCCTCCCAAGCTGCCGGGCTGCGTGCACTCACCCGGTCAGATCTCCTCCTGCGCTGCCCTGAGGCCAGTGGATGGAGGGCAGTCCCCGCCTTTGGACCAGAGTTCCTCCAGCTGTACCCGTGAGCACAGCAGTGAACACCTGCACGGTCAACTTCTCCATCTCCAATGTATTCGAATTCCCAGAACACACCAAGGAACGTGGGACTTCCTCAGTATTCACAGACTGCTTGGATTGTCTCTAATTGGCAGTGAAGGAAATGTGTTTAAGAGACTGATCTTTTACTCAGTTTGAACGTTCCTTGCACCCCATTTCTCAAGGCAGTTTTAGTAACTATTATACATGAGCTGTATAAGAGAACTGTATATACAGGTTTCTGTACACAAATATTGCAGTGTAATTTGATAATATGTGTAGTTTATCAGTATAGGCTTTTAGTTGGCCATGGTATTTTTTCTAGAGTTAAAATCTTAAAAGTCATCAGTTTAAGCTAAAGAAATGTTTATTCTTGAGTTTTGTATTTTAAAAAAAAAAGACAATGTCTTTGAGATGATAATAGAGTATGCTTGTAAGAGTTTTTATTGAATAGTTATATTCTGTTGTAACGGTAGATATACTTAAAAATAAATTTGTTAAATTACATGGAGACTGTTTCTTTTTCCTGCAATAACGTTACAGTATGAGTTTTCTGATCAAGAAGAAATCCACCTGCACAACTTGCGGGAACCTCCACACCCCTGCCCCTCCTGTCTCGCTTGCCATCTTGCACTCACACGTCAGTGGAAAGCCAGGGCAGGGTTGGGGTTTTCTTTTCACGCATAGTTAAGTTTTAGGCCCGCAGTTAGTGCCGTTATTCACAGACGATGTGCTCTCCCTGTGGAATGGGCGCAAAGTGGTTTTGATCATGGTGGAAGGGACGGAGCTCACAGCACTCTTTTAATGGAGGGAATCACGTGAATAAACGACAGTGGGAGCAGCATGATGAGGTGTATGACATTTCCTTGAATTGATTAAAAAAAATTGCGCTTGGGTTGGAGAAGATAAATTAAAACTAAAACGTAGTCCTGTCTTCCTGATGGGGAGGACAGGATGAATCCAAACACATTCCAGGTTGAACAGAAGCGGTGGCGTTTCAGAGGTGACACACATACAAGGACAAAGAGGAGAAGCGGAAGCAGGGGAATGTGGACTGGTCTTGGCAGAAGCGGTCCTGAAGCCCTCTTCCAGGAAGGGGCACCTGAGCATGAGGGACACCTGGAGAGAAGCTCTGTGGGTTGAGGGGACAGTAAGGTGATAGCTCTGAAGGCGTTGTCATGGTCACACTGTGAGGACCAGTCAAATCCGGCATCTCCAGGATGCAGTGACAGGATGGGAGGCCATGGCTGTGACTCACTGACCTGCCCTTGGAGGTGCTTTCTCGGGAAGGAGGAGCCCCGGCTTGGAGGGGGAGGGAGCAGAAGGAGCAACTCAGCCTGAAGCCTCCGCTGCCCTGGAAGCAGGGCCTGGTGTCCTTGTTCAGAGCTGACTTGTGGAGCTGGAGGGGCCCCGGTGGCTCTTGGGTGGGGCCAGGGCAGGGCCTGGGTGTGTCATGTAAAGGGGCCTGGGTGACATGTGCTCCAGGGAATGGAGCACGGGATGCTGTGGCAGGAAACCTGGGGGACAGGGACTCAAGTGGCCCTTCCCGGCTCCATGGGTTCACTCTTAGATGCCCTGATGGCCTCCACTCCTGATCTGGCCTCCTCCCTGCCTCCGGTGTCAGCTCTAGTCTCTCTGGAGGCCCTGCTTCCCAAACAAAGCTCAAGCGTGATACAGAGACCACAGATATTAGAAACTGCAGCCAACACTTAAAAATATGTTTAACTTGTGTTCCAAAACTTCCACCTATAGGCACCAGTCCTAAAAAATAGAGATTTATAGATGCAGATGGACCCTTCAGGAGAATTATGAGAGTAAACAAGTGGGAATGGCCCAGCTGTGCACAGCTGGGGCTGCAGAGCGAACTGTGGTGTGCGGCCGCTGATAAAGCCTAAGGGAGACGGGACTGACTGCGTGTCCACCTGGGGGGACATCAGGTTACCGAGGAGCACAGCCCAGGAGCCTCCCCACCCATCCCCTCCTGTGCACACACACGTGCACACACATACACACACACACACATGCACATACACACACCAACCACTGTACTTTCCAAGGCAAAAGACTGGAGAAATGGAAACCGCTTGTTAAGGACAATTCTTCTGTTTCAGGATTTGATTTGATTTTATTTTATTCTTGTTTTAGTGATATAGACATACAGGGTTGCGTAAATGTAAGGCCTACATCATTGTGACGAGACTTGTATACATTGGGAAGTGACTATTGCAATGACTTTAGTGAATATCTGTCTCTTATGGATACAAGATAAAAGAAAAAGAAAAATATGTTTTTTCTTGCGATGAGAACCCTTAGGATTTAGTCCCTTAATAACTTTCATATAAAATATTTAGGAGTGTTCATTCTACTTATCAAGGTGTTCATGACATCCCCAGTACGTATTTATCTAACAACTGGAAGTTTGTACTTTTGACCAGTTTCATCCAATTCCCCCTCCTGCCGCATGTAACCACAAATATGATCTGTTTTTCTAAGAGTTTGTTTCACAAAGCATAATTGACCTACAACACTACATTATTTCTTGGTGCAGCACATCGTGATGTTCCTGTACATTTCAAAATGATCATCTTGATGAGTCCATTCACCATCTGTCACCATAAAAGATGTTACGTTCTTATTACCCATATTCCCCACTGCGCACACTTCATGCCCACGACCCGTTTATTTTGCAACTGGAAGTTTGTACCTCTAGGTCCCCCTCACCACCCGTTTCTGGCTTCCCCATACGACCCTCCTGACAACTTCCTGCATGTTCTCTGTATCTATGAGTCTGTTTCTGTTGTGTTGTTTGTTCTCTCATTTGCTTTGTTTTTTAGATTCCAAACAGAAATAAAATAAATATTTGTCTTTCTCTTTCTGACTTATTTCACCAAGTCCTTCTAGGTCTATCCATGTTGTCACAAATGTGAAGATTTCATTCTTTCTTTTTAGCAAAGTAATAGACCACCATATACATATACCATATCCTTCTAAATCTATTTATCTATCAGTGGACATTTAGATTGCTTTCATAACTTTAAGTCTTTAATCCATTTAAATTTATTTTTGTATCTGGATTGAAAAGGAGGACAATTATGTTTTGGTAGAAGGAGTGTATCTTCCTTTCATCTTCATATTTAAATTCTAATTTTACTAAATAAACATTAAGTATCTTGTCTATAACTTTAACAATATGTGTATGTACTTTATTACTTAATACATTAGACATAAATGGAAACATTTGATATATGATTTTTGTATTTTTATAATATGCACATTAGTAAAATTTAAGCATTGTCTATCCAGGAAAGTACAAGAATTCTTAAATGTCTCATTGACCAGACATTTGTTTTAAGGTTTTTGGTTCTCATATCATACTTAGAAATGTGGTCCCTATCCCAATGTAATAAAAATATTTCACACTGGGCTTCATGTTTACACATGTTCTTTGTTGTAATGTGGTTTTCCCTAGTTAATTAAAAAAAATGCTTTTGTAATTCTAGGTTTTTTGTGATTCCATATAAAGGAGTATTTGTTCTATTTCTGTGAAAAATATCCTGGGTAATTTGATAGGGATCACGTTGAATCTGCAGATTGCTCTTGGTAATATGGCCATTTTAACAATATTAGTTCTTCCAATCCAAGAACATGGATATCTTTCTATTTCTTTAAGTCATCTTTAATTCCCTTGGTCAGTGTTCTGTAGTTCTCCACATATAAGTCTTTCACATCTTTGGTCAGATTTATCCCTATTTTATTTTTGGGGTGTGATTTTAAAAGGAATTGTTTCTTTATTTCTTCTTCTGATATTTCACTGTTAGTGTAAAGAAATGCAACTGATTTCCTGTATGTTAATCTTGTATCCTGCTACCTTGCCTAATTCTTTTATCTGCTCTAGTGGTTTTTGTGTGGAGCCTTTAGGGTTTTCTATATATGGAATCATGTCATTCACATATAGTGACAATCTGAATCACTAAAGACCCAGAATTACCAAAGGAATACTGAAGAAAAAGAATGAAGCTGAAGGAATAGCCCTCCCCAACTTCAGACAATAGTACAGAGCTACATTCATCAAAACAACATGATATTGGCATAAAAATGGAAATATGGATCAATGGAACAGAATAAAGAGCCCAGAAATAAACTCACAGACTTACTGACAGTTAATCCTTGACAAAGGAAATAAAAATATGCAATGGAGAAAAGACCATCTCTTCAGTTGGGAAAGCTGGACAGCCACATGTAAACCAGTGAACTGAGAACACTCCCTCACACCATACACAAAAGTAAACTCAAGATGGCTTAAAGACGTAAACAGAAGACAAAACACTACAAACCTCCTAGAAGAAAACACAGACAAAACATTTTTGGACACAAATTTCAGCAATGTTGTGCTAGGACTGTCTACCCAGGCAGTAGAAATAAAAGCAAAAATAAATGAACGGGACCTAATTGAACTTACAAGCTCTTGCACAGCATAGGAAACCACAAGCAACACAAAACAACAGCCTACAGAATGGGGGGGATATTTGCAAATGATGAGACTTATGAGGACTTAATTTCCAGAACACACAAACGGCTCATACAACTGAGTGATAAAAAAACAAACAACCCAATCCAAAAATGGGCAGAAGATCTAAACAAGCAATTTTCCAGTGAAGACATAGGAATGGCCAATAGGCACAAGAAAAATTGCTCAGTATCACTAATTACCAGAGAAATGCAAATCAAAACTACAATGAGGTATCACCTCACACCTGTCAGAATGGCCATCATTCAAAAGTCTACAAAGGAGAGATGCTGGAGATGGTATGGAGAAAAGGGAACCCTCTTACACTGTTGGTGGGAATGTAGTTTGGTGCAGCCATTATGGAAAATAGAATGGAGATTCCTCAAAAGACTAAAAATAGACTTACCATATGATCCACCAATCGCACTCCTGGGCATATATCCAGAGGGGACCTTAATTCAAAAAGATACATGCACCCCAATGTTCATAGCAGCACTCTTTACAATAGCCAAGACATGGAAGCAACCTAAATGTCCATCGACAGATGACTGGATAAGGCAGTTGTGGTGTAGTTACACAATGGAATACTACTCAGCCATAAAAAGTAATAAAACAATACCATTTCCAGCAACATGGATGGACCTGGAGATCATCATTCTAAGTGAATTAAGCCAGAAAGAAAAAAAAATACCATGTGATATCACTTATATATAGCACAGGGAACTATATTCAATATCTTATAGAAACCTATGATGAAAAACAATATGACTATGAATATATGTTTGTATATTTATGTCTGAAAAATTGTGCTGTACACCAGAAACTGACACAGCATTGTAAACTGAGTATACCTTAATAAACAAATTGATATTTGTGCCACTAATATTTTTCATTTGTAATTTTTAATTATTTAATTTAAATTGTGATTTTAATTGCAAATTTTGTGAAATTAGTAGAATGTAAAATGGTGTATTAATCATCGATTCCTGTACAACAAATTACCCCAAAATTTAGAGTCTTGTTTGAACATGTGCTCTCTCACCATATCTGTGGTCCAGAAATCTGTGTGTCTCAGCGGGTTATTTCTGGCTCATGGAGCTCCAGTCAGGCGGTTGGCTGGGGCTGCAGTCTCATCTAAGGGGGTGACTGTAGGAATGCGTCAGTCTGATCAGGCTACTATAACAGAATGCCACACAAATGGTGGCTTATAAATGACAACAGAAATTTATGTCTCACAGTTTTGGAGTCTGGATAGTCCAGGATCATGGTGCTCATAGGTTTGATGTCAGGTGAGACCTGCTTCCTAGCTGGCCCTCTGTCTGCTATAACCTCACATGGCAGAAGGGGCAAGGGAGCTTCCTCAGGTCTCTTCTACAGAGGCACTAATTTCACTCATTCATGACAGTCCCATCTCATTAACCACCTACTAATGGCCCCACTTCTTAATACATCACATTAAGTTTCAACATATGGATGAGGCGGGGGGACACAAATATTCAACCTATAATAGAGGGGGGATCTGTTTGCAGGCTCATTCCGGCGGTTGCAGGCAGGACTGTGTTCCTCGGGTGTTGTTAGATTGAAGACCTCCGTTCCTTCCTAGCTGTTGTCCGAAGCCTCCCCTAGAGCCCTTGCCACACAGGCCTCTCCATAGGGCATCTCACGTTAGGAACAGGGCCTGCAGGGAGAGGGCTGGCAGGCAAAGAGCAGCAAGAGCCATGAAGCATTAAAGAAAGTTCTGGTCTAGTACTGGTTTAGGGGACACGGGACCTGTGGCAGAGATGAAGGCCACCAGATGGCAAAGAGACTCGGTGTACTGCTAAGGTGTTTGGATTTCAGTTCATGACAAACTTACCACTTTATGATAACATCCGAAGATTTTTAAATAGAAAAGTGATACAAGAAGCTTCTGCAACAGTATGCAGGCTGGACCGGAGGCCGTGAGTGGCAGAAAGACCAGTTAAGGAGTTACAAACTGGGTCAATTCAAGAATTAACCAGGGCCTAAATTAATCCTGGGATGAAGAGGTAAAGGAGAAAGTAAGGCTAGTGTTCAGAGCAAGTCAACCAGACTTGGTAAGTCTTGGACATTGAAGGCCGGGGAAGACAACCAGAATTCTGTGTTGGACCATGTGGTGGGTAGTGGGGCAATTCCTTACGGAAAACAGGACATGGACTGGGGGAAGGAAGGGCACCAGATCCATGGCAGTAGGTCTACAAACATATTTTTGGCTCCTATGGTGAATAAAGAACAGAGTATCTTTCTTTTAAAACAATTTTATAGCAATGTTCAAACCAGTTAGGTTAAGCTGGACAGAGAGATGACATGAAAGATTCTAGTGTTATTTCTGAGTCACAAAACAAATCTTGGCATGTTAAATTTGGATAGCCATTACATTTGCTGGAATTTTGTTTCTTGATCTAAACTATGACAGATTTTTGTCCTATACTTTTTTATGGTTCTAAGAACCTGTGATTTATTTAAGGAATTTTAAATTCCCAATTCTGATAATAACCGTAGCTAGTCTTTCTCTTTACCGTCTGATTTTCACCGTGCTGCCAACTCTCCTTTTCTCCTTCTGAATCTGCTTTCCCCATATCCCTTAGTTTTCATTTAAATACCTTTTTCATATCTCCCAGGTCTTTTTTAATTTACAAAATTTTTAGTTTTTAAGGGAGTTTCTGGGGAAGATAAAATCAAGCAAAATGCTGCTTTTCATAGCTTACCCTCCCAAATTTGGGGCCAAAAGATGCATGTGCAGATATGCATAGGGTAAGTAAACAGCCTGGAATTATTCTAACTTAATAAGGTATATAAAGAATTAGAGACCCTGCTCTACACAGTGAACGTTTAGCATTTTACATTCTACTGTAAAGGGAGTTAAAACTATTAGAAGCTTGGAGGTGCAAGGGTGGTATCCTGGCACGCACCCAGGGTAATTGCTGAAAAGACTCTGGGAAACCACTGAGGATGCTCCCTTTGTATATTGAAGATAGTATTATCTGCTAGAAAACAGAAACTTTTCCCTGGAGTTAGATCACCATGATTTTCACAGACAAAAACCAGATTGGGACATTCAGGCATTGGTTAAAGTGATGTTTCCTGACCTATCATAGAATGGAAGCTCCCCGTGTACACAGCTTGTTAATATGCCACAAACTAAGCATTTAGTGGATTGTATTCTATGATAATGATGTAAAAACCATTGATTTAGTCTAGGAATTGAGATTATTTTTATCCCATGAATGACATCAATAAGGACCAAAGCTGAGGGTAACAGTGTGTCCAATTTTGCTCAAGACAGACAGTGTCTATTCTGCTCACTCAAGTGATGTGCAAACCTGGGTGTGAACACTGAAGGGCAGAAATGCCTCTGCCGCAGCAGAGTTCGGGGATGTTCTCACACCTTCTTCTGTAACTTTCCAGGAATTGGCTGGCTGGCAAAGCGGGTTGTGAGACTACAAGCATACTATTGAGACTCAATGAAAGACTTTTTAAAATGTCATATAAATTATTTTTGTTAAAAAAAAAACTTTATTGAGATGTAATTTACATATTATACAATTCACCCATTAAAAATGTACAATTCAATGGGTTTTAGTATATTCACAGAGTTGTGCAACCTTCACCACAATCAATTTTAGAACATTTTCATCACATGCTCCCAAAATCCATACCCATTAGCAGTCACTCCTCACTTTCCCCCACCCTCTCCCAGCCCCTGGCAATCACTAATCTGCTTTCTGTCTCTGTGGATTTTCCTCTTCTGTGCATTTTATATAAATGGGATCATATAATATGTAGAATCTTTTTGTTTTGAGGGAAGTGGTAGTGAAAAAATAATGTTCTGCTTTTCTATTATTGTAAATTTCTTGTCTTATTCATAATCTTTCTGTCCCTAAATATTATCTTCCGAATTTCCATCACAGCTGGTAATAGAAGGGAGGCTGGTTCTGGTTTGATTGTGGTGTTTCCCAACATTGAGACCCTGTGTCCTGCTGTCCAAGGTGCCTGCTCTGTGCTGGCTCTCTGGGCCTGGCACACAAGTGTGTCTGTTCTTGTCAGGCTGCCTGCGGGGGTCCCCAGCAATCTAGCTACGTAATAAGGTGCTCTGCAAGAGGGGCCAGGCGTGCGAGTGCAAGCTGGAAGGCCGTGAGAAAGTTTTGAGAGTCAAACAGCAGAGAAATTAATTCCACATCAGGTAGAAGTAGACAAAAAAGCAAGGCTGGAGTCATGGTGCAGTGTGTTTAGACAGAAATCAGCATTTAGACAGAAATCAGACCAGAATAAGAGTAGGTAAGAAACAAGTAGTTAATGTCCACAGTGTTAGCCAGCGTGTTCTGATAGTCTTAATCTAGAATGTAGGTGTTTGGTAGGAGACACCGAAGGGCCAATGAATCTTTGCCACTGATTTAAGTCTTTGTGCTCTTGTAGAAACGTTAGACATTATTGGTTACCTTCAAAATACTCATCTCCCTCTTCCCCTCCTGCACAGCCCACATGCCCTCTTCCTTTCTGGCTCAGTATCGTTCTGAAAATGCAAGGTATTATACTCCCATTCCTTCTTCCAGCTAGGACTAAGCATGAGCTCCAACCACGGCCAGGTGACCTGGTGGGAGATCGCTGGGAGACTTCTTAGAACAGATTCCCTCCCTAATAGAATAAAAAAAATCATGAAAAAATGAACAGTGTTATGGCAAGACATTGTTTTTATTTGATCCTTGGAAGTGTGACAACCACCTTGAGACCATGAAGGGGAAAGTCAAGGACAGCACAACGGGAGTACGGAATCCAGCCAGGCCCAGGGTGGTGCTGCTGTACTTCGAGGACAATCAATCCGCGATGCCGTTTCTCTGCTTTTTGTTCTGCGAGTTTAATAGCCTTCAATCAGGTGTTCTGATACTTGTTTAGGAAGTACCCTAGAAGGATGTACTAGAATGAATAAACTACTTTCAGAGGATCATTGACTATAAATCTCGGCACCAAGCAGGTATGCAGCTGTACTTCCTTTGTGATTTTAATCCCTTTGATTTCTCCTGGGAACGGTCCTCCCAGCGGGCGCCATGCTTGGTCGGTATTCCATGAACTGGGGGTGTCGCTGTAGAATGGGAGACCCTGAGAACCAAGGGCAGCGCTTGTGGTGTTACTGGGCCATGGGTGCGTCCGCGGGGACAGCGGGCTCACGGAAACCGCAGGTTCAGCGCCAGAAGCGGGCGGTCTGTGCGGGAGCGCATCCGCTCCTCGAGGCGGGGAGTGGGGGTGAGAGCAGTTAGGGAGGCGGGTTTTCTTTGTGATGTGGGTCTTAATTACCAGGCTCCCGTAGATAATGCATTCGGCTGAATTACAGCTGGGCCCCCGAACCAGGGCCTCGTCTAGACATTTCAATTTTCCATAATCCACCTCAGTAAAGATTTTAAGGCAAGCCTTAGCTGGAAACCAGAACATATCATTTTGATTAAGGTTGTAGAATTAGCCAAGGTCGAAAGCAGGGCCCCAAACGCCCTGTGATGAACACACTGTGACATCGCCCGGAAGCAGTTTTGATAGCTCTCGAGCCAGAAATTTACATGTCTTTTTAAGTTAAGATGATACAGTGCTGCCTGGTGGTGCCACCCCTTCTGGAAAGTGACTGGGTCTTATGCCAAGTAACTCTGCTATACCCTGTCTGAATCCTCTATCTGCTCATTAGGGAAAATCAAGAACCAGGAAGGGTGTATACCCTCCCTTAAAGCAAGTACTTCCACCTTCAAGCAAGAGTTTGTTCTGCAAAAGCCTCTTTGGAACGCCCCAGCTAATTGCAGAGTTCCCCTACCTGTGCCCAGAATGCCCCGCTGTGCTGTCAATGGTCCCGAAGAAAACTCTGCCTCTGCACAACCAGGGAGGCAACAGAAACACTGTGCTTTTAGGCCTCCACATAAATCATGGGTCTGTGTGTTTGTTTTTTGAAGTGCAGACACAAACAAAACAAAACAGGAAAACTAAGCACGGCGGCTTGTGGGTCGCATGTGAGCTCTTGGCTGTGGGAAGTAGGAACGAAAGTGGGATCTCACAGCATCTTTGAATAGCAGGCAAGTGGCTCCACCCAATTATCCGATCGGTTGGACAACACATTGGGCTCCAGATGTTAGGAATTTGTATTTCTTTTGTCCGTGCCATACTTCCCAAGGCCAGGGATTAACACATCACAACAAACTTATGCCTTTTGCCAAGGACATGTGGAGGTATCCCCGAAGCAGCACTTTAGAGGGAAATGTCCAATTCTCCTTTCTTGGTAGGTCAAGCTGGCTGGACCAACATGCTCGGCTAACAGCGGTGCTTGCCCAGAACTTGCAGGGCAAGGGGATTCCTATCAGAGGTAATCTGGAGTGGAAGAAGGTAGAGAAGAAAGCCAGATCCTGAGGTCAAAGATGCAAATAACACAGAACAGGGTAGGGGTGGTCTGGGTAGATAAATAGCCATATTACCATAAGGCAAGATGCCATGTATAGAAGATCCAACAGGAGGAAGTGAGGAACACTGGAGAGGACAGAAGTGGGATGATCTGAGAAGTCTTCATGGAAGAAGTGGTATTGGAATAATACTCAGCCATCAAAAAGAATGAAATAATGAAGATGTGGGGGGGGTGTGTATACACACAACAGAATATTACTGTCATAAAAAAGAATAAAATATTACCATTTGCAGCAACATACATGGACCTGGAGATGATCATACTAAATGAAGTAAGTCAGAGAAAGGCAAATATCATATGATATCACTTACATGTGGAATCTAAAAAAATGACAAATTAATGTATTTACAAAACAGAGACAGACTCAGAGACATAGAAGACAAACTTATGGTTACCAAAGGGGAGGTGGGGGAGGGATAAATTAGAAATTTGGGATTAACAGATATATACTACTATATATAAAATAGACAAACAACAAGGACCTACTGTATAGCCCAGAGAACTATATTCAATATCTTGTAATAACTTGGAAAACAACCTGGAAAAGAATATATATATGTGTAACTGAATCACTTTGCTGTACACCTGACACATTGTATGTAAGTCAACTAGAGAAGTGATATTAGAACTGACAGGAAGGATGTGGACAGTTGCCCTGGAGTATCTGGTACTACTGAGAAGGCCCTTTGGGCGAGGCGAATCAGTAGTACGTATAAACTCATACATATCGACATGTATACATTGTATTTAGGCACAATGAGTATTTTAGACAGAGAACAGTGTACTTTATATTTGGGGAAAGGCTAGTGTTTGGGAACGGAAACAGGAGGATGATGGTAGGGAGTAGAGAAAGATAAGTGGAGAAAGATAAGATGATGAGAAAGATAAGATGGAAGGATAATCCTTTCAGGGAACTATATTCAGTATCTTGTAGTAGCCTGTGATGAAAAGAGTATGAAAATGAATCTATGTATGTGCACGTATGACTGAAGCAGTGTGCTGCACACCAGAAATTGACACCACTGTGTAAACTGTCTATACTTCAATAAAATATTTTTTAAAAGTCAGGTGAAACATAGCTATAGGCATTTCTTCTGTAATGCAATAAGGATGTTTCTGAAAAAAAAAAAAAAAAGATAGGCTAACCCCTTGTAAAGGCTCTGACTGGCACGCGCAGGAAAACAGCCTTGGAACTATTGACCGCTTCTAACCTGGTGCTGGGACTAGACCCCATCCACAGCAGGGGTCTCTAATCATGAGCCTGCAGAGCCAGGCTCTTAATGTGAAGGATGAAGAAGCCCCGTGAAGATGGTGATGAACTACAACATCTAAAGGGGGCCGTGCTGCCCAGCTCCAGGGGATTTTTGTCATTTGAGAATATAGGCCAATGTTCTCAGCTCTTCAAGAAAAATTTTATGAAAACATACTTGACATATAACATTGTGTAAATTTAAGGTGTACAACATGTCAATTTGACACATTTTATGATTGCTATTGTAGTGATAATTTAGCACCTCTGTCATGTTACATAACTATCATTTATTTTTAATGGTTGGAATAATTAAGTTTTAGTCTCTTAGCAACTTTGATGATTAAAATACAATATTGTCTACATCCACTACACTATACATCACATCAGATTTTTAAGACTTTAAGAAGCTAGAAAGCCAGCTACACAAAACTTCTAATTTTTCAATGTTGGCAACTAATTTAAAGCCAAAGTTTTCAACAGTTTGTTGGCCAAACCAAAGTCTTTCTAAAGCTGAATTTGAGGGCATCTAGATTTTTAATCAGCACTAAACAATGCTACAAAAAGTACATAAATTACACATGTGTTACCTGTTTTTGTGGTTTAATCACATTGAATTTTTAAACCAGATTTGGAAACTCAAAGTATTTAACAATCTATTAATGGCAACTCAGCTCAGTAGGCAGGCTCCATGTATTGAGTCTAAAGTTAGATGTCTGGTCCTAGGACTGAAACTTATTTATTTGGTGACCTTGAATAAGGTCATTAACCAGAAGTTCACCTCAGCAGCTGGGTCTGCAATACAAAGGTAGCAACTGCTAAGCTGCTGTGAGAAGAGCTAACCAAAGGGATTTAATACATTTAACTCCCTTCCCAAAAGTGACTCAAGAATTTGGGGTACCCTCTGTCTGTAATTTTAAACTCTGTCTCATTTGGACAGTTCCCATGAATTTTGCCAAAATTATCAGCATTCTCTGAAACCTAAAAATGACAGTTAAGCACTATTAGCTGAATGCAACCTTTCGCAACATTGTGAAACAAAAACCAAAACAAAGTCCTGTTATTCCTCTTATAAATTACAGCACAGATTTTCCTGGAAACACTAGTTCTGTTTAAGTCCATTGTTTTTCAGTCTTTTAAGCTCTGTAACTAACTTCCTTACAAAGCACAGTAGAAAGATGAAAATGTAGTCAATATTTTAAGCCTCAGAAGCAAATGAGTTGGTGGAAGAAACTAGTATTTACTCCTTTGCTTATCCACTCATGCCTGTATATGGTCCTGGAGTGGAAGCTATGAAGAGTGTTCATTTATACATGCCTTACGCGGGGAATGCACTCAGTTAAGTATGATGGGCTCTTTTTAACTTTGATGCCAAAGTACATTTAATGTTCTTATGCAGTATTTTATCAACCTAGATGTGTGCTGCACAGATATGCAAAATAATTATAAATTTAACAGGGTCAGTCCAACTAATAAGTTTATACATGCCAAAGTTGTTGTTTGATACATGGTACCATATTTTCCCTACTCATCCGTCTGAAATTCTTCTTCCCTTTCCTATGGTTTAGTGTGGGTCCTTAGTACCTCCTTCAGTCTCAAACAACATATTAATGGCATTAAAAACAAATCCTTATGTTTCTCATTTGCAAACTTTGTGGGTTTTCTTCAGCATTAAAAATAAATTGGGGGGGAGGATATAGCTCAGTGGTAGAGTGCCTGCTTAGCATGCATGAGGTCCTGGGTTCAATCCCCGGTACCTCCACTAACAAATAAATAAATAAATACATAAACCTAATTACCCCCCCCCCAAATTAGTTGATTTCTCCTCTTGAACCACTATGGCTATTTTCTCAGAGGAATATACAGCACTGATCTTACAAAATCAATGTGCATACTTCACTTTTGTGCATCAGAAGTATCATGACATGTTCTCCAACTCATCCTCACTGTTCACCTCTGCCCCTTCCTCTTTGGCAACAAATCACCTGCTCCAGTAATTCTGCCCTTTTTTGCTCCATTCTTATCTGCTCCCTTTTCTCGGCATCCCCTGCTTCACATTGACCTGACTCATTTGGCATCTGTGTGCATGTCTGACCCTCCAGCCTCCTACACGTGGCTCATGCATGACTCTGCCCAAGCCCATCCTCTGACTGCGTGCTTTGTCTCCCTCGCCCACTCCAAAAAACCCTCCCTTGTTTTTATTGACCTTTATGTCCAGAACTGCCTCCCACGAACATTCATAAACCTCCTTACTATGCTCCCTCGGGTCATTTCTCCAGCAGGGCTTCCTAAGCTGCAGGCAGCCCCGCTTCTGTGTCTGCCTCTCACACTCTTACTGTTCCTGGCTTATTCGTAGCAACTCACTTTTCTCCCTGGAAGATTTTATTTGGAACCTTAATTTTTTTCTGGATACATTCTTTATAGAAATACTCAAGGAAATTGCAGCAGTATATATTAAATAAACATGCATAATTAAAAAATTTTTTTTAATTTTATTTTTAATTTATTTGTTCATTTTGGAGGGGAGGTAATTAGGTTTATTTATTTTTAATGGAAGTAGTGAAGATTGAACCCGGGACCTTGTGCATGCTAGGCATGCACTCTACCACTGAGCTATATCTCCCCACTGTAATATTTATTTTTAACTAAGTTATGCAGACCCTTGGGCAGGAGTAATAATACTATTGCCTGATGATTTTATTATATGGAGTAATGATGGCAGAACAAAATTGTTTCTCTTACGTGAGAAACTTACATCTTTGCTATACAGTATTTTAATTAACACTGTAATCAGGAATTTGAAATTTTTAATAAAGATGCCAAGTCAACATTTAGAATGTTAAAATTTAATCTTTGTTAAAAAGGTTTTTTAAAGCTGCCTTTATCATAGATGTAAGAATACATGATTTTTAGAATCTTTGAGTGGTTTCACTCTGTATGGTATATGAGACTTGAATTGAATGAAAACGTTTGCTTTTAAATATCTCTGAAGGAAAACACTATTATGATGTCTATTTCAACTAGACTATTTTACTAAACTAGCTTTTGGAGAAACCATTTGTCACTTCCTTGGTGTGATAAAACTTCATGCAGTTTCCAAAAACTGAAATTCTGTATCTGTCTACATCCCCTGTGACCAGATATGAACTGATGCAAAAATAACAATAATCCATAGAAATTACAGGCTTTGAACTCGCTGCACTAAGGTCCTAAGGCAGGCTGCCCAAGCTCTCGACGTATGAGAGCTCCCAGTCTTGGAAAAGATTGATGCTAAATAAGTAGTTGACTGCATTGCCTAAAGGCTCAAAAAAGGCCCTTTGTCCTCAACTACAAAAATCATGAAAAGAAAATGTGGGGGTTCAAGGTCTTCATTTTGTCTCCTCAAATATTCCATCAAGCATGGTCTCCCCTCTCTTTAAACTTCAGTTGCATGACACTCAGTCACACTCTCGCAGTTCACTACACAGTCTTTTCTTTCTCTGTGTCTTCCTGCCACAGTTTTATGTGCATCGCTGGAGGCAGGGACCAGGACATTAGTGCCGTGCAGACGGGAGGCACGTGAATTCGTTCAACAAAAAGCTGCTTCACGTCTCCTATGCTCCAGGCACTGTAACTGAACAAGACAAGGTCCTGCTCCCAGAGAACTGAAATCTAGAGGGAGGTGGACAGGCAAGCAAACAGGCAAGCTTAAGATGTGCTGTGTGACCACTGCAGCAGCGCGGGGGCCTGAGGCACGTTCGGAGGGGTCTGAGCTGGTCGTGTAACCAAGCGAGATCCTCTCGCATCTGCTCTCTGTAGCTCCTCTCGGAAGACCCACGTAATAGTCTCTGATGCTTCCCTGAGGCATTTTACAGACTGAAACCACCCCCCCCACTAAATGGAAGACACTAACTACTTGACAACCATGAACACATGACCCCCTGGCCTCCTGGAGCCTAAGGATGGATGATGTTAACCCCGGTGACCCCGCCCTGTGACCTCACCAGCAACCAACCAGAGAACTGTGCACAAGCTGGTCACATGCCCTGCGACCTCCCTCATCCGGCCTTTAACAATGTTTTACTGAAACCCTTCAGGGATTTCAGGGTTTCAGAGCAGGGGCCACCCCTGCTCCTTGTACTGGGGCCTTTACCACAAACACGGCGCCTTCCCTCACCGCTACCCCGCGCCAGAAGATGGGCTTTACTGCACGCGGGCGGGTGGTCCCAAGTTTGGTTCAGTGACATTGGAAAGAGTCCACAATAAGCTCTGGATGAAGTGACTTCTAAGAAGCATCTGGAGATGAGGAAGACTTAGCTCAGTAAACAAGGGCTGGGGGAAGCAGAGGACTTTTCCAGAGAGTTTAACTTGCATCCCAGGGGTGAGAAAGACAGAGCACATTAAAGGAATGTTGACTGGGAAAAAAATACACTACCTAAAAGCTGAGAATGATGTATTACTAGGCAGACATTTCTGAGGACGTAAGCCCAGGGGGGTGCCTCTCAGATCACTCTAAGAGATTGCTCTGAAGAGGCAGGGGAGGAGCCAGGAGTTTTGCCACTAAGACCAGGTTTGGAACATCAAAGAATTACTGTTAGTTAAAGAAAACCAGGTATCTCAAGTCAAGGAATTTAACTTATCTACGTATGGGAAGGCCAAGAGTCTGGGCTCATTGAAACCATCCCTTTGATGTGCACCTTAGCCATCCAGGACTAGTGTCCCGAGCTTCCCATCCTGCGTTTCCTGAGGGAGCACCTTGTGGGTCGCTGCAGTGGCCGAGGGCATGACAGCATGTGGCCTGCTTGTCTCCATCCTGCGCTCCCTCTGCCTCACCCTCGGGGGCGGTGGGAGTGGCTGATGGCCTGATGGCTGCTACTTCCTTTGTTTACTGGTGTGACAGGCAGTAAGTTTCATTACAGGAACAATAAATACTTCAGTATATTTGGAGTCTGTAGAGGCGGTGTGGATTGGACATGGGGAATGACGTTCTAAGAAATGAGCAGAGGCCAAGAGACACAAGAAGAAATTTGGTCTGGCATCTTCAGGTTAAGGGAGGGTTGGGGGAGGTTCTAAGCTAGTGTGTGACGATCCATCGAATGTGGCTGCACTTTGGGGAGGTGGATGGAGGGAGGCCCGGCAGGGGCGGCAGTGGCCCTGGGGAGAGCAGGCGGGCCCGCACTGGGTAATGGTGGGGGCTGGAGAGAAGCGGTTTCACTCGCTTCTTATGTGGCATGTGGCGTAAGTGGAAAAGACGGTGCACTTATGTGCGCAGGATGTGGGGGAAGGAGGCAGGTCAAGAGGGTACCCGCGTTTCCAGCTTAGTCAACTGGATGTAGGCTTACAATCCTAGAGCAGTGCTGGAATCCTCAGGTGTGGGCCGGCAGCATTCGCACCACCTGGGCACTGATGGAAAATGCAAATTCCCCGGCTTGACTCCAGACCAGGAGAATGAGCAATCTGTGGGGAGGGGACCAGCGGTCTGCATCTCACAAGGTCAGGTGATCCTGATGCACACTTACGTTTGAAAAGCAATGTTTTAGCTCATGGGCCTTCCAACTGTTTTGCTCAGGACCCTGAAAAATGTTTGCAAAAATATGTTATGTACAATTCACATATTTTAAATTTGATATCCAAATGTTTTCTTTTTAAATATAGTAGTTGCAAAGGATGTAATTTCCATCTTATTAAAAATATTGTATCTTTTAAATACAGTCAATGAAATCAAAATACTGTAGCAGTTTGGTGCCCACCTCCACACACTGAAAAGATAAACAGCTAAAACAAGAAATGAACAAGCTCTTTTTTTAAACAATTTAGCAATTTCAAAATGCTTCATTCCTCAAACATTCATACCCTTT
This sequence comes from Camelus dromedarius, assembly GCF_036321535.1. Lineage (NCBI taxonomy): Eukaryota > Metazoa > Chordata > Mammalia > Artiodactyla > Camelidae > Camelus > Camelus dromedarius. The sequence goes on from NC_087443.1 coordinate 3,956,073, forward strand.
TAATTTCCGAGTTTTATACTACATTCTGTTAGTCAACCTACTATACTTATCTGCAACAAAAATATGACTGTAATAAATTATTCATCCTCAATCTAGATAGAACTATTTTATTACATAATTGATAAAAGAGCATAACTTTTTATAATTTTGATAGTAATTATTAAACATAATAAGTAAAACATTATTGTAAACATATCTCTTAATGAGATGAGTAGGACTTGACAGTTTAATTCATGTATCTGTAGATAAATGTGACATATTAATAAGACAAACGTCAGCATCAGTTCTATTCATATTTGATTTTTTTCTAATGAAAATTTAAAAAAAAATCCCAAACACCCTATTCATATAATAAATAGAGGGAATGAAAGGAGTTTTATTATAGAAATTCTACCTAATTGTTCTGAACTCTTTCCAGGATACATGCCAAAATATCATAGAATAACCTTGCATCAAAAATGTTTAGTGTTGTAGTTCCCCTCTGCAATTCTTTTGAAAGCAAAGGAGTAGAAATTCCCTGACTTACAATGGAATTTACAACTCAGTCTCTGAAGTTATCAGAATTTTTCATGACCTCTTCAGTATACAAACAGACAATGGCCAGACCATATGTGACCACAGTACTCTGACCCACAACCTCTGCAGAAACCAGTCCAAGAAACCAAACCACAACCTCTGTATCAACTGGCCCAGAACAATCAGGATTTTGCAGTGGCCAATGACTTCAGCTTCCCTATTCCTGCCACCCCTGCTTGCCTTTCAACTCAGGGCTAACCAGAGAGTCAGGTACAGGCATACCTTAGAGATATTGTGGATTGAATTCCAGACCACCTCAATAAAGCAAAAAATAAAGTGAGTGAGTTGCACGAATTTTTTGTTCCCCAGTACATATAAAAGTTATGTTTAGACTATGCTGTAGTCTGTTAAGTGTGCAATAGCATTATGTCTTTTAAAAAAGTACATAGTTTCATTTAAAAATACTTTATTGCCAAAGATGTCAAAACAATTACCACAGCAACATCACAGATCACTGATCACAGATCACCATAAATAATGAGAAAGTTTGAGATATTGCAAGAATTACCAAAATGTGGCACCATGCCCAAAGTGAGCAAATGCTGTTGGAAAAAAATGACACTTGTTCAATGCAGGGTTGCCACAAACCTTTAATTTGTAAAAAATGCAATATCTGCAGAGCACAATAAAATGAAGCACCATGGAAGGAGGTGCGGTTGTCTGCCCCTGACACCAGTCCCATAAGATGCCCATCTCCAGCGTCCCTGGGCCGACAGCCTCTAATCGGAGCACACCTGAAGATGTCCTTTTCCACCACGAAGCTTTCCCTCTCCTTCGTCTGACTTCCAGTCTCTACCAAATGCAAGTCATGTGGCTGAGTCCCTTGCTAGAGCCAGCTCTCAAAAAAATAGCCTGTGTGTTCTCACTTGGATGCTGTATTAGTCAGAGTTTTACAGCAAAACAGAACCAAAGGAGATATATATAAATCTATAGAAAGAGATTTATTATAAAGGATTGGATCATGCAGGCACAGAGGCTAAGTCCTACCACGTGCCGTCTGCAAGCTGGAAGCCCAGGAGAGCTGTGGTGTAGTTTTAATCCACATCCAAAGATGAGAGCCAGGAGTGCAGAGGTCCCACAGTAGGAGGGGATGGATGTCCCAGCTTAAACAGGGAGAGTAAATTCACCCTTCCTTGCCCTTCTTTGTCCTATTCTTGCCCTCAAAGGCTTGGATGATGTCCACCCTCACTGCTGACGGTGATCTTCGTTACTCAAAAGTCTACTAATTCACATGCTAACCCCATCCTGAAATACCCCTACAAACACCCAGCAATGTTTGCCAGCTGCCTGGGAGTCCCCCAACCCAGTCAAGGTGACACAAAACCAACATCTCAGATGTTCTTTATCTTCACACTCACTTCTCCACACCACCAGCCACATCTGGAATTGTCCCTCATTGGACATGCCAAGGCTGTTACCCACTGGGAGCAAAGCCACACATGAAGATTTAGGTTGGGTAAGAGCTCTGCTGTCTTTTGTAAAGAGAGGAAAGGGTAACTGTGAAAGGGAGGTGGAGGGGAAGGGAGGACATCCTGACTCTGAAGTGTGGCCTCAGACGGATAATCTTAGAGAGGAATGCACATGGAAGTTTAAGATCAGGAAGATGGCTCCTAAAAACGCACCTGCCCCAGAAGCCTTTGGAAAGTCTTCAGTTATTCCCGAAGACAGGCTGCCACAAGGAAGACTGCTAATCCAGAGCAAAGGTGGAGGGCTCCCTTAAGCCAGGGGAGAGAGAATGGAAAAGCATGGGGGTCCTTGCAAGTCAGCATGTCTATTTGAGCCGTCATGGTCTTCTCTGCCTGCTGTGCTTTCCATAGCAGGCTGGTTCTTCTTTTTCTTCTTCTTTTTTTTTCTTTCAAATTTTTAAAATAAGGTCATTTTTCACTTTTGAGGGTGAAGGAGGTGGAGGTAATTTGGTTTATTTATTCATTCATTTATCTTAATGGAGGGACTGGGGATTGAACCCAGGAACTCATGCACACTAAGCATGTGCTCTACCTCTGAGCTGTACCCTCCCCCCAAAGCAGGGTTTTTCCTTGAGTTCACATCTCAACTTAAAAGCCGTCTCTACAGAGGAGCTGCCCTGACCACTCCCTCTTAAGTCTCTGTCTAGTCCATTGTCGTATATTCTCAGCACAGCATTTTTACTGTCTGATTTTCCCCCCTCCCTCCCTCTTCTTCCCTCTCCTATCTTATTTCTCTGTTGATTTTTCCCAGCTTGAATGTCAGCTCCTTGCAGGAGCCACTCTACCTTGCAAGTCTGGTTATAGGGCTTAGCTCATAGTGTGACATCCAATATTTATTTGCTGAATAAATAAATGTCAAGAAAAGAATGTCAAGAAGTTGAGGATATTTCTATTGGGTGGGTTGTAATTTCTTTGTGAACTAGGAGGCCAAATCATTTGTTGAGAGTAAAGATGAAATGGTGGGGGGGGGCACACTGAAGGGAGTGGAGTTTGGAGGGTGGGAGTGGAAGAGAGTGAGAACGAAAAGTATAAATAAACGGTTGGGCAGCATTTAGACCCTGAAATACTGAAGCTACAGGTGATGGCATCAAAAAACGAATAAGAGCATGTCATTTACTTGCCACTGTTTTGAAACAGATTTCTGATAAACTGAGCCAAGTTGAGTCACACAGTATCTGTTACAGACAGGATAATGACCACTCAAAGATGCCCATGTGAATCCCAGAACCTGTGAATATGGTACTTCATATGACAAAAGGGACTTTTGTATAAGTGATTAAAGTTTAAGGGACTTGAGATGGGCAGAGTATCCTGGATGACTCAGGTGGTGCAGTGTAGCCACAAAGGTCCTTCTTAGTGAAAGCAGGAGGCCGCGGAGTCAGAGTCAGAGAAGAAGACACGAGGACAGAAGCAGTGGTGGGAGGGATGGAGGAAGGTGCCATGAGCCAAGGAATGGAGGTGGCCTCTAGAAGCTGGAGAAGTCAAGGAAACTAACTCTCCCCTGGAGCTTGACAAAGAAGCAGCCCTGCCCATACACTGGTTTTAGGACCTCTGACCTCTTAGACTGTAAGATAATACATTTTTGTTGATTTAAGCCCTGAATTTGTGGTAATATATTACAGTAGCAATAAGACATGAACACACTCACTCTTTCCATTTTATCTGGACAGTGCTCCTCAAACTGCAATGTGCAGCCATCTGGGATCTTGTTAAAATACAGCCTGTGATTCAGTGGGTCTGGCATGGTGAGGCTGGGACTCTGCACCTTTGGCAGGCGCCCAGAGGGGGCTGGGGCTGCTGGGCCGGGGACCATGCTCTGAGTAGGAAGGATCCAGAAGGCAATGTCAAGACCAAAGAGAGAAATAGTTCCTGTGAGCACATGGCCTGTGTCTTTCATCTGCATAGTCTCCCCGAATTTACATGTTGTGATTGTATTTTATAAGCACAGAGCTGCCATGAGGTAGATTCTGGCATCATCTTCTTCTACTGACGAGTAAAGTGATATTCAGAGAGGGTGGGCAGCTGGCCCAGGCTGCGCAGCTGCTCGGCTGTATTTGGCTTATGTCAGGATCAGGACTTGAGCTCAAGTTCCTTCTTTCCAACTTCTTTTCACTACAGCAAAGATAATGTGTAAAATCAAGATGCAGAAACAACCCATGAATTCAGAAGCCTCAGTGTTACTCAAGCACAGGATGCACAAAGTGCCATCAAAGGCCCCGTGGAATCTAACTGACGCTAGAATGGGTGGGAAGGAGAGGTGAGCTGTTACATGTTGTTTTCACTTGGAGACTTGACCAAAATGCTAATCACGCTTCAGGCCATCTCAGATGCACTTTTAGCGTGAGGCACATTGCTTTGATACAAGTACCTTAATAATGAATTAATAGAAATGTGAGTCATTTTGTCACACTCTGCCACCTTTTTCAGAAACTTTGTATCGCATTCAGCATTTATTGAGCACTTACTGTGTGCCAAAGCATTCTCCCAGACACTACAGAATCAAAAATGTGCTCCACCTAATTCTCCCCGTGCTTTGGAATTTCTCTGTAAGATAGCAAAGAGGTAAATGCAAAAAAAAAAAAAAACCCAAAGCCTATCTGTTGATCGATACAATTACAGAAGGTTGAAAGTTTCAAGGAAGGGTTGGCTTCCAGGCATGGCAGTTATGCAGTTTGGGGAACCACTGGCCTGGTGGTCTCCCGGTGGTCCCGGCCACCTGGGAGGAGGACGGTTTGAGCACGAGCACGGCAGAAGGGGACACCCTGGTATCAGTGGAAGCTGTATGTTTGGGGACAAAGAATATATGAGAAAACTCTACACTTTCTGCCCAATTTTGCTGTGAATCTAACCACCCTAAAAAATATAATCTATTAACTCATTTTTTAAAAAATAAAAGAAAGACAGTTACCATCTCTATTAAAAGAAGATTTTGGTTGAGATGCTACGTTCTGGTCCTCAATCCTCAATCCCATTTATAGTTGTTATGTCCATGACTGTAATTTCAAGAGGTAGGCTTTGTCTCTGGATCCAAGTCATACTCATCACCTAAACCTTGAGTCTTGTCCAGAACTCTACAGTCCATGAAAGTTGATCTCCTGATTGGATTTTGCATGATTTTGGCTTTTAAGATATGTTAATGTTTCTTCTTTACATGGAAAGATCTCTGAAACTTACTAAAAACCTGCATTATTTTCATTTTATATGTTTTACAGGCCCACAGAAAACAGATATAAAAAGTATCCATCTTTAAACACTGAGTGTTTCACGAGGTTTTCACTGACTGGTGGTGGTGAATTTACAGTCATTTAGTAACAACGCTCCCCCAACTCTGAAGCCTCCAGAGAAGAGGTGTAACTAAATAATGGTCTATATGGTGCAATACTCAAGCAGAGAAGAAGCTCACATAAGACGAGAATATCAGAGGACGTACTGCCTCTTGGTGGGCCGGGGTACTATGTATGTCTTCAGAGCACTTGATGACTGACAAGAGTTTAGAATGTTAAACAGGCAAATGCCTGGCAACGGATGGGGAAAGTCCAGTAAGAATGAAGCAAGTCCAAGTGCATACAGAATATTTTGGCCTAACCTATTGTATAGTGCTCAGCAATCACTTCCTGGGTAAATGAATAAATACGTGAATTGTGAATGGATACAGCATAAAGTGCTCATGCTCAAAGACGTTAGTTTGGTTGTGCTAGTGTGTAAACCACAAGGTAGGGTTATGGATTTTGACTTACAGTAAAATAAAACCCATTCCTTCCCCTAAAAATCCTCTGTGCTCCACCTATTTCTTCATTCCTCCCCTGCCAGAACCCCTGGCGACAGCTGATCATTTTGCAATCCATATAGTTTTTGTTTTCCAGAAAGGCATACATTTGGATGCAGCAATACATAGCTTTTTTCCACGCTGGCTTCTTTCACCTAGCAATATTCATTTAAGATTTCTTCATGCCTTTTCACAGCTGCTTTTTTTTTTACAATGAATTACATTCCATTTTCTGGTTGTATCACAGTCTGTTTATCCATGCACCTATTGAAGGACACCTTAGTTGCTTCCACTTTTAGGAAATTAAGACTTAAGTTGGTATAGACAATTGTTTGCAGGATTTCGTGTGAACCTACATTTTCAACTAAATTGGAAAAATAAGATTGCTGGATTGTATGGCATGGTAAGACTATTTTAGCTTTGTAAGAGACAGCCAAACTGTTCTCCAAAGGGCCTGTCCCATTTGCATCCCCGACCAGCAGTGAATGCGAATGCCTATTGCTTTGCATGCTCCCCAGCATTTGGCGTGGCCAGTGTTTGGGATTTTAGCCATTCTAAGAGACATGAAGTGGTATCTCGTTGTATGAAATTCCCTTACGACAGATGATGGCGAGCATCTTTTCGTACACTTACTTGCCATCCTCATTAGTGAGCTGACTGTTCAGATCTTTTGCCCATTTTTTAAGTGGGCTACCTGTTCTCCCACCTGTTGAGTTTTAAGAGTTCTTTGCACTTTTTGATGAAAGTCCTTTAACAAATGTATATTTTGCAAGTATTTTCTTGCTGTGGTATGTCTCTTGAATCACTGAGTAAAAGTTTTGAAATTTTAAAATTCAATTTATTTAAATTAAAAAAAAAAAAAAGAACCCACAGAAACAGCTTACCCATTTCTCCCACCCTCCACACTACCTCTGGCAACCACCAGTCTGTTCTCTGTATCCAGGAGCTTAGTTACGTTTTTGTTTTTATGTACCACATATAAGCGAGATCGCATGGTATCTGTCTTTCTCTGCCTGGCTTATTTCACTTAGCATAATGCCCTTGAGGTCTGTCCATGTTTTATTTTTTATGAATGACTAATATTCCATTTTATATATATATATATATACACACCACAGATTCTTTATCCATTCATCCACTGGTGGATACTTGGGCTGTTTCTTTATCTTGGCTATTGTAAATAATGCTGCAATAAGCATGGGGGTGCCTATGTCTTTCCCATTTAAAAAAAATTTCCTTCAGGTAAATACCCAGAAGTAGAATCGCTCAATCGTATGGTACTTCCATTTTTAATTTTCTAAGGAAACTCCATACTGCTCTCCATCGCGATGGCACCAATTTACACTCCGACTATTCTAAGTGCGAGATGATATCTCACTGTGGCTTTGAGTTGCATTTCCCTGATGATTAATGGTACAGAGCATTGTTTTCATGTACGTGTTGGCCATCTGTATGTTTTCATTGAGAAAATGTCTACTCATATCTTCTGCTCATTTTTTAATCAAATTGTTTTTTTGCTGTTTAGTTATATGAATTCTTTATATAATTTGGATATTAGCACCATATCAGATATTTCATTTGCAAATATTTTCCCATTCAGTAGGTTGCTTTTTTATTTTTTTGATGGTTTCCTTTGCTGTGAAGAATCTTTGATGTAGTCCCACTATTTTTTCTTTTTTTTTTTTTTTTTTTTTTTTTGCTTTTATTAGTTTTGCTTTTGGTGTGAGGGTCCAAAATCATTGCCAAGACCCATGTCAGGGAGTTTATTGCGATGTTTTCTTCTAGGAGTTTTACGGTTTGAGGTCACATGTTCGAGTCTTTACTCCATTTTGAGTTAATTCTTTGTGCATGGTGTTAGGGTTGTGGTCTGCTTTCATTCTTTTGCTTCTGGCTGTCTAATTTTTCCAGCACTCTCTATTAGACTATCCTTTTTCCATTGCATATTCTTGGTTCCTTAATCACAAATTAATTGAATAAGAAGTTTTTAATTTTAATTAAGTATAATTTATCATTTTTTTCTTGCATGGAATGTACTCTTGAGGTTATACCTAAAAACTCAAGGCCAAACCCAAGGTCACATAAATTTCCTCCTATATTTTCTTACAGAAGTTTTATAGTATTGTGCTTAATATTTAGGTCTATAATTGTTAAACACAGACCCGGGGAGACTAGGGATATATTATAATCTCCAGTTTCCCAGTTTCTGGCACAGAGTTCTTGAGACTTTTATACTACCCTGGATAATAAGAACATTTTTTGTTCAATGAGAAATCTCTTGGTGGATTCCTGGATGGGGAGGCTTGTCACCAAAAAGACAAAGCTGTGACTAAAAGCTTGAATTTGCAGCGCCCTCCCCCCACCCCATTCTCTGGAGAGAGGAGAGAGAGGAGGGACCAGAAATGAAGTTGATGTAACATGCCTATGTGATGAAGTCTCCAAAAATCCCAAAAGTATGAGGTCTGAGGCACTTCTGGGTCCGTGAATATATCCAAATGCTGGAGGGTTGACAAACCCCACCTCCAAGTGGACAGAGGCTCCTGTGCTCAGGACCCTTCTGGACCTCACACTACATATTTCTTCACCTGGCTACTCACCTGTATCCTTTATTATTTAATAAACCTGTAAGTTTAAGTGTTTCCTTGAGTCTGTGAGCTGCTCTAGTAAGGGGCTGAACCTTAGGAGAGGTGTGGAAACTGATTTAGAGCCAGTAGGTCAGAAGCACAAGTGACAACTGGGACTTGCAATTAGCATCTGAAGTGGGGGCAGGCAATCTCGTGGGGTCTGGGCTAAGTCTGGGTTAGTGTCAGAATTAACTGAATAGGAGGACACCCAGCATGTGTTGGAGAATTGCTTGGCATGGAAAACCCACACATCTGGTTGCAAAAATGTTCTGTGCATGAGTAGAGGAAAACTGTGTTTCTTTACAATAATCCATTTTGGGTTAATTTTTGTGACAGGTGTAAGGTCTGTGTCTACATTTTTTTCTTTTTTTGCATGTGGAAGTTCAAGTGTTCCAGCGCACTGAAAAGACTATTTTGGAAAAGACTATTTTTCTCCACAGAATTGCCTTTGTTTCTTTTCTTTGTCCAAGATCAGTTGCCTATATTTAGGTGGATCTATTTTTGAACTCTTTTCTTTTCCGATAATCCATATGTCTTTTTTAAAAATCAATATCACACTGTCTTAATGGCCATAGTTTATAGTAAGTCTTGCAATCTGATAGTGTCTATCTCTTAACTTTATTCTTTTTCAGAATTTATAGAAATAAAATTTGCATCTCTAATTATCAGAGAAATGTAAATCAAAACTACCATGAGATATCACCTCACACCTGTCAGAATGGCTGTCATTCAGACGTCTACAAATGACAAATGCTGGAGACGGTGTAGAGAAAAGGGAGCCTTCCTACACTGCTGGTAGGAATGTAGTTTGGTGCAGTCATTATGGGAAACAGTATGGAGATTCCTCAAAAGACTAAAAATAGACTTACCATATGATCCAGCCATCCCACTCCTGGGCATATATCCAGAGGGAACCTTAATTCAAGAAGATACATGCACCCCAATGTTCATAGCAGCACTATTTACAATAGCCAAGACATAGAAACAACCTAAATGTCCACTGACAGATGACTGGATAAAGAAGTTGTGGTATATTTATGGGTAGTGGAATACTACTCAGCCATAAAAAAGAACAAAATAATGCCATTTGCAGTGACATGGATGGACCTGGAGACTGTCATCCTAAGTGAAGTAAGCCAGAAAGAGAAAGAAAAATACCATATGATATTACTTATGTGTGGAATCTTAAAAAAAAAAAGAAGGTAAATGAACTTATTTACAAAACAGAAACAGACTCACAGACATAGAAAACAAACTTACTGGGGGAAAGAGGGTGGGAAGGGATAAATTGGCAGTTTGAGAATTACAGATACTAATATACATATATTATATATATATAAATATGATATATATATATATGTATAATAGATAAGTTCATAGTGTACAGCACAGGGAATTATATTCAATATCTCTTAGTAACTTATGGTGAAAAAGAATATGAAAATGAATATCTGTATATTCTTGTATGACTGAAGTATTATTCTATATACCAGAAATGGACACAACTTTGTAAACTGACTATACTTCAATAAAATATATATATATATATATATATACCAATAAATAAATAAACTAATCAGGTTTAAAACAACAAAAAATAATATTAATAATAATCTACATCAAACTTTAGAAAAGAAAGAAAGAAAATTTGCAAATGAGTAAGTCTTGGAGGCTAAATTTTAAATCCTCCTGATGATAATCCACGCAATACGGAATTCACTTATTCAAACACTGCATTAGTTTTCTAATTGCTGTTGTAACAAAGTACCACAAATTTAGTGACTTAAAATAGCATCGATGTATTAATTTACAGATCTAGAGGTCAGAAGTCCTAAAATCAGCAGGGCTTTGTCCCTCCTGGAGGCTCTTGGAGACAATTCACTCCCTTGCCTTTTCCAGCTGCCTGCTTTCCTTGGTTCATGGCCCCTTCCTCATGTCACTCTGACCACTGCTTCTGTCTTCATATCTCTTTCTGTGTTGCTGACTGGGATGACATTGGACCCTCCTGGACAATCCAAGACGATCTCCTCATCTCAAAGTTAGCTGATTAGCAACTATAATCCCCACTTCCCATGTAATATATTTACAGGTTCTGGGAACTGGGAAATGGACTCTCGGGGGGCCACCCTTCTGCCTACCACAGTGGGCCTCTGTAACCATGACAGACCGTGTGACCTTCCTCTCCTCCGCTGGTTGGATCAAATGGACACTTGATATTAGAACACTTCCAGGTGGGGGTTCGTCAAACATTGTTCAGCACTTGAACTGTAGGTTGTGTAGAACCTGGCCCTGCTCAGCCATTTCAGGCCATGTGTGGGCTGTTTAGTCAGCAGAAGAAACTGGAGACTGCAGATACACAGAAAGAAGTGGAGGCAAGAGACAGTGCAGGGAAACAGACAGAGAAAGCAGCTGCATGATGCCTTTGAAGTCACTGTTCACAGCCCAGTCCTTGGAAGGCCATGCAGATGCCCCCCGTGTCTTTGAGAGAAGCCCTTTTACCTGGACCTCGGCTAGATTTTGTTTCCTTGCAACTACATGTTCCCTAACTGAGACCACGTGTATGTTCATGAGTAACTGCCATTCCTGAGCACTGATTTGGGGATTAGAAAACAAAACTTGGGCTTGAATACAGGTTCCCATCCGCCTATTCTTTCTCTTCTTATGATCAGTATCTCTTTGGGATCAGTGAAGAAAACAGTTAAAAACTGATTCAGAAAAGTTCTCTCACTGGGGACTGAGGTGTCCAATGGCTCCTGCTACTCTCGCTGACAGTTAACACATTTTTCAGTCCATTTTGAGCACTTTTAAAAAACGTTTTATTTTCTTTAGGTCAGCTGTTGTTAAAAAGAAATATGATGGCATTTGGAAGCTGAGGACATCAAATTCATAACGTGTGAACCAGCCAACCTGTCACTGTCAGTAACATGACAAGCCCAGCTAGAGTCCTTTTCTCAGAGTCCTTTCTTAGCTTGTTAAGTGACACAACACATCCCACAGCCGCCTTGGTCTTTAGGACTTTGGAACATTATCTCTGGAACACACTGTGAGGTTCCTTTTGGGCAGGAGAGGCGAGTTGAATTTGGGGACCCAGGCCAAGGCTGCAGAGTCATGGGACATAAGCCATTTCTTGTCTGGAAACCACTGCCTCTAAGCTGTAGCCCACAGTGAGAACTTTTTAAATTAACTTTTTATTAATGGTTTGTGGAAGTGTAATGTATGTACCATAAGTTCACCGATTTTAGTTCAATGATTTCTCAGTGTTACCGAAGGCAAGTTTGTGTGCCTGGTGTACCCGAGGCTGAATAAACTGTCTGAGTCTGGAGCGGAGAAAGGCTTATTGCAGGGCTGAGCAAGAAGACTGGTTGGCTTATGCCCAAGAAAACCCCAAATCCCCCGAAAGACTTTCAGCAAGTGTAGTTAAAGGCTAGGTGAGGGAGGGGGTTTTCAGGGTGTGTGACCAGCTCGTTCACAGTCCTCTAATTGGCTGATGTGGAGGGAACAGGGCAGAAAACACGATCAACCCCTAGGAGCCAGAGGCCTGGGGCCACGTGCTTTTGATCATCAAATCGTTAATTTCTTCCCCTTGGGGGTGGTTTTTAGCATCTGAAAAACTCAGGAAATATATATGAGCTATTATCATCTGGGTACTTCAGGGAGGAGCTGCAGCAGAGGATATGGTGGAGGGGTCTGACGCTGGAAGATCCCACAGGGTCGTGCTTGATTACATTAGTATAGTCACAGAATTGTGTCACCATCACTACAATATCATTTTAAAACATTTTCATCCCTCTCAAAATAAAACTCATCCCCATTTACAGTCAGTCCCCATTCCTATCGCCAGCCCCAGGCAACCACTAATCTACTTTCTGTCTCTATAAATTTGCCTTTTCTGGACATTTCATATAAATGGAATTGTAAAAAAACGTGGCCTTTTTGTCTGGCTGTTAACTTAATATAATGTTTTGTAGGTTCATTCATATGCTAACAGGTATCAGTACTTCCTTACTTTCTATTGCCAAAAAGCATTCCATTGTACGGCTAGTCCACTTTTGTCTATCCATTTACTAAAACTATTCATTTTTACTATTATATCACAAAAATGTATTCTAGCTCAGAAAATATATTCCAAAGAACTCCCAGATGCAGTCAGATCTGGGGTACTGTCCTGTCCAGTTGGAAATTCTTGGTTAAACACTCTGCCCCTGGTATGAACTCACAGCTCAGCTCAGACCGTCTTCTGGTTAGGAGTCCTGGGTACACTGACTCAGGACTCAGGCTCTCCTAACCCATGCCTTTGAGGCTGCGGTGGATGATATCCAGCATTTAGGGGCAGGAGAACCCTGAGCCAATCAGAAAAGCACTCAGCCCTTGGCACACATCTGAGGGTGGCGTAAGTGAAAGGTCTTTGTTGACAAGATGACAACAGTTCAGAACACCTAGCAACAAAACCTGCGGATGACCAGCTTCCCATGCCTGGCAGGCTTCCTCAGTCTCAGTGAATTAACAATTCTGCCTTGCTGTGTTTCTAGGATGCCTGGAAGAAGTTGTAAAAGGTCTGTGGATGTTTGGATTACATAATTCTCTTTTATTATTTCCTTTGTTCAACATTTATTGAGCACCTAATATATGCTAGGCCCCTTGTATACATTATCTAATTCAACCCTAGCAATGATCTTATAAAATAGATGCTATTAAACTTATTTTACAGATGGGGACATTGAACCTCAGAGAGATTATTTGTCCCACATCACTCAAGCTAAATGATAAAGTCAAGATTTGAATCCATTTTCTCTAAGGTCAATTCTCCCTACACACTAAAGCTCCTTCGAACAAGTAATATTAAAGAAAGGAGGGGAGATGATTGATTATGGTAGAATGGTGAGGGAGGAGGTCGGAGAGGGTTAAAATAGATCTTTTCCAGTGGTTTGCGGGACAGAAAAAGGACAGAGGCTGGATACCTGTCAGAATCACAGTAATGATGGGAGTCCATTTGATGGTGCCTCCAAGGTGATTCCATTCACCCCTGAGCCCCCATTCCGTGCCATTGCTTGCCGCATCCCTGAGCTACATAAATAATCTCAGGATCAGCTAGTTTTTAAAAGATGTTAAATAATTAATATTTCATTCTGTTATATTGAAGATAGGCGACAAGTGGAAATAAAAAATGTTAAGAGACTTCCCAGGAACTTAGGCGCTGTGAAAGTCAAAGATGCTGGGGCCGGAAACTGCCTCACCAGTTGCTTTTATCAGTAAACTGCTGGCCTTCCTAACCCTGATTCACACCTTTTCCTCTGCCCAAATTCTCTTCTCACAGACATTTTGCTTGCTTGAATCCTTCTCAACCTCCATCTCTCATCATGTATAACAGGCCCTTGGAGGGGCCTTCCCCAACCCCTCCCCTCATTTTAAAGCAGGTTATTCCCATTCTTAGACAAAGCACCTGGTCTCCTCCTCCAAGTCCACAGGCAATCACAGTTTGTAACTATGTTGTTTATTGGCTCGTTCAATGTCTGCCTTGCCTCACCCATTGCACTGTAAATTTCCTGAGAGTAGGGAGCAAGTCTGTTAAAAAGAAAATCAGCAGTAAGACAGGTCAGGCTTCAAGACTGCTTCCACACCGGCTCACAAGCCCCTTCAGCAGCGAATTGCTGCTTTTTGGAAGTTCATGCCTTTTGTAGACCAGCAGGCCGCCGGGTACCCAGGAGCCAAGCCGCAGCCCGCTGGCTTCAATCTGCCCCTGAGAGCGGTTCGGCAGGACGCACTCCAACCTGTCATTGCCTGAGGCTAATAAAGCTATTGGCTCTGTGGGGACAAGTTGGCACACCCTGGGCCTTTCTCCCCGGGCACCTCAGGTTCAACAACTCCAGAAAGTCCCGGGAAAGGACATGTTAAATTGTGAAAAGAACCACTCAACTGTTCAACTGTTACATTAATTTTTGTTGCCATTTTTAAATTTTGTAAATTTAAATTTACACAAAGCTGCCTTAAATGAAGTCCCAGGAGCTTTACTGGGGCTGAGGGAGAGATGCTTAGAGAATGTTTCCTTAGCCAGGAAGCATCTAGAAGCCACGAGGAGACTAATGCGCCACAGCACTCTCGCAGTCCTTAATGGCGCGTCCCAGGCCAGGCCAGGCAGCCTTCCAAGCCTCTTTTCCTGCCTCTCTAGCCTCTGAGGTAGGAGGGATTTCAAGTGTTTGTTAGCAAATGCATTTGCGTGCCCAGCGCTCAGCGAAGCCGAACAAACCGGAACAACTGAGTTTGGCGCAGAGAAAGGTTTACCGCAGGGCCAAGCAAGGATGGGTGGCTCGTGCCCAGGAAAACCCAGAGGCCCCCGAAGGCTTTCAGCAAAGCATATTTAAAGACCAGGTGAGGGAGGTGGGCCGCAGGGTGTGCGATCAGCTCGTGCACAGTCCTGACTGGCTGGTGTAGAGGGACCAGGGCAACAGGGTGGTCAATGCTATCAAACCCGAGGTGCCAGAAGGTCTGGGGCCATGTGCTCATGATCATCAAGTAGTTGATTTCTTCCCTTTGGTGGTGGGTTTTAGCATCTAAAAAACTCAGGAAATATACCTGAGATACTATGATCTGGGTCTTTCAGGCAGGAGCTACAGCAGAGGATGGGGGAGGGGTCTGACCCTGGAAGCCCCACAGGGCCCTGCTCGGTTACGTGTTGGGATAGACACAAATTAATTCCCAGTAAGCAAGTAATGCAGTCATTTTGCCCTAAAACTCTACTGACAGTCGTTTCTATACTATTATAAGAAAACCTAGTTGTGCTGTCAGAGGTAACAGTTTCCCCTTCCCCAGCAAGCACCCTGAGCGCAGGTTTGCACAGCTGGTGCCCCAACACAGGTGAATGGAGTCTAATCGCCCACCAGCCCTCATCTGCTCTCCTAAGGAAGATGAACTGATGCAAAGTTTCTCAAGGAAACCCCTACTTTGTGCTGCCCCATCAAAACTGGCAAGTAGCCGTTTCCTAGGGAAGTGTAAATTACCTGTGGACAATTCTGTGGAAGGATCTGCTTGGGGAGATGCAAATTTCAAATTTACTTTGGATTCACTTCTTGTCAGAACAAGTGCCCTTAATTTCTGTGTGGAGGTGCAAAGCTTTTGTAATGAACAGGCAAGCTGTTGCCTCTGAACTAAAATATATCTTTTCACTCTTTTTGGCCTTTTCCCATATTGTGATAATTAACCAAATTGATTCTTATATTCTAGGAGAAAATGCTGACACTTAGAACTCAATGTAAAAGCATCTTTTAAATACATATACAATATAAATATATAGTGAAGATTTGAGGGAACAATCTGGTTTAAATCAACATTAAGATTATCTTCTGGAATGTGCATGGACAAAGTAACATTTATTAGGAAAACAATGTGTGCATGCTATTTGTGGAGCCTTGGCTTAATAAAAATTCATGTGTTTGGCCTAATTTTTATGGACAGTTCTTATTTTAGTAGTTAAGGCAGAGAAAAGATCACTAAACCTGGAGTGCTCCCTGGGACATGGTTTCCTCTCTTCTGCCTGTTGACTGAAATAAAGTGCACAATATAAGATTAGTGAGTTTCAGTTTTATTCAGGCACCTAACTGAGAACTCCGGCCCAGGAGACAGCCTCTCAGATAGCTCTGAGGAACTGCTCTGAAGAGGTAGGGGAGGAGCCAGTAAGCACATGATATTTTTTTTTTTTTTTTTTTTTTTTTTTTGGCTAGGAAATGCAAGTAGTCAAGCATTGGTAAAAGACTAGCTTGATTAATCACAAAGAACAAATATCTCAAGTTAACATTTTAGTTATTTTCTATGTATGGGAAGATGCAAGAATCTGGAGTCATTGAAATTCTTCTTTGGATGTGCACCTTCACTATCTCGGGGCCCATATATCCAAAAGCACAGGGTGCTTCTCTGGTTTCCCACCCTGAATTCCCTGCAGGGCACACTGTCTGCAGTGGGCTGTGGTTTAACCCTGATGAGCCACACTCTTTGTTCTGCTTGTTTACATGTCCATATATATGCTGGAATCTTTAACCATGGTCCCTCCTATTCTGTGAATTCTTTATTGAAGTGATGGTAAGCTCTGTCCAGGGCAAGGACTTACCCCCATTAAACCCCTGATAGACTATATATTTTTCCCCACAGGATGTTAAATAAGAAATGTTATCTTACAAGTGAAAATAGTAGTACTTTAATACCTGCATGTCATTTTAAGTCCATCAAAATATATAATACTGTTTTTAACAACTCAGTGACAGTTTGGATCAGCCTTTGCAGAAGAGTTGCTCAAGAAGCTCTGAGAAATCAAAGTTAAGGCCTTTTGTCCAAAAAGAGCCGCCATCCACTACATGTGGCTGTTGTGCAAGTGAGTGAGGCCGGTCTGGACTGAGATGTGGCTGTTGGGGTAAAATTGATGCTGGATCTTTTTCTTTTTAAATCAGCAAAACAAAAACAAACTAAATTTTATTAGGGTTGGTGACTAACAGCCTAGGGGTTTGAAAAAACTTGACTGTCCCTGTGCTGCAGAAGAAGCACACCTGTTTTAAGATATGGTCCTGAACAAAAGCTAAAAGGACAGAGAATTGATAACTCATCAAGCGGAAGCTAACACAGTTTTACTAACAAGGTGTCAGTGTAAATCTCCACAAACTTTTTAACTCACAAATTTGATTCTGAAAACTCACTCAGTGAAAATTGCTGATGTCTTTTTGCCTGCAGAGTGGCTTTTCTCACCCCATGTCACTCAAGGAAGTACTTTCCCTCTTACAGGAAACAGAAAATGCCTCCCTCTTTAGGGTCACAGCATGAGGTCTTTTTGCTGCTGTCAGTCTTGTGGTCCAGGGTGGATCTTTCTTTAGATTCTAAAACTCTGAACTTTCCACAAGATAAAAAATGTAGTCAAGTGTTACTTTGCACCACCTGACAGACACCACCATGCTTAGCAGTGAAAACGTCCAGATTATGGAATAAATGTACATACAATGGCAATTTACCTCCCGTGGTTCATAGGATGAATGGTTTCTGGAAAGTTAATTTTGGAATATCTCTCCAGATACCCATGATGAATTTACCCAAAGGGCAATCCTGTTTATGTTTTGGCCCAGAAAGAAAATGCAATGACTATTAGACATGTATGGTTTGTACCCAAGAATTAGGCTGGATTTCATGAGAATAGACATAGAAATAGAGGTAAGTGGTTACTTAGCTGCAATATATCATTTGTAGTCCAGGTGGGAGCTTCCAAAATGGAATCTAAGATACTAAAGGATACACATCCAAGTGCATGTGGAACATTCTCCAGGATACAACATATGCTGGGTCATAAAACTCTTAAAAAAAAATGTAGAAGTACAAAAAAAAGTGTGTTCTCCAACCACAAGGGAATTAAATTAGAAATCAAATTTTGAAAATCCAAATATCTGGACACACTCCCTACAGAACTTTCATTTGGGGAATTCTTAGGCAGTTTGCTCATTGTGTCTTCACAGTGTCACGAGGGTGGGTATGTACTATAAAGGAAATGAGGCAGAGGGATAAGTATGTTGTCCTAGATAAAGTGACGCATAGGGTTGGATGTAAGCCTCGGAGGCTAGCCTCTAGGCTGTGCAGCAGGACTGAAATTTGCCATCAGTTTCCCTGGGTGGTTTGTCTCAATTGTAATTGATGCTGGATTTTAAAGACTTCATATGAAAAAAAAAATCTCCTTAATTACTTTAATTGATTTTTTTTCTTTAAGTTGTTTTGGATATTTTGGGTTAAATAAAATATATTATTAAAATTAATTTCATCTGTTTCTTTTTACCTTTTTAAAGGGTACGACTAGAAAATTAAAAATTACCAATAACACTTAAACATTCTATTTCTATTGACTGAGCCTTTTGGTCTTTGACTGTTTTCAGCTGAAAATAATCTGCATGCCAAGGGATTTTAGGGTGGCAAATTTCGCCTGCCTACACAAACAATCTGAAAACTTCTGGCTTAATATGTGTGGAAAGCTCACGCATGCCTATGAATTTAAGAAGGAGGTTTATGTTCTATTTGCAGCAACAAGGAATACACGCAATTTAGAATTCTTTGCCTTAACTCTTTCCTAATGTAGGAACAAATTTGTAGTGCACTCTGTATTGCTTGAAGAAGTATTATTTGACTTTTTCTGTGTTTTGTAAACATTTTACTTTCAAATACTGCATTGGTGATAAAATGAAAGACAGTAGTAAAAACTGAAAGCTATGTAACTACTAGTTTGTGATGCACATAAATATCTCTGTAAACAGAGCTCTAGGAATTATTTCCTGCTTTCCAGAAAATTTCTGGTTAAAAGCAAGGACTTGTTATAATGTGACCAATTTTGTGGAGAGCTGGAATATTTAGACAGATGTATTGTTTCATGGAAGTGCTTTATGTACAAATATCTCCAGAAAGAGTTAATTCTCCATGTGAGATATTTGGTGCCATAGATACAGTGCTTAAAAGCTCATTTTTCCTGTTAGGTTCTGCCTTCAAATTTTTGATTTAGCTTGATTAACTGAAAACTAAAATTTTGAAAGAATCTTTATTTTTTATTCATTCAGTAAACATTTACTATTGTTGAACCCAAATCAATGTGCCCAATGCAGTGAGGCCAAGCTGACCGAAACACTGAAGGAGTTTGGAGCAGAGGAAGGTTTGCTGCCGGGCCAAGCAAGGAGAACTCCCTGATGCTTTTTGGGGGAGGGTTTGCACAGGCACAGTGTGGGGGAGAGTTTCAGGGTGTGTGACCTTCCTCTGATTGGCTGTTGCTGCAGTAACAGGGTGGTGATCCGGGAATCTCAATCCTCAGCCTCTGGTTCCAAGCAGTCTGCGGTCCATGTGCTTGTGGTCAGAATGCAGCCACCGTGCTCCACTGGGTGGGGAGGGGGGGGTCTTAGTTTCTGCAGAATAACTCAAAGACATGTCAAACTGTCATCTCCATCCCCTCAGGAGAAATGAGGAGTCTTCTGACTCTACTGTCCTAGTAACTGATGAGTCTGCTCTTTGGAACTCAGGGAGGGCCTAGGAGGCTAAAGCCCTTTCCCTACAAACAAGAAACAGGGGACACAGAAAGGCTTTTGTGCCCTGGAGGGCCCAGTAGGGTCCTGCTCAGTTTCATTATTCCCTCTGTGACAGGGTTCATGATAACGCAGGGGTCTCCACCACAGCACTACTGACATTTTGGGCTGCATCACTCTTGGTTTTTGGGGGGTGCTGTCCTGTGCATGGTGTTTAGCGGGTTCCTTTGTGCCAACCCCCACATTCTGACAACCAAAAAAGTGGCAGTTGGGATGAGAGACCTGAATGGACGGGCTTAGGAGACATTAAGGAAGAAGAATGGAGAAGTCTAACCGGTAGATTGTGGGGACAGGAAGGGAGGGGGGAGTCAGCAACAAGTCTATCTGGGGCACCTGGAGAGATCGTGGTGTGTTTACTGAATGAAAAAATAAAGGAGAGTGAAATATGTAAGAAAAGACGAGTTCAGTTTCAGACCTGTTGGGTTCGAATGCAGCCATGGTGGGAGACTTGCCTTCCAGGCAGCGGGTTCAGGGCTCAAGACTGTAGGACTGAGAGGTAGATTTGGGTCTCGGTCTTAGTAGTTGATGTCAAGGTAGAGCTGTCTTTTAAGAGAAGGTCTTTCACCTGCTGGAGAAAAGGATGAACTGGATAATTAAAATGCAATTTGATTTTTTTTTTTAGAGATTCTCGAACATTTCACCAAGGCTAAGCAGAAAGGAAACGAAAAAAGTTTATCAACAACATTTTGGTATATATTAGAGACAATTGAGAGAGTGATGGAGGATGAAGAGAGCTGAAACAAGACAGAAGAAGAAATAACATGGCGTTCAGACAAACAGGTGGGTGAAAGTGAAGAAAGGAAGGTTGTTGACTCACTTAGTGTTTGTTGAGTGTCATTAACCAACATGCAATGCTACTTTCAAAGAAGCGGGAAATTTCACACATTCTTGCAACCCACTTTCTTACCCAACGTTTTAGCCTGAAAAACTTCAAACATACAGAAAAGTTCAAAGAATTTTTACAGAGACACACATATATCTATCACCTAAACTTTATAATTAAAATTTTATTATACTTTATTATATATCTGTCCATGTATCCATCCATGACAGCATCTTGTTTATTTGATGCATTTTAGAATAACATGCAGAGATTGGTACATTTATCCAAAGTATGCCTGTGTATATATGTATATATTATATGCATATACATATATATGCATTTATATATGTATATATTAAGAACTGGAGTTCATCATTTGAACTCCAATACACTTTTTCTTATATTATTTTTAAAGTTTATATCCAATTTTCTCTGTTGGAAAATGGGTAGCACCACCTTTTATTTTATCTGCAGTGCTTGTGACCTTTCCGCGGTGCTAATACTGAAGACTTTTGCCAACAACTATGCTAGATTCGACCCTTGAATATAGAGACTGGCCACTGTTGCCTATTTGTCTTCTGTATCCTCATACCTAGCATGTGTCCAGGCACAAGGTAGGATCTTTGATGTTTGTTTATTAATTAAATTGGATGGAAAGTACCTCCCTACCCTTGTGAGTTTTAAATAAGCCTTTGCATGTGATAGAGCTCTGTCATCTGTGACCTGCTGCACAACTGTCATCTATTGTTTCACATTCAAAGGATGTGAAAAAATCAGCAGTCTTCTCTCTCCATTTCCTTCTCTTTCTTCTCCCTCTTTGCTTTCTTCTCTCCTCTTTTATCTTCAGAACTTGTAGAATTTATCTCAGAAAAAATAGTAAGGAAACAAATAGCTCAGAATCAAAGACGTCTTATTAAAGAAAAAGCAAAAATAAGATCCATAGTACCTCAGTACTCAAAGAAGCAGAAAATTCTTAAAGCCTCAGGCAAAATATGCCCTCTGTGGAGCCTGGATTCTAGAAGAGAGCAGTCTTGTGAAAGACGTGAAATAAAGGCTTTTCAAGGACTCTGGAATTGCTCAGAGACTGGGATAGTACCCTGGCAGTTATTAAAGTTGCTTTCTCAGGACCATTTACTCAAAAGGGCCACCTGAGGGTAACTGGCCAGCAGGCCATAAGTTATCATCTATTTTAAGAAAATAATTAGAAAAAGGCTAGCAATTATTGCTGCATGATGTTTTTGCACCACAGAATTATAGGACCTTAAAAAATGTATTTTTGATAAAATGGTTAAGGAGGGAGGTTTAAAATGTTGGTTCGCAATAATATTTGCTTGCTACATTTAAAACGCATCATATAATATGTAGTGTTTTTTCCTCCTTTGGGCTTACTTTAAAAATACTAACATGTTGGCTGGGAATTTCGTGTTTGCAAAGTAATTAACAATTAACTTCTAACTTAAATACTTGTAACATTATTGATTTATGCCACTTTAACCTTATTTTAATTTACTGCTTGGAGCTTCTTTAAATGCCAATGATGTTTAAACAGGCCGTTTAAATATAGATAACTAAATTTCTAAGTAATTAAAATAGTGACAAGATTTGCAATGAGGAAAATTTTTATCTTAATACTGAAGAAGAATGTTAAGAAAATCAGGAAGGAAGAAATTTTTCTGTACCCTTCTAGGTTCTTCTGGCTGGTCTAAGAATTAAATTGACAGAATAACAGGAGAATATCAGACAAAAGTTTAATAACGTGCATAGGAGAGACCCAGGAAAACTGAGTGATTTGCCAGAATGGCTGAAGCCCTCAACTTAAATACTGTCTTCAGCCACAGACAGCAGGGGATGCTGGGTATAGCAGTCTGGGACTTCAAAGGGGAGCAAGAGAATTCATGTGGAGATAGAAAAGCAGAAGTGTTTGGTAAATGAATGTCTGCTGGGCCACTCAGAGACAAGGGACTGAGTGGACTCTGATCTCTAGGCCCACTGATTCCCCATCACACCCAGCACTCACTCCTTGCAGATACCACTAGTCATAGCTCTATTCAGCTCTATTTGAATTCTTTAGGCAGCAAAGTGGGAGGTAAAAAGAAAGACTTCCTTAGTCTTCTGTTTCTTAAAAATAATCAGCTATAATTAATCCTAATGCCATAGACACACATTTTGGGGTGGCAAATTTTGCTCGCCTATTCAGTGAACTGTTGCAAACTTTCATAGTAAAGGCAGGGACAAAGTCTGTCTTGAAGGGTTTGCTTGGGAGAGTGGTGGTTTATGGCATACCATGTGATTTCTTGTGTTAGTGCCAAGGGTGTTTCCTTTTGTCTTTTCCTTTTTTGTAGGCGGCAACAATAGGGACATGTTTAATATTGATGAGCTTGACCTCCTGGGAGTTAAGTATGTGCACCCTTTTTGAATATAAATGCTGTTTGCTTTATATGGTAAATAAAGAGAAATTTAGAGATTAGCATTTTAATCAAGTCTAATCTCAGTATTTTGATTCCCCCACCTTGCCATTTTGTCAAAAAAAGTTTGAAAAATGAAATTTTGAAATGACAGCCAGTGTTCTCTCATGGAGATGCAAGCTCTGCATGAACATAAAAGCAGCACTATGTGTAAGTAATCTTTCCCAAACCATACGTCAAGTACATTAAGTGTTTAAGGTGATCAATTATTAAAGAAAAGAACAACCCATTCAACCAATATTTATTGAAGAGCCATGTTTCTGCAGGCAGGTTGGAGGGGGCAGTGTATGTGGCCTTACGTTATCGCACCTCTAAACGGGAATTTGGCTTCCCTTTTCCCCTTTAAAAATTTTCGTTTTTGTTAGTGTGCATCTTCCAGCTGCCAAGCTGTTTGGCAGTCGATTCCGGCGGCGGCGGAGCTTAAGGTCCCAGAGACAGAGGGGCGCTCTTCCCGCTTCAGAGGCTGGGGGCGGGGCCAAGGGACCTAGCGGGGGCGGGGCCTGGGGGCGGGGCCCGGTGCGTTCCCCGCGGCCATTGGCGGCGCTCCGTGAGCGTGTTCGCTCCGGCCCGGGCGGGCGCAGCCGCGGCGCCCTGTGCGAAGCGCGGCAGGTGCGCGAGGCGGCCTCCTTCCCTCCCAACGGCTCGCGGGGCCGCCGGACTTGCCGGGAGCCCAGCGCGGCCGGGCTGAGGGGCCGGTATGGCCTGAGCGCCCGCGGCGGGAGGCAGCAGCAGCATGGGGAACCAGGACGCGAAGCCGAAGAGGAGCGCAGGCGATGCCCCGCACGGAGGTGGCGGCGGCGAGGACGCTGCCGGGCTCCGCGACGCGGAGGGCACAAAGAAGGGGGGCGGGGGCAAGAAGGCGCCGGGCAGGCACGGCAAGGGGGCCGGCGGCGGCGGGGAGCCGGGCAGGAAGAAGAGCAAGTCGGACCCCAGAGCCTCGGTCTTTTCCAATCTGCGGATCAGGAAGACCCTGTCTAAGGGGAGAGGTTCCGGCGGCTCCCGTGAGGATGTGCTGGACCCCCAGGCCCTGCAGGCCGGAGAGCTGGACAGCGCCCACTCCCTGGTCACCAAAACCCCAGACCTCAGCCTCTCGGCCGACGAGACGGGCCTGTCAGATACTGAGTGTGCTGACCCTTTCGAGGTGACACGACCCGGTGGCCCCGGGTCGGCCAAGGCCGGGGTCGGGGGCCCGGCGGTCGCCGAGGATTCAGAGACTGCGGCAGGGGCGCAGGATGGACAAAGGACCAGCTCGGGGTCGGACACAGACCTCTACAGCTTTCACTCGGCTACGGAGCAGGAGGATCTGCTCTCGGATATCCAGCAGGCGATTCGCCTCCAGCAGCTGCAGCATCAGTCCCAGGGCCTCGAGTCGCCCGCAGCGTCGCCCCCGTCCGCCACTCCCCAGCCCGGGGCCCTGCTGGGCCTGGACCGACCCCTGCCAGGCCCCAGTGCCGAGGAGGCGCTGCCCGCGCGCCCTGACCGGCCCCCAGCTGCAGACCCTCCCGCGACCGCCGCCTTGCCGTCTCCTGGGTCTGCACCCGGGGAGCGCGCGGCCGGAGTCCCTGTGCGAGGGGCTGGGGACACGGACGAGGAAGGCGAGGAGGACGCTTTCGAGGACGCCCCTCGAGGGTCCCCGGGGGCGGAGTGCGGCCCGGTGGTGGGAGAAGCACCGCGGAGGCCGGGGGCTTCGTACGAGGAGGGGGCGCCGATCCCCGGCGCCCCCTCGGCCGCCTCCCTGCCCGGCAGCCCCTCTCGCAGCCCGCGCTGCCTCAGGCCCCGCCCGCTCCTCGCCCCTTGCTACGTCAGGACCACCACCCGGCAGCTCAGCTCGCCCGGGCCTTCCCCGTCTCCGTCCCCCAGCCACAGCCCCAGGGTCCAGAGACGGCCGGAGTCCTCCTTGGACCGGGGGACCAGACCTGTCACTGCCGCCGCGGCCGTCCCGGCCAGGAAGCCCCGAGCGGGCCGCAGCCGGTCGGCCGACTGGACCGCGGAGCTGGGCCGCGCGCCCGGGGCTGGGGGCTCCGCGCACCTGCCGCAGCGCCGGGCAGGCGGCCTCCAGGATGTGTTCGCAGGTGAGCGCCGGGCCTGCAGGGTCCAGGGCGCCTGCCTATCGGGGAAATGTCTGTTTTCATGCAGGATCTTAAAGGAGCAGCTTAGCCGTATCTAGCCTAAGTCCTCTCGAGAAAGGGCCACTCTGTTCACTTCGCCAAAATATCTGTGCTTCTCTATGTCCAGGGTGACGCCAGGCAGATAATCTCCTTTTTTGCACCGTTTGAAAAGCCATCGTTCTCTTTCCTTCCTCATCCCACAGCATTAAAAATAGCAAGATTGTTGATGGTCCTTGGACAAATCGTCTATTCTAGGACAGCTCTGATACACATGTGTATGTGCACTCATGTACTTCGTGGTTTCTCAGGGATCTGGGTGGACTCCTTAGTGAACTGAGTGGTCACTCCTGTTTGCTGATGCAACCAAATCTGTTACATGCTTGTAGAAAATTATTAAATAGTGGTATAGAATGTTAGGGATCATTTGCGTTTGGTTTCCTGGGCCAATCAGAACAGGGTGTGGCTTGGGGATAGTGAGGGTGAGCTAGCCAAAAGCACACGTGATCCTGCTGGTACATTCCCTAGCCGCTGGTATGGGCTCTGCCAGGCATCACAAAGCTAGCTGAAGGGTCAGCTCACTTTGGTAGATGTCAAGTAGTATGATGAGTTTATGCTTACTTAGGTCCCAAGGCCTTACCTGAAGTACTCACTGGTAGAATGTCAGTTTGTTTCATGTTTACTAACTTCTCTTAATTTTTAGATGAAATATTGAGGGTAGGAATTTAAGGAGCAAGGGAAAATGAAGATTTATGCAAGTATAAGTAGGTTGTGATAAGTATTTGAATAATTATAATTTTCAAACGTGATTTGAAAAGCTTAATATCTTATATTCTATTACTTTAATAAATAGGTTTTCTTTAGAACAGGAGGTGATGCTTCTCAACAAGCATGCTACTTCTTAGGTAGCTAAATGCTGTTAATGTTGTGGTACGACCACATTTTAATTTTGATCTCCAGGCTCTCTTATTTTACATTTATTTATATATTCTTACAACTAAGAGTAGCCTCTTGTATTGATTCTGCATGCTTATCCCCCCTCTTTTACTTCTCCCTCCCCTTTATTGAGTAGGTTAAGTTAAAAGGAATGTTTACAGTCTAATATCTATGAGATAAATTGTGAAAAAACAAAAAACAAAACTGATTTCTAAGGAAGAGAATTGGAAAGTTCCTATTTAGTTTTTGTGAATTTAATGATGGTGAGAAATTGAGTATTTCATCTATATCTAGGTAAAATTCATAATGTATAAATTATTTTTTAGTGAAAATGTCACCATGATCAGGTCTATCATTCATTAATATTAATGGTGGCTCTTAGCAGCGTTAGAGTTTGGAAATATATTTATACCAGGCAGCCATATTGTGCCAGGCAATATGTTAGATGCTAGGTGATATAAAGACCTTTAAATCATGGTTCTGCCTCTCCAAGGCTCACACACACAGAGATACGCAGTACGGTACTCAGGGTGCATCAAGTGTGTGACTGATCTCCTTGACAAGGGATGAGGAAAGAGGAATTCACAGAAGGATTGACTTGTCCTAAAGATCATAGGACTCCAAATAGGTTGAAGTTTTGTTTTCCTTAAGGGAAAAAAAAATGTGTTCCTGGAACTAGCATTTCATTTTAATTTGCTAAGTATTTCCAAGTATGAAATTTGGGACTCATAAAGGAGTCCTGTTCAGAAGGGACCCGGGCTTTGTTGACCTCTCCAAGCAGAATTTTATTTACTGTGCAGAGGTGGTTGCTGTAATATGGGCATCACCTCCTTTATATTTGATGCTTGGATATAGTTGGTCAGTGACCAGTAGATATTTGTGTAGCAGCTTCCGTACATTTACCTCACCTACTCACTTTCTTTAAAAATTAAAAAAAAATTGGTAGATTTAACCTAATCTTGTAATTGTTGGCAAATGGAGGTAAATAAAGAGATGAAACTTTTTCAAGGTCATGCTGTGATTCATTCAGAGGCAGAGCCAGAAATAGGAGCTGAGTCCACCGATCCAAGTCTGAATGTTCTTGCTTATTACTGATTTTTGGATGTTCAACACGAAGACACCCCATAGAATATAAACTTCTAACAATTATAGAATTTAAGGACTTCACTTGTGAGATTTTCTAGATTCTGTTATTAATAAGGTGAATTCCTTTAATTGTTGAACATCTGGCTGGCCTTCGTTGGGCTGGATGCAGAGTGATTGCTGATCAGGATGAAGCAGATTTTCTCCAGGCAGCTCTCATGGAAGCTATTCTTAAGGTGGTAGATTGAAAACAGATTGACGCAGGCCTGTGTTTCTCAGCTGTTGTCTGTTTTCTTGTCATCTGGCTTCACAATTGGTTCTTTACCATCCTCCACTGTTTTATGGGTGTCTTGGAAATTACTAGAGCCCTGGGGAGCACTAGCATTGTCCTTAGGAAATTG
This sequence comes from Camelus dromedarius, assembly GCF_036321535.1. Taxonomy (NCBI): domain Eukaryota; kingdom Metazoa; phylum Chordata; class Mammalia; order Artiodactyla; family Camelidae; genus Camelus; species Camelus dromedarius. The sequence goes on from NC_087443.1 coordinate 3,983,396, forward strand.
TTTTCTGGCCTTAATTTGCATATCTTTGGATCAGTTAATTGCCAGCTGCCTTTGAAGCAGGTGATCTTTATAGCTATAAACTTCTATGAACATCTTTTATTTTTAAACCATAGAATGAGGGTTGTCAGCTCTGCCGGAAGGAACAGATGTTTTTTGCTTTCTACTACCTTCTAAATGTAGGCAGAAAATTCAAGTGAAAAGAGACCTCCAGGGCACATGTTTGTTTCTTTGGCAGATATGGAAACCTTTAGCTATAATGGGGACCAGTATTTTATCTTGTTTTAGCTGTTAAGGAACTGATGCTGCCTCCGCACAGAAATTTTACAGTGAATGTTTGAAAAGACATCTTTTTCAGTGGTTAGTAGAAAAAGTGCTCTGAAATTTGAGAGATTCCTTTGCACAGTAAGAATAGCAGAAGCTTGTTATTCGAATTTTACAGTTAATTAAAGTTCAGACAAGTAAAATGTTAAATTTGTGATGCTAAATCACTATTGATAAGAATCTTTCCAAAGTCAATTATGTGCTTATCTGTCTTTTTTTAAACCCATGGAATAAATGGTTCATCTGTTTTCAATGGCTTAATGACATCTTTAGGCACATCATGGTTACATACTGTGAAAACATTGGTGTTGCCCTGATCAGCTATTGAAGTGTAATGGACTGGTGACTCCAGTTGGCTGTTTCTGAAGTTTTTGTATCTATGTGATTTTCTTGACTTTTTCCTTCTTTTGAGCTATTTATTCTTAGAACTATCTTTGGTCTCTTCTTCCTGTACCCCCCCCCCCATTACTTCTAATTTGATTTTTCTGATCAACTTGTTATTGGCTTATAAATCCTGTGATTATGACGATAGCCATATTTATTGCACTTCTACTAAATGCCAGGCTCTGTGTTGTTGGTGCATCATATAATTATCTCTAATCCTTTTGACAGTCTTGAGGTGTAGCTGTTTATCCTCGTTTTCCCAATGAGTTAACTACCCAAGGTCAGGAGAGTGAAGTAACTTGCTTAAGGGCGTTAAGCTAGTAAATGGTCCATTTGGAAATCAAGTCTGTTGTTAATGTGAGTAAAATAATGCAGTGTGTCAGTTGAGCCTTGGAGGACTGGCTAATCTCTAAAGGGCTTGGGCTTTAGAATTTAGGTTATGTGATTCTCATTTTGAATTTTCTAAAAGTTATCTTGATTTTTACAACAAAGTAGAAGGACCCACTCTAGGAGTACAGACTTTCTCACATAGCTTCTTAAATGAGTTATTAGGCTGTGAACGTTTTAAAGCCAGGAGCTGTCTTACTTGTAGCAGTAGCATTGGACAGAGTGTAGCTGTCCAGTTACTGTCCAGTAAACGAGCGAAGGTCAGAAATCGCCCCTGCTCTGTATAATGTATGCGTGTTACCATAACAGGAAAAGGGATGAAGAGAAGGCTGTTCTTTCCCCTATGTCTTGCCTCACTAGGTTTCATATATCTGAATAGGAATCGCATCATAAGCTGGGACCGGGAGCACTGTCCTCAAATCATTTCAGTTTGGTCTAAAGCATCCTTTCTCATGGTTTCTTTAAGGCTGTGGTTTGGACTGAAGTCAAGTACTCCAGTAGCTTCAGTGATGGGTTTTAGTGACTGCTTTTATGAGCTGAGGACTGGCCTGGTTTTTAGTGCACTGAGGCATTCAGATGCAAGCCATGAAATTGAAATTGAGCAGGTGCACTTAGAGCAGTGTTTCCTTCTGATTCTATTAAAAAGATGCTAACATGCACAGTTGGGTGATGGCAGCAGTAGGTACTATAACTACTGTTATTCCAGGTATATCTGCATCCTAGCTTGCTGTTTAGTTAGGTGACTCTCCAGTAATTATTTCTCATATGCATGAAGGTGGAGGAACAATTTCAAATTAATGATGCTAGGATTAAATGAAATAGTCAATGTAAAGCCCCTACAGCTCTGCCTGGTGCGTAGGAGACGCACAGTTGGTGCTGTTTGCATTCCTGGGCTGATTTATTGCCCTAATAGACTACATTGTTCAAAGAGGTCCAGACCACATTTGTCAAATCATAACAAAACAACTCTGAAATTGTGTACAAATACTGGGAAGGATATAATCAGATGCTAGTTGGAAATGATTATTTCTAGTCAGTAGGTTTTTTGCAAATTGTTTATACATCAGTTTTTTTTTTCTTTTTTTGCATTTTCTACAACTGTAAACCTTTTTGTCGTTTTATCAGAAACGATATTTTGGGGGGATTTGGATTTAAAAAGCATATGAAGGGGGTAGGACTGTGTAATTACGGGGAGGTGCTGATTTTTAAAGGAGGGGTGGGGTAGGCGAGGTGCAAGCTGACCCCCTCAGCATTTATGTTCTGCAGGGTCTGGCTACACTCGCCTGACTTTGCAGCCTTAACCTCCCAGGTTCCTTCATAAACTCTCTACTTTAGATGAACTAGTCCGCTTACTGCTCTGTGAACATTCTTTTCATTTTCCTGGCTTTGTGCCTTTGTCTAGCAGTTTTTACTTTCTTGCAACACACTATTTGTCTCTCTTGATTTAGCATCTGAGAAAGCATCCGTTTTCCTGTTTCGTATCTTTACCAGGAGACCTGGCTGGCAGTCACCCACCCCCGTGTCTCTGGACTTACTGTCTGTATCATACCAGATACACTTTTTGGATTTGGGGATCCTTTAGGTTTTCTTTCTCGCTTCCTTCTGCTTTTCCTTTCTCCTTGCTTGCTCACCTGATTCTATCCATTCATCACCCACTCTGTCAATCCATCCACGAGTACCCATTCTGTGCCTGCTCTGTGCCGGTCAATAAGATCGGCACTGAGCATACTGAGGCCTTTAGGAATACTTGTTTGCCATTTTTTTCAAACAGGCAAGTTGGGTACCCAGGCTTCCTATTGCTAACTAAATCTAGTTGACTTTAAGCTGGAAAATTACTGACATTTTAAAAATTATTTTTACTGAGGTATGATTGAATCAGTGGTGAAGGTAGAATGATACTTTCATAGAACTTGTGTTGAGAGAACATCTATTTCTATTTTTGTGGGTTGATTTAAAATAGCAGTGATAATACAATGACTCTCAGCTTCCAAACATCAATTTTATTGGTAGTGAAAGAGGAAAATGTTATCAGTCTGTTCATTTCTACTTTTGCATTAGAAGTGACAATCTGGTGTTAATGAAAGTTAGCATTAAGGAAACTTAAGAAGAAACAGATAAGTACTGCCTTGTGACTTGATAGTTTTTGGATATAATCTTAGTGACTGAAAACTTCTGAGGCTTTTTTAATATTAAAAATACAAATACATGGAAAATATAACTTCTAGTCAATTTGAAATTGTAGTTAGTAAAACAAGGTATAACATGAGAAGTATAAGAACCAAGACTAGCAGTTACTAGATGCTGTAAGAGGATGCCAACCATGCTAGAGATTGTTACCCTGCTCCACTGTGGGGAAGAGAGAGGGAAAAATTTCTATCTTCCTCCCTTCCAAGGATGTACTCGGGGGCATTGTTGGATAGGAAAATACTGCCATCCTTCTGTGATCGAGTCAGTCTGCAGCGTACTGGAAGCTTGATTATCTGTTATGCCAGAGCCGCAATGGGCTGAAAATAGCCATTTTTATTTTCAAGGGGAGTAGAATAATATCTTGAGAAAATTAAGCCTTTGCTGTGTTTTAAAGTTATACTTAAAAATGCTTAAACCCTACTCCTTGGGGCCTCTTGTTATCCCTCAAGCAGAAGAATTCTTGGTTGTAGTGCTGTCGTGTAGTGGACACGCATGGAGCATTCTGTGTCATTAAGTTGTTGCTCTACATACACAGTAGCAGCACGATGGCAGTAGTGCAGACTGAGAGGTCTTCCGGTGGGGCTCCCCTTTTAAGTGGCCCACAGATTTCCTGTAGGACAGGAGGCAGTAGTGCCTTACTCTTCCTAGTTCCCTGGTTTCCCAGGTTGTAGAAGTGAATGCAGTCGTGCTGGTACCTGCTTCCTCCACGTCTCATCCAACCCTGCGAATCTACAGGAGTGACGGTTCCAGGAGGTAGCCTTTTCTCCTGATAGTGATACTTTGCATATTTAGAATTATTCTTTGCTATTAGAGTGGAAGAAAACCCCATGTTGGAGGATTTGTTCATACCATGGAGTAAAGATGCTTTGGATATTGATAATAGCTAGCGGTAAGATTTTGCTGGTTTTGATCAGTTGTTACTTGATGCTAAAGGAGATCTGAATTTGTTGGAATGCTGTTCTTTGATGTGCGCTTAGGAGCCTGTGCTTTTGAACACCAAGGCAGTGACTGGGTGTAGCGGGCGGTTGACCTGTTTTATGGAAATCTACAAAAGGGAAGTCTGTGTTGTGCAGTGTTACGACCCAAGCACTTAGAGTACACAGAGTCCTTCTAATACTAGTACCAAATACATCAAGCAAGTCCCTTTAGATTCATTATCTACAATAAAAGTAATCTTCTATTCTTGAATGGATTATAGGCTTTACATTTTTCCTTTAGTTTAAACTTCTCAATAAAAGTAGTACTACTAATTCTCTTATTTCAGTGTACTTTATTTTTTAACATTTTTTAATTGAGGTATAGTTGATTTACAAAGTTGTGTTAGTTTCTGGTGTGCAGCATAGTGATTATATATATATTCTTTTTCATTACGGGTCACTACAAGCCATTGAATATATTTCCCTGTGATATACAGTAGGACTTTGTTGTTTATCTATTCTGTACATAGCCGTTTTATCCCGCTTTCTCCCCTTCCCCTCTTGGTAATTGTAAGTTTGTTTTCTATGTCTGTGAGTCACTTTCTGGTTTGTAAATAAGTTCATTTGTGTCATTTTAGATTCTATGTATAAATAATATCATATGATATTTGTCTTTCTCTGTGTGATTTACTTCACTTCATATGATAATCTCTAGGTCCATCTATGTTGCTACAAATGGCATATTTCATTCCTTTCTATGGCTGAGTAGTATTCCATTTTTTGTATATCATCTGTCGATGGACATTTAGGTTGTTTCCATGCCTTGGGTATTGTAAATAGTGCTGCTATGAACATTAGGATGAGTGTATCTTCTTGAATTAAGGTTCCTTCCAGATGTATGCCCAGGAAAAGGATGCTGGATCATATGGTAACACTATTTTTAGTTTTTTAAGGAATGTCCATACTGTTCTCCATAGTGGCTGCACCAAATTGCATTCCCACCAACAGTGTAGGAGGATTCCTTTTTCTCCACACCCTTTCCAACATTTACAATTTGTAGACTTTTTGGTGATGGCCATTCTGACTGGTGTGAGGTGATACCTCATTGTAGTTTTGATTTGCATTTCTCAAATAATTAGTGATGTTAAGCATTTTTAATGTGCCTCTTGGCCATCTGTATGTCTTCTTTGGAGAAATGTCTATTTAGATCTTCTACCCATTTTTTGATTAGGTGGTGGTGGTGGTTGTTTTTGTGTGAATTGCTTATATATCTTGGAAATTAGTCCCTTGTCGGTTGCATCATTTGCAAATATTTTCTCCCATTTTGTAGGTTGTCTTTTTGTTTTGTTTATGGTTTCCTTTGCTGTTCAAAAGCTTTAAGTTGAATTATGTCCCATTTGTTTATTTTTGTTTTTTATTTCCACTACTCTAGGGACAGATTCCAAAAAATATTGCTGCAAAGTATGTCAAAGAGTTCTGCCTATGTCTTCCTCTAGGAGTTTTATGCTATCTGATCTTACATTGAGGGCTTTAATCCATTTTGAGTTTATTTTTGTATATGATGTTAGAGAACCTTCTAATTTGTCTTTTTCATGTAGCTGTCCAGTTTCCCCAGCACCACTTATTGAAGAAACTGTCTGTTCTCCATTGTATATTCTTGCCTCCTTTGTCATAGATTAATTGGCTATAAGTTGTGGGTTTATTTCTGGAGTTTCTATATTGTTCCATTGATCTGTGTGTCTGTTTTTGTGCTAGTACCATGCTGTTTTGATTACTGTGGCTTTGTAGTATATTCTGAAGTCAGGGAGCCTGATTCCTCAGCTCCGTTCTTCTTTCTCAAGATTGTTTTGGCTACTCGTATTGCTTGGGTAGTATGGTCATTTTAACAATATCCATTCTTCCAATCCAAGAACACTTTATGTCTTCCCATTTGTTTGTGTTGCCTTCAGTTTCTTAAATCAGCATGTTTTTTGTTTAAATGAGATAAAGTCAGTTTATAATGTTGTGTCAATTTCTGGTGTACAGCACAATTCTTCAGTCATACATGAATATACATATATTTATTTTCATATTCTTTTTCACCATAAGCTACTACAAGGTATTGAGTATATTTCCCTGTGCTATACAGTATAAACTTACCTATTTTACATATACCAGTCAGTATCTGCAAATGTCAATCTCCCAGTTTATCCCATCCCACTCCCCTCCCCCTGGCAACCACAAGTCTGTATTTTATGTCTGTGAGTCTGTTTCTGTTTTATATATAAGTTCATTTGTCTTTTTTTTTTTTATATTGCACATATGAGTGATTATCATATGGTATTTTTCTTTTGCTTTCTGGCTTACTTCACTTAGAATGACATTATCCAGGGCCATCCATGTTGCTGCAAATGGCATTATTTTATCATTTTTTACAGCTGAGTGGTATTCCATTTAAATCAGCATCTTACAGTTTTACAGGTCTTTTGCTTCCTTAGGTAGGTTTATTCCTAAGTATTTTATTCTTTTTGCTGTGATGGTAAATGTGATTACTTTCTTAATTTCTCTTTCTGATATTTGGTTGTTTATAGAATTGCAACAGATTTCTGAGTATTAATTTTGTATCCTGCAACTTTACTGAATTCATTGATGAGCTCTAGTTTTCTGGTAGTATCTTTAGGATTTTCTGTGTAAAGTATCATGTTATCTGCAAACAGTGACAGTTGTACGTCTTCTTTTCTTATTTGGATTTTTAAAAATTTCTTTGTCTTCTCAGATTGCTGTGGCTAGGACTTCGAAAACTGTGCTAAATAAAAGTGGTGAGAGTGGGCATCCTTGTCTCGTTTCTGATCTTAGAAGAGATGCTTTCAGTTTTTCACCATTGAGTATGATGTTAGCTGTGGGTGTGTCATAAATGACCTTTATTATGTTGGGGTATATTACCTCTATGCTCACTTCCTCGTGAATTTTTATCATAAATGGATGTTGAATTTTTCAGAAGCTTTTTCTGCATCTATTGAGATGATCATTTTTTTTTTCATTTTCATATTCTTTTTCATTATAGGTTACTACAAGATACTGAATATAGTTCCCTGTGCTATATGGAAGAAACTTGGTTTGTTTTTTTCTCAACATCTAGGATCTTCCTTATTTTTGTTTTTTTAAATATTTTTTATTGAGTTATAGTCATTTTACAATGTTGTGTCAAATTCCAGCATAGAGCACAATTTTTCAGTTATACATGAACATACACATATTCATTGTCACATTTTTTTTTTCTCTGTGAGCTACCACAAGATCTTGTATATATTTCCCTGTGCTATACAGTATAATCTTGTTTATCTATTCTACATATGCCTGTCAGTATCTACAAATTTTGAACTCCCAGTCTATCCTATTTTACCCCACTCCCCTCAAAAAACTTGTTTTTTATCTATTTTATACGTAGTAGTTAGTATCTGTAAATCTCAGACTCTCAAGTTATCCCTTCCCATCCCCTTTCATCCCTGGTAACCATAAATTTATTTTCTATGTCTGTGAGTCTGTTTCTGTTTTGTAAATAAGTTCATTTGTGTCTTTTTTGTTGAGATTCCACATATGAGTGATAGCATGTGGTATTTTTCTTTCTCTTTCTGACTTACTTCACTTAGAATGATGATCTCCAGGTTCATCCATGTTGCTGCAAATGGCATTATTTTATTCTTTTTCATGGCTGAGTAGTAGATCATATGGTTTTTATTCTTCAGTTTGTTAACGTGGTGTATAACATTGATTTGTGGATACGGAATAATCCTTGTGTCCCTGAGATATATTCCACTTGATCATGGTGTATGATCCTTTTAATGTATTGTTGGAATCAGGTTTTTTTTTTTTTTTGGACAAATTAGGAAATATATTTATATTTCACCTCTTAAAAGCCAGAGATAGCAATGCCACTTTCTGGAAAGTCATCTTATTAAAAATACATGAAGTTTCTTTGTTGAGGATTTTTGCATCTATGTTCGTCAGTGATATCGGTCTGTAGTTTTTTTTGTCATAGCTTTACTTGGTTTTGGTATCAGAGGGATGGTGGCCTCATAGAATGAGTTTGGAAGTGTTACTTCCTCTGCAATTTTCTGAAGTAGTTTCAGTCAATATACTTCAATATATTGGGTTTTATTTTCAGTTTTCCCTACTATTATATATACTTACTCAAATAACTTTTGAGTCCATGGTATTTCATTTAGAAGTTTGCATTGACATGAAAAATTTCTTGAAAGGCTAGAAAGATAAAAGGTTTTGAGAGCTTCTAGGTACTTTACTCTTTTTTAAATTTTATTGGCCTTAAACAAGTACAGCTTGTTTAAGTTCATTAAGAAGCAAATGGACTAGAGAAGAACTATTTCAGGATTCCATATAAATGCATTTGAATACTCTGTGGAAAGTTTTATAATGAGTCTCTTCATTATTAACATACAAGTCTTACCTTTGAAAAGAGTAATAAAAACAATGGGATAACAATAGAGATATTCTTTTGCGAGTATACACTTGTGGATAATTGCCCCCTACCCCAGTACCCTTCAAACCTGTAGACCAGTGCTTGCCTGTGTGGAGAGGTAAGGCATGTGAATTCTCTATGGGAAGTGCTACATTTCGCAGCCACCCAAGATGCTCTGTGGTTGTTTTTTACTGTCCTGGCACTGCTATTTTGGTTAAATGGCTTTGAGGGCGTAAAACGTTTGGATAGTATCCTGGCACTTTATTTCAGGATGTAGGGTTTGATATGTCTTAGAAAAATTAAAAAATGTGTTGACGCTGTTGGATCCGATATATTGTTGGTGGGCAAATAAGTCTGAATAAAAACTGCAGTGATTTGGGTGGAGAGAAATTTGCCTCTGGGCTGAAAATGTAATATATGTGAAAAAGTGATCCTGGAAGCCTTTTATCTCTGACTTGGATTATTTCTCTAAGGAGCCTCATTTGACTCTAAATTCGCAGATCATTTTCACTACCATCTGCTTGGGGATAATAATAAGAGCTGGGTATGTGGCCTTAGTTTAGCTTTAGGCTAACCCTCTGAGGTTGAGTCACCGGCTCCCTTTTGTGTTTGCCCTCCTGGCTTCGTTACTGAGTAGTTCAAAGGCCTGCTGGGTCTGCACCTCTAGCTCCTCTGTCTCCCGGCGCAGGCACATCCCACTTAGCTGTGACAGGGCTAGGAGAGCCACTGTGTTTATAACATTCTTACTCTTTTCTCCACCCTCTAAATACTCGCCTCCTGGGCTTCCCAGTCAAGGCGTGGCTCTCCAGCCTTGATTCTTCTATCCTCAAACTTGACATCAGTTGGTCTTTCCATTTCCTCTCTTCTTAGTTTCTCTTTGATAACTCTTCTAGTTTCTATTCTCATTGCCTCTACATTTCCTACAACAGATCATCCAACACTGAGATCCTAAATATTCTCTCTGCCCTCCGTCTGGGTCTTTTCCAGTAATTCTGTACAAGATAAGATAGTAAACTAAATACCAAAATGAACTGGCCAGTCCCAGATGGAAACATTTCAGTGGTTCCATATTGCCCTGAGTCTAAAGTTTTAATTTATGCACACATATAAACATATTATGTATAAATATATATTACGCATATATATGTACTTTTGTATATTATTACGTAACACTCTGCAGTCTGGTCCCCTCCTTGCTCAGTCTCGGTCCCCCACCTGTCCTGAGTGTCTGGAGCCCTTCTTCAGATAGCTCATGTTCGCCCTAGTAGTTTTAGGTATTATTGTCACTCTGTCCCTGGTCTTCAGGAAAGAAAAAGTGGCATTTACTCATATCCCCGAGGGCATCATTAGTCAGTGCAGATCTCTTCACTTTGTCCTTGTATTTTCGTTTCCTATTCTGACCCCCCTCAAGGACAGAGAAAACTGCTTTTATGTGTTTAACTGATATCCTTAACATTATATGTACTTTTGTAAAGCATATAGTATTTCTGTGTATATTTAATTTTATGTCATACAAACACTCAGAGTTGTAAACTTCATTCTTTTGCTTTTTTTTTTTTTTAATTCAGGAGCCTTTGGGGAAAAAATATACAGATTTTTCCCGATAAATATTTATCAAGTTGATTGCTTCTTACTGCTTTATCACTTTCCAAAGAGAGTTCCGCTGGGGTGTAGAGCACAGGGGACACTGTGCACCGCCTACTGTATGTGAGTAACGCCCCCTAGAGACGTGCATTGTGGTGGCTGTGGCTGTGCATCACGGTTAACCATCCTGCGCGGGGTGGCCGTCTAGATGCCACCGTAGACAGCGCTCTGATGAGTATTCCCATATGGGTCCTGTGTGAGAATTTCTCTGAAGTGTATATTCAGGAGAGAGATTGCTAGGTCAGAAAATGAAGATTTACTTAATTTGTGTGTTACTGCCCGTTCTGTTTTTAAAATGTTTCCTGCAGTCTGTATTCCATGAGCACAGCAAATCAGCATTCATCTAATTTTTGAATTTTTACCAATCCAGGAGAGAAAGTGGTATGTCATTGTTTTACTGTTGACTTTGTATGTATCTGATGGCTAATCCCCTTGAGGAAAACTTAGTGTGTTTTTAGCCATTTGGGTTTACCCATCTGTGAGTTGCCTGTTCATATCATTTTACCTTTTTCTAGAGGGTTTCCTGATTTTTCTTGTTTATTCACTGGGTTCTTTGTATATTCCTGATACGATTCTACTACCAGGGTTAAGGATGTAATGGAATGTTGCTAAATCTCCTTCTGGTCTTCTTTCCTGACATAAGAGGCTAGTGGAAAATTGACGTTTCTCACAGTCCTTTGTGGGTTGTGTTTCAGATGTGGTTTAGGTTTGTTGAGTTTGAGCCACACTTGGAAGATCTCAGCAAGGCCCGGGATTGACCTCTGAAGTTTGCTGTCGCGAGCGCAGCTGAGCAGCTGTCGGCGTCTTCCGGGGCGGTGTCAGCAGAGGCCTGATGTCCAGGTGTTGTTCACAGAGGCCCAGGTGGGCGGGCCCCTCCCTGCGCTGGTGTGGCTGGCAGCGGGCACAGCGCAGTTCTGGGACTGGCAGCAGAGGTGGCGCCCAGCTGTGAGGCCTGCTGACACCAGACGTGGAAATGTGGTCGCAGAGCCCAGGGCCTGAGGTCAGAAAGAGGCAGCCACTTCTTCGGTGGCCTGGTTCTAAGGTGTGGCTCTGTGAGTAGTGTCCACTTTTTCTTCAGCCTGTCCAAGATTCTGTAAAAAAAAAAAGTGATAACCTACAGTAGGTCTCTTGCTATTTAAACTGTCTGGAGTGAATTTGATTTTATGTAATTGTTGAAATGTTAACATATCGAATCACTTTTAGATATTATAAATACCTCCCCCTAGTATTTTATCCCTCTTTTAAATTTGTTGTGTCCTTTGTTCAATAGAAATATTTAATTTTGATATAATCAGATCTAGTTTTCATCTATGGTTTCTGCAATTTTCTTCTCATTTAAGAAATTCTTTCTTACACCCAGGTCACAGGCATTCTCTTCTCCATGGTCTTCTATTAGCTGTATCATGTTCACCATTTACATTTAAATGTTTGCTCTGTCCAGGGTCCTCTGGAAAGTGTGGTGTGACGGAGGGGTTCAGTTGCTCATCTCTGTACAGGGCAAGCCAGTGTTTTCAACATCAGCCACTAAACAGTTTTCACACACTGATTTTTAATCTTTTATTAAACTTTTGTCATTTCCATATATGGATAAGTCAGTTTCTGAGGGTATTTTCTTTTCCTTTCATGTGTGTTTTTCTGTCTTCAGTCAATACCAAAGAGCTCTCATAAATGTGCTTTGCAATATGTCTTATTACCTGGAAGAGAAGTGCCCTCTTTTTTCAAAGTTTCAGCATTATCGGGGCTTAACTCTTGATGGATCTTGTAGTCTTCTATATAAATTTAAAATAAGTGGTTGAGTTTATTAAAAAGTCCTAATGGTGTTCAGTTTATTAAATTTGTAGATGATATTGAGGACTATTATCATCATAATATTATCCAAGGTTGTGAAAGACCTCCATTTATTCAGATCATCTTTTATGCCTTTTTAATAGAGTTTTAGAGTTTTAGACTTCTTTATAGAGGGTTTGTGTTTTCCTTGCTGAGCTAGTTTCTGGGTACTTCATATGTTTCATCGCTAATGGGAATGGTATTTTATTTTTATTGTTTCTGGTTATTGTTGGGGTAAAGAAATATTTTCAGTGTCTTTCAGTTGTAAGAATAATTTGATCTCCCTTGTAAATGTTCTTAAACCTAAAGGTCAGTTAATAATATCTATACTTTATAGTTAAAAGAGTCTAACACTAACTCAAATGTGTGGGTTTTTCCCCCCACACCAGTGAGCAATTCTCTGTGGCACCAGCTGGGTGTTTACAGTTCAACTAAATTCTGACAGTGTTTACCTGGAGATGGTGTTGGGTCCTACAGATGAAGGGCTCGGTCCTACAAGACCGCCCACTCTTCAGACACCAATCAAAAGTTCTGACTGAGCAGCTTATAGGTTCCAACAGTCTCCTCCTTGGGTGTCGTTAACTCTGTAGAGAAGCTTATAGGATTCAAAGAAACATTTCACTCACCAGATTACCAGTTTATTATACAAGATATAACCCAGGGATAGTTAAATGGAAGAAATGCACAGGGCAAGGTATGGGGAAAGGATGTGGAGCTCCTGTGTGCCACTCTCCCTGAATCTCCACGTGTTCACCAACCCAGAAGCCCTCTGAACCCAGTCCTTCTGGGTTTTTATGGAGGCTTCATTACACAGGCGTGACTGATTAAATCATTGGCCATCGATGATCGGCTCAGTCTCCAGCTCCTCTCCTCTCCCTGGAGGTCAGGGACATGACTTGGTTCCTCTGACCACCAACCCTCATCCTTAGATGCTTTCCAGAAGTCACCTCATTAACACAAAACCCAAGTGTAGCTTGTTATGAATATCAAGACAACTTTTTCACTCCAATCACTTAGGAAATTCCAAGGGTTTAGGAGATCTGTTCCAGAAATTGGTCAAAGACCAAATATATATTTCTTATTATAAATCACAATATCACAATAGTCATATGGGATTTTAAAAGCAGAACTTTTATTTTTTTTACTGCAAAATAATTGAAACAATCAAAGAATTTAGTATACATTTTGTAGACTCTTTTGAATTTACTGTGGCTTTCGTTTTGTCCTTACGTATGATCAGTTTTTGTGAATCTGTGCCCTTTTCAGGGAGCTATAATCCCAAAATCCAGAAACATTATTAATATTTTAATTTAGAAGGTTGTGTTTTACACTCAACATTAATAAAAATCTCTGATTATTTAAAATACTTCAAAAGCATCATTTAAACAACTGTGTATTTAATCCAAACAGAAAAACACCTATTTCTTGGTTTCCATTACTTACTTCTCCCTGGCTTGCCTTCTATATTTTGGGCTGGCTTTTGTGTACCTTCTTCTAGTCCTCTTCTTCCACCTGACGCTTGTTAACTAAGTGCCACTTCCCCTGAGCTTCGTACGTGTCCTCAGGAACCCTTTCCTGCGTTTTGATGACTCCAGATTCAAGTTTCTGGCTCAGATCTCCCTGTGAATTCCAGACTCAAATTTCCGTTGCCTTTAAAAATTCTTTATATGGATATGGGAGGTGATCCAAACTGAGCTTCTCTTCCATCCAAACCCACTCTGCTCCCCTGTTCATTGCCCTCCCTGGTGGGTGGTAATAGTGTCTGCACAACCCTTTACCCAGTCTCTTAGCCAAAAACCTGGGATGTGTACAAGTTGGCAAGTTCCTCACATTTCCTTCCTGTATCCAGCGAGCCAGTTTCGCTAATTTCCTGTTAAAATATACCTCCAAATTTAAAACAAAAACAAAAACCTTATCTCCTCCTTTCCAGGTGGATTTTTAACATTCTTCCCAGAAGTATTCTATAGCTCTCCGTTAACTACCAGGACAAATGTTGAGCTGAGATTTATGCTCAAGGAGAAGATTGACTGTGTTCAGGATGGAGGTGCTAGATTTGCTAATATTTGTGATTCAGTGCAGCCTAAGGGAGGCATCCTCCTAGACTGTCCAGCCTTGGAATGGCTGGTCCTGGGAGGAGCGACTGCACTGTTCACTGGAGATGTTCAGAGACTGGCTGGAGATCTACTGAGGTGACCACAACCCTGGAGAGGCTGAACTTGACCACTGACTTTCCTTCCAACTGCAAGAGTCATTCTGATGCTTGACTTGAAAAGTTAAGAGTGGCAACTATGGTCTGTGTGTCTCATTCCTTTTATGAGACTGCTTTAAATATGTTTTTTTTTTTAAAAACCCTCCAACCAGAGTTATTTTAAAGCTAACATTTATTAGACTCACTTTTATGGGTTTAACTTAATAGATTGAAATTAAGTTTTCAAGGGCGTTTTCCTTTTGGCATTTCTATAATTTTTCCTTTGAACTTTGATTTAGTTCATGATCTTTGAAGAAATTACTGGAGAAATCCATAATCTAACGTAGGTCCTGAGAGGGGTTGTTTGTCATTGTCACATAATGTTCTATGATATTCCTTGGGCGAGTTTATTAGACTCATTAGATTAAATTCCTCAGATTGTTCTTGTCATATTCCAGTCCTTGATCAATTGAAGTTTCATAGATTCTTCATTTTTATTGGGTTATAGTCAGTTTACAATGTGTCAATTTCTGGTGTACAGCACAGTGTCCCAGTCATGCATATATATACATATATTTGTTTTCATATCCTTTTTCATTATAGGTTACTGCAAGATATTGAATACAGTTCCCTGTGATATACAGAAGAAACTTGTTGTTTATCTATTTTATATACAGTTGAAGTTGCATAGTGTCTTTTTTCTTTTCCCCCCAAAAAAGCTTTCATGGATGCCAAAATTGAACTTTAAATTTATACAAATTTTAGTAGGTTGTGTAGTGACTATAGTCAGAGCTCTCTCTGACTTTGAATGCTCTGTCTCTGACAGGTCACTTTTTGAATGTGTGATGTTTTATTGTAATTGATTTGAATACGTTTTTTGCTACTTTTTCTCCATATTGTCAGTGTCAGGTAAAAAAATACATCACATGTGAGTCCCAGTTCATCACACAAAACAGTCACCTTCTTCAAAAAGATTATGAAGATACATTATGGGCACTTACTTTTAAGGACTAGATAGAAAACCAGCAAATCTGTACCCAATCTATATTTTGTAAGTTTAAAATATCTAAGTCTTCCTTCTTTATCTGGAGTTTTGAGCCTGGGGGTGGGAGCCTTCCTGTAAGAGTGTCTGGATCAGCACTAGCCATGGGCTCAGTGGGTTCTGAGTCCTGGGAAGCAGGGAGCCTGCCCCCTTGTGCTGAGTCCCTTCCTGAGCTGTGGGTGTCATCTCTGCAGGTGGGGCCCACGTGGGTCCTTGCTCCTCCTGTGACCGTCTAGCCATTTGACCACTCACTTGCCTTCTTTTCTTGAGAAAGTGCTAGATGTTTATTCTCATAAGAGCCATTCTTCCTCTGTAAAACTTGCAGCATTTTGGATCTGACACTAGACATGTTAATTTCCATGTGATTGTAAGTGGCCTTGTCTCTTTTTACTTATTTATCCAGCATAGGCCATCAGTATGTGATGATACGTAATATGTGATTTCTCTCTATTCACTACATCATAAACTTAAGTAATTGTCATTAATGTCTAACTCTGAATTTGCTGGTCAACCTCATTTTTTCTTATTTTTTCAATTGATAGATAATATAGGATTTCAGGAGAAATTTACTAAATAGACATGTCTGAGCTATGAAATCAGAAAAAAATTTAACACAATGAGACTTGTTTAATTCTCATTTTGCATAAGAGATGTGACATGTAGAAATAAAAACTTCTATTGATGCCTTTCAAAATGTAGCAATTATATCCATCCTTCAACCATTAAAAAATATACAAAAGGCGAAAATATCCATTATATGTTTCTAGGCTGTTAAAATATAAACTGAAAACGGATTATTACAAATTAATGATATCATGGTACATAAAATAACCCAAAACTCACATGTAACCTTCCCCTGTATATGAGCTGGGATATGTTACCCAAGTATTTGGGTCTTCATGTCTTTGCAGGGAAAATTAGAGGATTAAGCCAAATAATCTCTAAGGTTTCTGGCTCTAAAATATTGAAAATTAAGTGGTGAATTGTCACTGAGTCATTAACCCTAGTAATGACAAAAAGTTGTTAGTATTTGGGTCCAATAAAACCAGGAAAGTTGCACGCATCATCAAGGCTAGTGGGAAAAAAGTCTCTTGTTGTCTCCAAGGGAAAGTTTCAGTATGGAAAGCTTCTTTTCCTGTTTGGACACTTTATTGTCTCCAGTAGATGGAGAAGGAGCCAGGGGCTCTCCCTGCTCTGCGTTATCACTAGCCAGGAGCCCATACTCTGCATCTCTTCTACAAAAGTGTCCTGCCTACATTATCCTGTTATATTGTCATTAGTTAAGGACAGGGAACATGTTTTCCTCATGATGATATCCTTTGGTGGACCCAGGACATTCTTCGGCACATGATGACTCCTAAGAACTTGGTTATATCTTGTCTTTGCTATGTCCTGCCCCCCAGTTCCACTAGAGATGTTTAATTAAGATAGTGTGTTCTGAATAGAATGCGCTTCAAGTGTTCCTTCTTGAGCTTTGGTCATTGTGACTAGTTGTTAGCCCCTGCAGGCACAGACCTCGTGGTCTCTTTTGTATCTTAGTACAGAATGTTGGTCAGAAGTTTTCCCAGAGCTGCCGGCCCACACAGAAGTGGAAGATGCCTGGAATAAAAATTAGGAGAGCAGAGTACGTGTCCAGTTTTGGTGCTGCCAAGTCTATGACATCAGGCAGATTCTAGAATCTTTTCATTCCTCAGTTGGTTTTTTTGAAATCATGATAAGTTCTTTTCTTTTTGGCTTGGTTTTTTGGGGATTTAGAAATATTTATCTTTTTTATTGAAGTATAGTCAGTTTACAATGTTGTGTCAGTTTCTGGTGTACAGTGTAATGTTTCAGTCATACATATACATACGTTCATTTTCATATTCTTTTTCATTGTAGGTTACCTTAAGATACTGAATACAGTTCCCTGTGCTATCCAGAAGAAACTTGTTTATCTGTTTTACATATAGTAGTTAGTATGTGCAAATCTTGAACTCCCAATTTATCCCTTCCCACCCCCTTTCCCCTCTGGTAACCATAGGTTTGTTTTCTATGTCTGTGAGTCTGTTTCTGTTTTGTAAATAAGTTCATTTGTGTCTTTTTTTTTTTTTTAAGATTCCACATAGAAGTGATATCATATGGTATTTTTCTTTCTCTTTCTGGCTTATTTCACTTTGACGATCTCCAGGTCCATCCATGTTGCTGCAGATGGCATTATTTTATTCTTTTTTATGGTTGAATAGTATTCCGTTGTGTATATATATGTATATATATACCACAACTTCTTTATCCAGTCATCTGTTGATGGACATTTAGGTGGTTTCCATGTCTTGGCTATTGTAAATAGTGCTGCTGTGAACATTGGATTCCATGTTAAATCATGATGATAAATTCTTGCTCTGCTTCACAAAGCTGACCATAGGTGTGGATATGCCTTTTACATTGTATAGTTCTGCTCATATAGAAGGTTTTTTGCTTTTTCTGGTGTCCCTGCTTCTCCACCCAACAGCACTCCAGTGCAGGGACTGATGATTTTACTTCATTGTGCAAGATCACTGCATGTGTTGTGATGGTAAATGGTCCTTCTGGATTTTCCCCTGGCTGTTGTTACCATGTTTATCTAGCCCTGTGATGTTTGCTTAGCAGGGCTAGAGGAGTATTTATAGATATAGTCGGCCCTTTGTATCCGTAGGTTTTCTGTATCCACCAATTCAACTAACTGCAGGCTGAAAATTTAAAAAAATTTTCCAGAAAATTCCAAAAAGCAAAACTTAAATTTGCTGGATCCAGCAACTATTTCCAGAGTATTTACATTGTATTAGGTATTATTAAGTAATCCAGAGATGATTTAAAGTTTAAGAGAGGATGTGTATAGGTAATATGCAAATACTAAACCACTTGACGTAAGGGACTTGAACATCTGCAGATTTTGGTATCTGAGGGGATCTTGGAACAAATCCGCCACAGATGCTGTGGGACAACTGTAGCTTAAGCCTGCAAAGCGATTCCACGTGCCAAAGTTAATAGTGTGTAAGTGTGTGTGGGAGGAGGGAGAGGGAATTAGTGCAGAAATAAAATAATTGGAGAACATTAATGATTACTAAGTTCCCTGACTGTCACTGGGTGAATATTATTTTTAGCATGAATCTAATAAAATAGTAAAACAGACAATGAAAGCGTTTTTTTAAACAGAAGTTAGGGATTCTAGCAAGGAGAGTCATAAATATTTACCTTGTCGATATAATTAACATACACTAAATGTAAAAAAATAACCACTTGATGGTTGAAGATATTTTAATCTGTGATAACCTTGCTTACATTTTTTCTTTTAGATTGTGGGTACATTCTTATGATTCCATTATTTACTTATGACTTCCATTAAGTTGAGACAAATTTTTATTTATCCAAGTACAGAGCCTTTGAGGAAAAAGAAAGGTAATAGGTAACATTTACTGGGCACTGTGTTAAGCCCATTACAAAAATTATTTCACTTAATTTTTCAAACTGTCGTAGGAGGTAAGGAGAATGACTATTCCAGGTATAGGTGAGGAAACTGAGGCTTAAGAGGGGTCGAGTCAGTTGTCTGAGGCCACAGCTGGGGCGGTGGCAGCATCAGGAGGCCCCAAGCAGGGGCTCCGCAGCCTAAGCTCCTGGTTGCCCATGCTGCACTGCCTTGCCTGGATGGCTTCATGGAGTCTAGTGACAGATGTTTACAGTGGAAAGGGTTGGGCAGAAAGGACACCATTCTATAAAAAAAGAGAAAGAACTCCCCTAGATTTCTTTAGCCATCCATTAGGTATGTGATGTATGTGATTAGTGAGACAAGCTTTCCTAGGTAAAGACAGTGTGACCTAGCATTCCTGGGCCTGTGTTTCCTAATTTATAAAGTGACAGTTGGAGGCTGGGTTTGAAGAATAGAAAGACTGCCCCTCCCACTGGGTCTTCTGTTATTGGGAGGAAGGGAGGGAGGGGCAGGGAAGGGAGAGCCTGAGAAGCTGCACCCCTCTCCTGCTCACGTACTTGCAGTCGTAGATTCACCAGAAGGTGCTTCCTGGGTGCCTGTGGAGTTTATACCAACCTGTTAATGCTGCTTTGTATGTAGTAAGAGCTCTGTAAATGTTGATTACATAATGAATGAAAATATGAAGTAAAATGGTTTAAATAGCAGAGCACTTAGAAAAGTTATGCTTATGCATATTCTAGGGCCAATTATTTTCATTAGTTAGTGTGATTGACACATCCAGTCTAGAAACAGGTGCTTTGACCAAGGAGCAGAGTAGAAGGCCCAGGAGTTGGGGGGCCCCCTGAACTGGGTGTCAGGGTTGGGTGTGTGGTGGGGTAGGGAAGGGGGTGCCAGAGGGAACCCAGGGGCCTCTGTTTCCTGGTCACAGCCAACTAGTTTGTTCAGTTAAGAAATAAGCTTTGGTTCAGAAACTTTAGGTCAGCCTATTCTCCCCAGTTGAGATGCAGGACATCCGATGTCTGATAGGGCCAGTGGGTCCCAGTTAAATCCCCGGTCATCAACTGTAGGAAGCAGAACAGAAGGTCATGTCTCTGTCCACTCCCCCTGCTCTGGTCAAACTACATTGACTGGTCAGAAAGGGAGATCGGTGCAGTCCAGCTAGTGTGCAGTTCCTAGAAACAAGGAAAACTTTCCATGTTCTCATCACAGTGGTGTGACCAATAAGCGAAGTCACGTCTGCTATTTTTGCAGAATCAGGAGCATGCCTTGCTGAGCTTTGTAATCTTGATTATTTCACATAATATTTCTGACATATTTTCCGTGTCATTAAATCTTTTTAGTAGCATGATTGAAGATATTTATTGTGAAAATTTGATCATACATAAAAGTAGAGGTACGATGACGTCCCACGTACCCAGCTTCAATCATTATCAGTATTATTGACGCCATAATAGCTTCGTCTCCCTCTCTCCCCCAACCCGCCACCCTTCTTTTATGAACTAATTTGAGTTATTTTAATCTCAAATACTTACGAATGCACCTCAAAAATGTACTTTTTATTATGCCATAATGTCATTATTATACTGAACGCGTATAGAATTTATTTAGTGTTATCTGTTAATCAGCGCATTCACAGAACTCTCTGATACCCGAGACAAGAGGTTAGGTCCAATCTGACATGATTTGACCCGTGCTCAATCCCCACTCCTCTTTTCCTGGAGGGACAGCACGTCTGCTTGATGGGCAGCGCTGTGCACTTTATAACCCACCCCCATCAAGAGGCTCACCGTGCTTGCCTGTCTCAATTGTGTTGACTCTGTGAAGGACTTGTAGGTTTGGAGATGACAGTTTGATCTCTTCTTTGCAAATTTTTCAATTGATCTTTTTCTCATGTGTTTCCCATCTATTCATTAAGTGAATCATTATAGATTGCAGTTTTCTAATTTTGTCATTTTTTTTGCATTTTTTGGCTGGAATTTTTCTGTACTGGAAACTTCTTTAATCACTAGGTACGTTTTATTACCCCAAAATACAGTTCATACCAGGAAAGGCAGGTTAAATGCTTTATTTATTTCCCATCAGTTATCAGTGACGACTGGTGCGCTGGCTTCCCCAGGGATATCTGTTGAGTGTTACTTTTCTTATTCCTTTCCATATAGCAATGTGTTTACATTAATTAAGTTCTTTCTATAATAGCATGACTTGATGGCTGTATAGTAGGCCATCATCTATATATATACTCTCTTTTTTTAAATTGAAGTATAGTCAGTTACAACATGTCAATCTCTGGTGTACAGCATAATGTTCCAGTCATACATATACATACATGTATTCGTTTCCATATTGTTTTTCGTTAAGGGTTATTACAAGATATTGAATATAGTTCCCTGTGCTGTACAGAAGAAATTTGTTTTTTAATCTATTTTTATTTATAGTAGTTAACATTTGCAAATCTCAAACTCCTAAATTTATCCTTCCATCATATATATACAGCTATCTTTTAAAAAAATCTGTCTTTATTGTTGGACATTTTAGTTTCTTTCATGTTTTTTCCCCTAGTAACAGTCCATTTATTACAGTACCAGGAACTGTGCTAAGCACTTTACATGCATTTTCTCATTTAATCTTCACAATAATCCTGTGATGCATCACTTTTTGAATATACCCCTGAATATTTACCTAGGATAGATTTTCCAAAGTTGAATTTTTGGGTCAAGGGGTGAAATTTTTAAGATTATTGACACACATTGTCAGATTGTCCCCTAAAGCTTTCTTTCCCAGTCAGTGCTGATACCCACTTCTGGGTTTTGGGTCCTTGAGTCCAGGTTGAGGGATACTTGGGGAAGAAATCTCACTGCCAGTTTGGTGGTTCTCTGAACTCTCATCTTCTTCCCCAGGCCTCCTGTTACTACGCTACAGCCTTGAGGATCTTCACAGGGCTGTCTCATGCTTTCTAAGCACCATGTTGCTTCTGCCGCAGTCTAGTAGTTGATGCAGTCACAAAAGCTTGCCCAGTTTTATAGAGAGGAGTATAGACTGAGAGAGACCACAGGAGAGGATATGGGAAGAGTGGGGAGAATGCCATAGGATGAGCCCAGATGCACTCACATGTTAACATTTAATAGAGAAGCCAGTACAGGGGCCTTGAGAGACAGTGGCCAGGGAGGTAGAGAAAACAGAGGGCAGCATCAGGAAGATGCCGGGAAAGTGTTCTTGGAGAGATTAAGAAATTGAGTAAGATAAACACACAAGTGTTTTTGGTATCATGCTGGCTACCAGTTTCTGTTACTTTGTGGGGATGGAAGTCAAATTAGACTTGTCAGATGAGAGTGGGCTGGGTCCAGAGTGAGGGGCTCGAGGTAGCAGGTATAGGTAATTCCAGCCAGTTGTCTTCTCTAACTGAGGTATAGTTGATTTACAATGTTGTGTTAGTTTCAGGTGTACAGCACAGCGATTTGGTATTTTTGCAGGTTGTACTCCATTATAGGTTATGACAAGATACTGGGTGTAATTCCCTTTGCTCTACAGTAAATCCTTGTTGTTTATCTTTTTTATTTATAGTAGTTTGTATCTGTTACCCCCACGCCCCTAATTTGTCCCTCCCCCCACTATGTGGTAAGCACACATTTGTTTTCTATGTCTGTGAGTCTGTTTCTGTTTTGTATACACTCATTTGTATTATTTTTTAGATTCCACATCTGAGTGTTAGATAGTATTTGTATCTCTCTTTTCTCAATGTCTGACTTATTTATTTATGCATTAATTATTCTCTAGGTTTATCCACATTGCTGCAAATGCAATATTTCATTCTTTTTTATGGCTGACTAATATTCCATCGTGTGTGTGTGTCTGTGTGTGTGTGTATCACATCATCTTTATCCATTCATCTGTTGATGGACACTTAAGTTGCTTATATACCTTGGCTATTATAAATAATGTGGCTATGAACACTGGGAGGTATGTATCTTTTAGAATTAGAGTTTTTGTTTTTTTCTGGTTATAAATGCAGGAGTGGAATTTCTTGATCATATAGTAAGTAGTTTTATTTTAGTTTTTTAAGGAATCTCCATACTGTTTTTCATTGTGGCTGCACCAGTTTACATTCCCACCTACAGTGTATGAGGGTTCCCTGTTCTCCACATCTTCATCAACATTTATTTGTAGACTTTTTGATGATCTAGCTGGTAGTTTTGATGTAAAAGGAAACCAGGAAATGGGATAGTAGCTAGGGGTAGGGAGGGATGTGGGCTCAGGGAGATTTTTCATAAAATTAAGCATGTACTTGTGATTCTGGAAATGTCTAGCAAAGAAGGAGAGGTTCATGATTCAGAGAGAGAGGGAGTGGCTAAAGAAGTGAAGTTCCAAGTGTGCAACACGGAATATGATCCAGAACACAAAGGGAAGAACTTGCTTTTGTTTAGAACAGGAGTGCCCACCATGAGGTAGAAGGTGGGGCGGGGTCAGTGTTTTGCATATGTACAGTTTGCCCTGGATTCTTCTATTTTCTCAGTAAATTATTTGAGATCATCATCTCATCACTGGAAAGAGTGGGTTAAGGGGGAGAAAGTTACACAGTTTTGCAGGAGACTGGAAGCTCAGAGAATGCAGAGCAGTGCTGGGCTTAACTAGGTTTACAGTCAAGATGTTAAAGTGGAAATAGGCAGCTCGTGTGTCTTTCTTTACGATGTTGAGTTGCTCATACAAGCAAAGAGAAGGTGGACGGCTAGGCTGGAATGCACTGTGGTTTTCCCAGGCGAACCTGATGGGGAGAGAGGACAAGGGGCTGATGTGTCTGAAGGGTTAGGCTGCTGTGGGGGAACCCGGGGTTTACGCTGGCCAGGAGGGAAGGATGCATGGTGTGAGAGGGACTGATCCCAGTTCCATGTGGAGGGGCGGAACTTTAGAGGGGATTCTGTCTTCAGAGCTGAAAGGATGGTGGTCAGGGATTAGATGCACATTCCAGGCACTGGCACATATGTGGATTCATTTATGACTGAAGATTAATTGATTACCTGCTCTGTGCCAGACCTTCCTTGAGGCGCTGGGGAAAGTGGGGAAACTAACAGCGCATCTGCTAAAACGGGGTCTCCCTCCATGGGGAGGAATCACCCCCAGACGGACCTAAACTCAAGGGCCGAGCTCTCTGCAGGGCGAAGGCGAGTAAGGGGAAAAGGGTGACAGGGTGGTCAGGACGTCCTCTCCGGCAGTGACGACTGAGCAGAAGCGTGAATGAAGTGACAGTGGGTGAGTGGGTCATTCAGGTATTTGGGGGAAGGATGTTCTGGTGCAGGAGCTCCGAGGTGGGGCAGTCAGGGTGCTGGAGGAGGAGGAGGCCGGCAGGGGAGCCTGGAGTGGGCGGAGCAGGAGGAGCCGGGCAGCCAGGATGCTCCTCAGTCAGGGCTTTACTCTGAGGGTGATGGGGAGCCCTGGAGGGTGGGAGTGAACTTGGACGTTGGCCTCGCGCAGGCGGGGCAGGTGCTGGTAGGGGCACTGGAACGGTTTGCTGCGGGGGGTGGGGGAAGCTCAGGACGCAGGATTCAAGGTCACAGGTGAGTTATCTCCCTGAGTGTCCGTGACGAGGATGAGAGGAGTCGAGGTGGAAACGAAGGCAGTGAGTCAGGAGGTGAAGGGTTAGTGAAGGGAAGGGAAGGACAAGAAGTCTGTGGATGGCAGGGGGTCTTGCCAGTGGCAAGAGTTTCAAGGGAGCTGATCGGTTTGAAGGAGTCAAACCATTTGAAAGTGCGGGTGGGGATCAGAGATCACCACTGACTTCTGGTCGCTGAGATAGGTGGGGTTTGACATAAAATGTCTCCACTGAGAGGTCTGTTAAGAGGAAGGCCCCGGGACAGCCGGGCTGTTGTTAATGCGAAGAGGTGGACTTCCCCTCAGAGAGGCTAGGGCAAGGGTTCTCAGCCCAGGGCCATTTTGCCACACAGGGGACGTTTGGCATTGTCTGGAGACACATCGGGCTGTTAGAACCAGAGGAGTTGTGGCGGGGCTGCGGGCATCCCGGGCGTCTGGGTCGGGGTGCGGCACGCTGGACCGCCCCCGGCACAGATGGCCCGGCCCGGGGGGAGCTGTGGCTGAGGAGCCCGGGTGTGGGGGGGTGTGCTTCTCAGGGAATGGAAGCTCTGGGGTTGCGCTCCCCCTCTTCCACTCTGTTCCCTAGCCACTTCTGATAGTTTTTGGCTTGATATACAAACACACATTTATTTGCTCCCGAACACACACACGCGTGCGCGCCAAGTCCTGTCTCCCTTGTTTTCTGTCATATACAATGTTGAGTTTCAGAAAAGAACTCACTAGCTCTCTGGCTGTTTTCCGGCCTGCTGTAAGGTGTGTAACATGGGTGCGCTGTCGTGATAATTAACCACCTGAGGATTGAGGGATGTGCTTTCCTAGGTGTTCAGGTCCAGTCAGGTTTGCAGGCAAACTTAAGTTCTGTAGGGAAAAAAAATCTTTCATTTCTCCTTAGAAAAGTCCTGGGAGACCAACAAGTGTTCTCTAGTGGCCTGCAGGAGTGGAGAGAACAGCTCCTTCGCCCTGCTCTGACGTTCTACATGTCACAGGTAGATTTGGGAGTTTAGTTTTGTTTTAAACTGGGAGGAGGCACGAAAATTGCACGGCTCCTACCCTGCACAGAACTGAGCATTTACACGTTTGAAATTTCGACATTGTGACTGATGCACAGACCTGGGCCTGGCTCTGCCCAGCACCAAGCTAAGAACACTTTTTACATTTTTTGAGTTGTTAAAACGAAGCAAAACAAAGCCAAAGAAGAATATGCAGCAGACACCTTGCATGGCTCGTAAAGTGTAAAATATTTACGATTTGGCCCTGTACAGAGAGTCTGCTGACCATTTACACTTCCGACCATGGTGCGAATGAATCTTCGTCAGAGAATCATGGCATTGTATTCATTCAGAAATCCTAAAAATGTGTTTTGATACTTCGTATGTGCAAGTGGCCGGATTTGCAGGATGTGTGCTGGCTGTCAGAGAGGTGGTTTTAGTAAGGAAGGCAGACGCTAAATTAATAATTGCACAAATAATGGACTAAAATAATTAATTACACAAAGGGTCTTTGAAGGGTGCCATGAGAGTGTGGAAGGGGGTCATTGGAGGCTTTTCTGATGAGTGACTTTAAGTCTGAGGACTGATTGCTGGTGGGAGGGCAGGCGGGAGCGGGGCTGGGGCTGAGTGACCCCTGGGTGGCCCTGGACGGACCCGGGAGACGTATTTCTTTTACTGTAGGTGATTAATGCAGAAGCCAGCTAAATAACTTCCCGAAGGATGATAAGTCAGAGTGAGTAGTTTCTGAAATGCAGCTCTCAGCTCTGGCTGAGGTTGGAATCAGTTGGTGACCAGTGAGGTGCTGATGCCTGAGTCCTGCTCCCCTTCATCCTGCTCTCCCCGGTGAGTCTGAGGGACAGCCAGGACCGGGACCAAGAACCGTGGGACAGGTGGGCCCCGGTCCTCAGCCGGTGTCCTCCTCTCCTTGTGCCTCTCTTTTCTTGTCTCTTTTAGGGAAATAATTAAAAACCTGCTGTGTAGACCTACCCTAGAGTTATGTTTTTGAGGTGCATATGAGAAAAATTTGAGTTTCTGTCATTTTCCTCTTCGGGGTGAGTTTTTCTTCTGGCCAGCCCTCTCCACTTCTCGGAGGCTGGTGCCTGCCTCCCTGTTACTTCATTCCTCCCCCTCCCCATTGCCACGCACCAGACTGAATGTCAGCCACTGACATTTCTTAGCCCAAATGGTGGTGGCTACTGACTTCTTCCTCAGAGAGTTATGGGCAGGGTTAACACAGAGCAGGAGGAGGGTTTCGAATGAAATCTGAAAGCTCAGGTGCTTCTGCAGATGGAAGAAGATGCGGGGCCCATAACGGGGCTCATCCTTCTGTGGGGCAGGAGTTGTTTTGGAGGATGGGGGAGTGAACCAGAGCTCCCCTGTCCCGTGTAGTGTCCCAGGCCTGACTGCAGAGTTCTCTCTCTATGCAAGTCCGTAGCCTTGGCAACAGTGTTTCGCAGGCTGTTTGCTGGCCTCTCTCCTCGGGGGAGTTCTGAGCCAGGGGACATGCCAGTGCTCCCGCCTAATGACCGTGTCTCACCTGCAGGGCGAACTCTGTTGGAGAAGCTGTTCAGCCAGCAGGAGAACGGGCCTCCAGAAGAAGCGGAGAAGTTTTGCTCACGGATCATTGCCATGGGTCTCCTCCTTCCTTTCAGTGACTGCTTCAGGGAACCGTGCGGGCAGAGTGCCCAGTCCAGCTCAGCTCCGTTTGACGTAAGTAGGAGACTCCACAGCACTCACTGGCTCGAAGGCCCACCGCAGCGGGAACAGCAGCTGTGCTGTGTGTCGGCCCCAATCAGCCTATAATTTAAAAACCCGTATGTGACGCAGGCCCTCCTCCCCTCTGCCACTCAGCTGGTTTGTTCCCCTTCTCACTAGGGTTTTTGTCAGTACATTTGCCAAACGCCCTTTTCTTAACAGATGGCCACTCTTGACACTTTGCTAGCCCGATGGTTTTGAGGTGGTTCTGGGCCAGTATTTCTGACTCTGCTGGTCACAGACGTGCCCTCAGAAGCAGCTCCACAGGGCAAGAGCTGTGTTCCCCAGGGACGGGGGGTTTCCCAGGACCCGGAACGCGATCTCAGTGTGTTCATAACTCGTCTGTGTACTGACTGGTGACACGAAGCAGCGCTGTCTGCTTTCCCCCCGGCTGCCTTTCACCAGGAGGGTTTATACTGCCGAACAGTAATTCCAAAGCCATTTCGTAATTCATAATGAATAACAGAGCAGCTGGATTATCGTTTTCAGGCCAGAGTATTGCTGACCTTTCTCAGGTGTGTGGTATGTGTGTGACCTTGGGGGTTGTGATGAGTGTGCATCTAAACCCACGTGGGTAAGATTTCTCACCTAGGGCGTTCTCGTGAGGAAACTGGCTCACTCATGTGGCGCCCGGTGTCTGGGAGGCAGAGCGCTGGCTCTCACCCACGCGGGTTAGTTCCGGTTACTCAGGGCTTCTGACGCCGGTCTCCTCTCCGTGGACGTGCTGTTGAACAAGACGGGCGATAATGTGTGTTTTGGAAGACAATGGGAATGAGCCCTGGCTGGGATCAGGAAGTGACAGGAAGTAATAAAATGTATGTGCCTGCTTTCCTTCTTCTTCTGCTTTCCCCATCACAACTGTGGTCTCCTTTCAGTATTAGGGAAATAAGTCACATAAAATATTGTGAGATCTTTTTGATGATTCCCACATGAAAGGAGATTCCTCAGGACGTACTGTGACTTGTGAAGCCTTCTTCTTAAGACTGATCGAGTGACCTGTCTTTTCATTTATGACGTGGCAGCTAATCACTGCTCGGTAGATCTTTTTCTTCTATGAGAAGAATTAACAATTAAATTTTTTTCCTCCCTTTTCCTTTGTGAGAGGTGTGTGTTATTACAGAGAGAGAGCCCAGGGACTGTGGTGGGCTGAAAGCTTTATGGAGCTGTATTCTAGGGGATATATCTGTTTGCAACTAGGAAGTAAAATAAATATGGTACAGAGAAAGGCAAACACTAGCCATGTCTAACACTTGCTTTCGGGGGGGCAGTTGATAATTAAGTTTATATACTTACTTACTTTTGGAGGAGGTACTGAGGATTGAGCCCAGGACCTTGTGCATGCTAAGCATGTACTTTCCCATTTGAGCTATACCCTCCCTCTAACAGTTGCTTTTTGATTAAAACTGTTCCCAAGTTGACTGCATTTTCCTCCCTTAGAGCTCAAATAGTCTTTGGGGGAGAGTATAGCTCAAGTGGCAAAGCACACGCTTAGCATGCATGAGGTTCTGGGTTCAGTCCCCAGTACCGCCTCTAAAAGTTAATGCATACACCTAGTTACTCCCCCCGAAAAAAAATTAAAAAAAAAAGAAGAGAAATAGTCTTATTAGTAAATAAATGTGGACTTGGAATAAACTGAAAAGAATAGAATAATCCTATTCCTCCGTTTTTAAATTGCTGAATCAAGAAACAGTCTGTTTCTTGCCCCCCACCTCACTCCATTCTTGTGTTAGACTGGTGACCCCTCCCACTTGTCATTTTGGATGGCGCCTGGGGGTGGCATAGAGGCTGAAAAGCAAAACACATACAGTCCCTTACGCTGGTGCGAAGAGATTTCCTCAGAACGGGGAGTTTCTTTCCCCGGCTTTGTGACCGCGTTTTCTCCTTACTGTATTTGTTGGCTCTGTTCTTCCTCTCTACCAAATTCAAACTTAATCCAACCTAATCCAAAACAAATATGAAATTAAAGGTGCTGTAGTAACAGACGTTATTTCGTACACTTAAATAGCATTTCAGCACAGAAATGTGCCTTTACGGTACGCGTAGTCAAGAATTTTCTCCAAAGCCCAGCAGAGGTAACAGCACAGAGAGTTATGTAAACTGAGGTGTGTGCAGGGCAGTGGGGAGGAAGGCACTTTTCTGTAGGGAGAGAAGTTTCTGGTAATTAGCCCCTCTGCTGGTTTCCAGAAAATCGCTGCTGGGAGGACTTCTAACCAACAGTTCTCTCAAGGCAGTGGCCCTTTGAGACAGAACACCCTGTGGGAGGAGCTCACAACCGGCACACTCCCCACCCTAGCTTTGCTCCCTTCCCTGAGAACAAACCTCCCCCTCCCCTCCCCCCTTCATCTCTGTCCACACTCATAATTACAGCACTAGAGTTTTGATCTGGAGACCTTACTCATGCGGTTTAGCCTACTTCAGTCAACCCTTTTGATTTAGGTCCATGGAATTGCATACATTTTTAGGGCCTAAGATTGTGCTTTAGAAATGCTATAGAAAAGATGAAAGGATTTCACATTTTCTCTCACATTTTGACTAGGTTAAAATCTCAAGAATACTGAAAGGCAAAGAGCTTTGAGTGATAATGTTAATTCACTCACAGATGTTTACTGAATTCATTCAACATGCCAGGCAGTGTTGTAGGCTCCAGAGTTACATTAATGAGCAAGAGAAATATGATTTCTGTTCTCCTGAAATCTATATCCTCTTCCCAGTGGGTCGAGACAGATAAAAAACAAAAACAAAAATGAAAGCATAGGTAATGAACTTCCATCAGATTCTAATAAGCACTATGAAGGAAATAAACCCAAGTACTGTGATCAATGAATGGGAGTTGGGGGGGTGACTGGAGGGAAGCAAGTCTCACATGTAATGTGAGGAGCGATGAGGTCAGGTCTGAGGGAAGGTCATTCTGGGAAGCCCGGGGCAGGTGCGCAGGGCCCAGGGAGCGCAGGCAGGCCTGACCTAAGCAGAGCACAGCCTGCAGGGCTGTGTAGCTGCCGTTTTGGGAGATGAGGACAGAAAGGCCCCAGGAGCCATGGCAGGTTGCTATGGAAGGAAAATGGATTTTTTTTTCAAGTGGGCGCTTTTGGAAGGCTTTGTGCGGGGTAAGTACGTATTTGTTCCATACTGCACGTGGATCTCGTGGCCTGGTCTCTGGGCAGCATTGTGTAGGGGCAGAAGCAGACGCTGGAACACCAGAGGGACCGATGGCAGGAGTGGAGCGAGATGTGGTGGTGGTGGAGGTGACAGAGGGTCAGTGGGTGTGGGGTGGATTCTGGAGGCAGAGCTGCTGGTTCTTCTGGTGGGTCTCGAATGGGGGCAATGGAAAAAGGAAATCAGAGACGGCCCCTTGGTTCTGATTTTAAGTGGCTGGGTGGATGGTAGTGCCATTTACTGAGACGGAGAAGACAAGTCAGTTTTAGGAGGAAAATATTATAAGGACAGAAGTATATGGTGCTCTGTATTTTCTTGAATAAAATTCTGTTTATTGAGAAAACTAATACCTAGCATATTACCTGACTAACGTTAGCTTTTGCTTTTTGCTGAGTGGAATGTTCACTTTATAAGCTGATCAAAATTAGGGCCATGACACTTAAAATTACTTCAGCCATCAAAATGGCTGATAGCCCTTTTTGTAGCCCTGCTTTCAGAGATGAGAAAGATTGCGCTCCTCTAATGGCCGAGTGGCATTGCTCATTAACCTCACATTTGCCTTTTGCTTTGTTGGTTTGTTTTTGTTGTATGTTTCAAACAAAATTCTAAGCTAGAGCAGTTCTGAACATAGCCGGGGACGACATATGAGTAGTGCTCCTGCTTGCAGCCTGCTAGGTCGTATCGTTGAGTATGAGATCACGGTATGTTTTGTGGTTTGGGGAAAGACTTTTTCCTTTTGAAACCTGGTCTACTCATCTCTCGCAAGTGTGAGGAAAAATCTCTCCTGAAATGTTTACCATGGTTTTAAAATCTTTAGAAATAGCAAAACATTTACTATTATGATGCACCACGTAATTTGAAGTTTTAGGCCGTGCAACCTGTGAAGAAGGCATTACCAGTCCTCAACCTACTGCCCATCTCGGACCCCGGCTCATTGCCTGTTAGGTGTGGATGGAGGTCATTTTGCAAGAACAAGTCCAGTACGTGATCCCTTAAGAATCCTTTTTCTTAGAATGCCTTTATTCGTATCGAGAGCCCCTTTTCTGGGTCATATTCATCAGCAGCTGTTTTCGGCAAACCACTACGTTATCTTACATAATTGTTGATTATCCATTAGCAAGCTCTTCTAGGATTTCTTCAATCATAACTATGTCAGATTTCACATCATCTCTTTATATCACAAAAAATAAAGCAAATTAACTTGGCCCAAGGATTTTGGCAGGTCATATCTACTTAATCCTTTAGAATTGATCTTAATGTCTTTCTAGTAGAATATTCCTGGATGCTGGGCTTTTTTGGGTTTGGCAGATGTGCTGATTTTGCTGTATATGTAGTGGTCCCCATGCTGTCCATGTGGGCAGGGGCTCCTTGGTGTGTATGTAAGCGGGCAGAGGTTTGGATGAGTGTATTAGTGAGGCTAAAATTAAAGAGGAGGAAGACATGAAAATTCAGGCCAAAAAGAAATAAAAGAAACATGATCTTGAACCTGTTGAAAGATGTCGTTGTCATTAATCAATACTGACAGCAGACACAACCAGGAAATGAATGGAATGCACTCTACTCACCGTCCTCGAGCGCGAGAGCGGAGACTTAAGTGACCAACGGAAATGACCGTTTGTATTTGTGTTTTTTTTTTCACAGCAGGAAGAATACTCAGATGCTTTTTAGTCAAGCCTACACAAGTATTTTCCTGAGAAGCAGTAAAAGCCACGACACGTTTTTCAGCTCTAAGAGAATGTGTGTTGTGTTGTGTGTGTGTGTAAAGATGTACTTTTACTTTTGAAACATTATGCACAGTATTAACTCTCAGAAGTTGTTTTATTTGAAATGTGGTATTAAAATTATACTTAATTTTCAGACCAGCTTTTAAAATCACTTTAGCTGAAATATTTCTTTTTTCTGCAGACTTCTCTCTAATGTCAACATAGAGGTCAGTAGCAAAATAGATTTTATTTTCTGAAATTCATTTAGTAGCCATGTTTTCTATCCATTCCTTTACCTAGGTAATCACTGCATAAATCCATTATAAGGAGGATAACAAAAGTAGATTGAAGCTGTAATCCTTTCTCAGTTTTATGTATATAGTGTTTTTTGTTAATTTGAGGGACTTAAAAGATCTGAAATACCACCCAGCCCTGCTCCCCGCCCCGCCCCCCACTGTCAGTCCCTCCCACGTGTGCTGTCCCTGCTCTTGTTTAGCTGGTTTTGACTTCTGGTATTTTTACTTTGCTGATGCAATTATCAACATTACTGTCACCTTCTGGCTGTGGCAGTGAGGATTTAGGTACCCCCTTCCCTGCCCCTCCCCATTCCTCCCAGCATAGTTAATATTGCCCTTCTGGTTTCCCTTTAGTAATCTGCTTTGAACCTTAAATACTAAGCTTTCTGATTTGCCGCTGTTGTTCCATCAGCTTCGCATCCTGTCTCCTCCACCTCGCCTGCTGTTACTGCCTCTGCCGTCCTCTCCACCCAGTCCAAGCCTGGACTGTTGCAGCTCCCAGTAGGTGCACCTTTATCCTTAGGGTATGTTTTTAGGCTTAATGGTTTATCGATATGTTTATTCTAAAAGTTGACGAAGATATGGATACTGTAAATACTGCCCTGCAGAGGCAGGACTGTGCTGATTTCATTTCCTTCTCAATGTCACAGTGCCCGGGCCCTCAAACTAGGATCTTCATGGGGTCAAGTTCAAGTGGATCCTGTTATTTCAATAAACAATCACTCAGAAGTATCCCATATTTAATTTAATTTTCATTTGGTTTATCCCTTTCTTATACAAGGAGCCCCCATCTAGCACAACAAAGTTTTTGGTTCCCTTCCCTTCCCTTCCTTTCCCTTCTGTTCCCTTTCCTTCTTTTCTTTCCTTTTAGGAGAGGAAACATGTAACTTTCTTTCCTTTTTTGTCTCTGTATTCTCAATATCTTTGAGTTTGTACTTCAGTCTTACTATTTCATGACGTTCTTTCAGTTCTTCTTAAAGACTACTGCTGTGGTCCGAAGGTGTCCCCCGGAGCCAGATTCACATATGGGGATCCTTATTGTGATGGTGTTAACAGGTGGGGCCTTTGGTAGATGCTGAGGTCCTGAGGGTGGAGCCCCTTGATGAGATTAGTATCTTATAAAAGAGACCCCATAGAGCTCCCTGACCCCTTCCACCATGTGAGCACTCGGAGGAGGCACCAGCTATGACCCAGGGGGAGGGCTCCCCTCAGATGCGGAGACCAGGGTGTCACCCTGGTCTTGGACTTTCAGTCTCCAGAGTTGTGAAAAAAATGTTCGTTGTTTCTAGGATTCCCAAACTCTGACATGTTGTTGCAACAGCACGAATGGACTGAGACAGCCACCGACTTCCTCTTCTCATTTAGTTATTTTTTAATTGAAGTATAGTTGATGTATTATATAAATTTCAGGTGTACAACATAGCAGTCCAGTTTTTATAGGTTATACTCCATTTATAGTTATTATAAGCTATTGGCTGTATTCCCCATGTTGTGCACTGTATCCTTGTAGCTTGTTTATTTTATACTTAGATCCTCTTTTAATTTAGATCGGGGTCTTGACATGTAATTATGACTTCCATTTGTTTTTTTCGGCTCCTCCTTTTTCTTTTGCCCTACCTTTAGTTACTAAGGACACACAAATGAAAGAAAGCCTCTATTCTCAACTGACTGACATCAGCTTACATAAGACATCTAAACAAATTATTGGAATTTAATGGTTGAAGTGGACTCTAGTCAGACTGTCCTAGATTTGAGCCCTGGATTTTCCACGTATTGTGCAAACTTAGGTAAATGGCATAAATTCTCAAAGTTTGTTTCTTCTGTAGAATGAGGAGTAATGTAGTGGTTTCTGAGTAAGAAGAAAGCATGAATACAAGTAAAACACTTCGCACAGTATAGGGTATATGATAAGTGTTCAGTGTATGTAAACTGTCACCCCAGGTCATAACCAGGTTTCGGGTCCCAGTGGAGATGTGCATGTAGGGGGAGCAAAAGGGAAGGGAAGGGGTAACTGAGTCTCCTTGGTAGCTCAGGGAATAACACTTGGGCAAGACCTTGAGAGACACCTAGGAGTTTTTTGCAGGGATCGGCTATAAAAAGAGAAGTACGTATACCAGGCATGGAGATGCAGGTGACCATAGTTTATAAGTATTTCTAGATTGTAAATTGGGAGACTGACAGGTGGAAAGGAGGCCAGACATGTAAACAAGGTCGTTGATGTCATACAGTGATGTTTTAAATAATTTTTAGTAGTTAAGCCATAAACAGATTGGCATTTATTAAAAAAAAAAAAAATCCTGGTGGCAGAATGGAGAGTGGATTGAAGAAATTTAAAATGAGTGTCTGGGTGTTCAATAAAAGTGCCCACACTGAAACAGAGGTGGTGGAGATGGGAAGAGACAGGTTTGAGGAGTATTTAGGATTTAGAATTGTCAGGACTTGACATCCGATTGGATGTGGAGAAGCAAAGGAGTCGATGATTTCCTCGGTTTCTGATTCACATGTCTGGGTGGATGGTGATACTCTAGTAAGTGTCAGAATACGGAAGCGAGAGCAGGTTTCAGGCAAGATGGTCACTTTCTTTTGGACATCTAGAATTTGTGATCCTTTGGGACATCATGGTGACAGTTGATTGAGGGCAAAGGAACTGGGACTACCAGCATAGGCCATGGGTTATATGCAAAAAAAAGAAAGACAGGCATATAAATCTAGTAAGTTAAGTCAAAGTGAAGAGTAGTAAGTTGGGGTTAAAGTTCTTCAGGACAGTGAAGAGTGGGTGGAGTGAGAGTAGAGAGAGAATGGATTCATGGGTGGCTGTGGCCAGAGGATATTGTGTTTAAGATCTGGGAGGTGGAGCTGGGCTCCTGATTCCAAAGTCCAGTCTACAGAGTGATTAGAATTGAGGAGCTCAGGGTGTTGGCTGAGACTTGCTTTCCCCCGGGATTGTGGGGGAGGTGCTGGCAAGCAGGCACAGGACCATGTGACAGAGCGAGAGGAAGGCTGTGCTGATGAGGCCGTCAGGGTCCGCACTGGGGAGGGAGGTGATGGCACTGCTGGGGGAGATGGGCTTCAGAGGTGGAGAGGATTCTGCACAGGGTGGGTTTGGACTGTCCTCTGGGTGATTCTCGGGGGCCAGATTGTGAGGCCACATTGTATGAGAAGAATCAGGAAAATCACCTGTCCACTCGGCCATCACTTGCTTGGCTTATCACATCAGCCTTCCCAGTTATCGTCTTGGGTCTGTCCGTTACCAGTCTCCAGTCCAGTCTCCTTACTCTAGCCCTGTGGTCCTCAGTTCAGGGCTGTGTTGCCCTCCAGGGTATATCTGGCAATGTCTTGAGGACAGTTTTGGTTGCTGCCATGGGGGGAGGGGTAGAGCCGGCATCTAATGGGTGGAGGCCAGGGATGCTGCCAAGCATTTTACAGGACCCCTGCCCCAACAAAGAGTTAGCAAGTGCCAAGTGTCAGCAGGTGAGAAATCCTGCACATTCGATGTATCATTTTCCTACATGAAGCCTTTTAGTGGTTTTTCTGTCAGAATAAAGTCCAAATTCCTTGGACTTCCATCATCTGCCTCCTGCCTTCAACACTTTCATTCTTTTTGAGCTCATGACCCACTTTTCTTTCTGTTCCTCCAAACCCCATCCTTCACCCCTGCTGAAGACCTCAGTTCCCCCAGCTGTCCGTGCTCTGTCTCACCCCGGAGCTCTGTGCGCACTGCTGCTTCTGCTCCTGAACTGTGATTTCCCAGCTAAGCTCTACTGTCTCCTAGAATGCTGTTCAGAGTTAGATGACATTCCTCTCAGACACCTTCCTTCCTTGACCATCAGTTCTGCATTTTCTCCCTCAGAGGACCTAACACATGTATCATAATAGGCAGCATGCCCTGTATGTCCCCACGCAAATTAAATGTTATGTGGAGGTGTGCTGTGTCCCCGTGTTTACCATGGAAACACGGGTCTGTGATGAACACAGGCGTCCGAGTCTCCCCAGAGACTGGGTCTCCCCAGAGCGGTTTGGAGCACTCTCGTCCTAAACTGTGGATTCCAATCCCATCTCCTCCACTTATTTAGGAGATTAGAACATTTATTCAAGGTCACAGGTTAAAATTTTTCATGTATAATAACAGTACCTACCTCTGGGGGTTATCTTGAAGATTAAATGGGATGAATTGATAAAGCATTTAGCACAACACCTGGCATGTAATAAGTGCCCAGTGAATACTAGTGATGACTGTTTAGATCTTTCCCGTTTCTATCACAGAACCCAGCACAGCCATTCAATAAATACGCCTTGGTTTCATGAGGAGGAGGGCTGGAAGAAAAGCCAGGGTGACTGAGGAAAGGAAGACCTGGAGAATCTATTAAGTGAATTGTTTTGAACGGTCAGGAGTTACCTCTATTTAATAATCTTATGAACACTTGGAGGGAAAGAAGGTGGAGGATGGGATGGAAAGTGGATTAGCTCGGGAATTACCTGGCTGGGGCACCGACTCTCTGTGGGATGTGTGCTTCCGGGCTTACTGCCATTCTTTCTTGATCTGTTTGCTGCTCTTGGTTTTACTGGTGTAATTAGCACATTGTTTCCCCAGTCCTCCCTCCCCACATCTTTCTGGATGGGGTGGAATGGAAACGGAGACAGTAGGAAAAGCTGTGGGTCAGAAAACTGCCAATTCTTGGAGGTGACACCGTCGTGGCCACTTGGTGGTGTGTCCATGACCACGTCACGGCTCCGTGCTTTCCCTGGGAAAGGATTCCATGCAGATGTTGGCACATAACTTACTTATTTGTAGTGTCAACCTAAACAAAGGAGGTAAGCTGAGGCAAGCTCAAATGACCAGAGATTGAGTTTATTCAGGAATAGCAGAGGAATTGTAACTCAGGAAGTCTGTTGAGGGTTTGGGGCGGCCCTCTTAATGCTCAGGGAGTGAAAGGAGGAGGAGGTCCAGCCAGAGCCCAGGCAGCAGGTTCACTGGCTCAAGGATGGGGAGGGATTCTTGACGGATGCTCATTGGTCACGAAACAGGCTTCTATCTTCTGTAATTA
The DNA here is from genome assembly GCF_036321535.1 of Camelus dromedarius. Lineage (NCBI taxonomy): Eukaryota > Metazoa > Chordata > Mammalia > Artiodactyla > Camelidae > Camelus > Camelus dromedarius. The sequence goes on from NC_087443.1 coordinate 4,020,715, forward strand.
CAGCATATCAGCCTCTCGGTTCTTAGTTCTGTTTTTCTGGGGGCGTGTGACTGAGATCCTCCCTTCCCTGTCCTCCAGTCCCATTTTAGACTGAAATCCTTTCACAGTCCCTTTTGCTCTCTCTGTTGTGTGTGTGTCCAGTGTACCTTGTGGATAATGTGGCATGAACGAGTGAAAGCACCACTTTCTATAAGGGCCTCTGTTTTACACAGAATTTCGAAGGCAGAGGAACCGAAAGGGCCAGAGCTTGGTTTGCTGCACAGCATTGCTCTTCTCCCTCCAAGAATTCACCCCATGGAGTATGTTTGATTTTCTAGGTTGGATAATTCCTGTAGGATAAAATTATTGAAGGGAACAGTCAGTAAATACAAACAGGAAGAAATCTGCTTACTATTCTTAGTTTTCTTCAAGGGGCATCTTTTTCATCCAATTTTATTTTTAGTTAAAAGATAGATTATTTCCTAAAGAATATAATAAGTGGATGTGTATCAAGAAGCTCCAACATGGTTTCTTTCTTTGCTGGCTGTGCACGTGCATGGGTTTTAAACAGTAGTATTAGTAACCTTCCTTCACCACAGGATTGATTGTACGGTGGGTCAGATTCCATCCCCCATGTTTGTCGTCATACAGTTCAGTGTGGAGAAGGATTTTAACATATATTTTGACTCCATCATTTTAAAGAGGACCCTGTCACATTCATTTCTGCTCTTAGAATTTAATGTAATTTGTCCCAGGTTATTGCTCAGTGAATGGTTTATGGCTGGATCCTGTGGTATCAGTATCGACGCTTTTATGGGTATGAATTGAAGCACATATATTTTGAGATTATTTAATTTTTTCCACCTGATGTGTGGTTTAGTAAATTTCTAACATGTGCTGCTTTTTATGTATTTTAGCTTAGAAGGCCAAACAGGTGATCCCTGCACCTCATTATGCTTGATTCAAGAGTTTTGTTGCAAAAGTAGCAACAGTGCTGATTGTTATCCCTGCACCACGCAGTGTGCTGAGCGCAGACGGAATGCTGCCAGTACTTTTATAGATTTCAGGATAATCCCCAACCATAAAGTTCACTGAAGTTTAGAAAATAAAATTTTAAAAACTCATTTGTGGCAGTCACACTTGTTAAGTTAATGACACACTTTCTTTTTTGTGACTTGTCTTGCCTCGTGAAGAGGACCATGCTGTTTCACATACCTTTTCTGGCTTTCACAGCTGGTGCTTTTTCTCATCCATTTGGCTAACACTGTGGGGGATGCAGAATTCATTTTCAATTTATAAGGTGGACTTTTATTAAAATGGGTGACTCAGCCCAACTTTTCCGTCCTGATTTTCTTTCCTTCTCTTTCTCCTGGATATGCGCTGAATGTTAATTAGCTCTGCCGATGTGACTGGCATTTCTCAGGGCCTGCCTTCTCCCGTGCCAAGAGCCAGGACGAGTAGAGAACCATGGTGGTGCCTTGGACTGAGAAGACACCACCCAGCCAGGAGCTTGGAGGGTTTTTTCCCTCCAGATTTTTACTAGACTTCGGAAATCTGAAAGAAGATTCATTTCCTTTGTGTTATCTTTTTTGTTTAGGTGAGGAGTTGGCGAAGTTTTTTAAAGTTGGCCGGATAGGAGATACTTTAGGCCTTAGTAAGTGTTTCACTGTCTCTGTCACAAGTACTCAGCTCTGCGCTTGTAGTGTGAAGTCAGCCGTGCGCAGTGTGTCATGAACAAGCGTGGCCATTCTTTCCTAACAAAACTTCATTTGCAGAAACAGGCAGCTGGCCAGATCTAGCCTGCAGGCTGCAGTTTGCCGGCCCCTGGTCTATACGTAGGGAAGACATGAGGGAAATTAATTAATCCATTTACTTTTTAAATTTTATTTATTTTTTATTGAAGTACAGTGAATTATAACGTGTCAATCTCTGGTACACAGCACAATGTCCCAGTCATGCATATATATATATTCATTTTCATATTTTCTCCATTAGTTATTACAAGATATTCAGCATAGTTCCCTGTGCCATACCAAAGAAACATTTTAAAAATCTATTTTTATATACAGGGGCTAACATTTGTAAATCTCAAACTCCCAAATTTATCCCCTCCCACCCCCTTGCCCTGGTAACCATAAAATTATTTACTATGTCTGCAAGTCTGTTTCTATTTTATAGATGAGTTCATATTGTCCTTTTTTTTAGATTCCACCTGTGAGTGATATCATATGGTATTTTTCTTTCTGGCTTACTTCACTTAGAATGATGATCTCTAGGTCCATCCATGTTGCTGCAAATGGCATTATTTTATTCTTTTTTATGGCTGAGTAGTATTCCATTGTATAAATATACCACAGCTTCTTTATCCAGTCATCTGTTGATGAACATTTAGGTTGCTTCCTTGTCTTAACTATTGTATATAGTGTTGCTATGAACATTGTATCTTTTCACATTAGAGTTCTCTCCAGCTATATACCCAGAAATAGGATTGCTGGATCATAGGGTAAGTCCATTTTTAGTTTTTTGAGGAATCTCCATACTGTTTTCCATAATGGTTGCACCAAACTGTGTTCCCACCAGCAGTGTAGGAGCATGAAGTAACCTTACTGGGTCAGTTTATATGATTTTTCTTCCTGTCTCTACCCACGTGTGGTCACCAGCCAGTCACATAATACTTACTGAATTTTTCCATAAAAAATGCAGATGCTCTCCCTGTGCTGTGTCACTTACTGTCAAAGGGGCTCCTGGATGAGCAGAGGCAGTGGCACAGTGTTTCACGGGGGGACAGGAGCTGCATTTTGAGTGGTCAGTGTGGCGGGAGCAGAGTGTCACAGTGGGAGGGGCAGGGGCAGAGGCGGCATCCGAGGCAAAGTTTCTGGATGGCACACAACCATTAATGAAGGCTTCTGGAACCTGGGTCTAGGAATCGGAACTCAATCCTGAGAGCAGCAGGGAACCGCTGGAGGGCTGTAGGCAGAGGAGTGTGATGTGATCAGATCTGTGTTTTAGAGAGAGCATTCTGGGTGTTTGTGGAGTGTGGGCCGAGGGGTGTTCTGTGGGTATGACTTGGAGGCTGGAAGATTCTGAGATGTTGCAGTAATCCAGGAGAAGGGGAGGAACTGCCCTTAACAATGTAAGTGGTGGTGGGGCTGAAAAAAGGGCTGTTCTGATGATACCAATAGATTAGTGGCTCTTCAACTCAAGCGGGCATTGCAATCACCTGGAGGGCCTGTTAACACACATTGCCGGGCCCCACCCCTAGAGTTTCTGAGTCAGGCGGTCTGAGGTGGGGCTGAAGAATCTGTGGTTCTAAGAAGTTCCCAGGTGATGCCGATGCTGCTGGTCCGGGGACCACATTTTGAGAAGCACTACCTTAGAAGGTCGAAATGACAAGCCCTGGGGATTTGACTGATCGTATAGAGGTGAGGGAGAGGGCAGAAACAAGGATATATGCCCAGATTTCTGGCTTGAACGATAGGGTAGAGGGGGATGCTGTTTACTGTGTAAAGCACAGAGGAGCAGGTTGGGAGAAGTGTTAGTTCACACTTTAGGTCTTACTGAAATTGAGGATAATCTACTGAAAGAGATGCAAAGTAATTGGTTATTTGTATCTATGGGTCAGGAGACAGAGCCTGGGGGAGAGAGGTTGAGGAGTCTTCAGAGTGTAGATGATACCTGAAGCCATTATACACTGAAAAGTGCCTGTGGGGAGAATCAAGAAGGTTCTGACATATAATGAACATTTATGCAGTGGGCAGGTGGGAGGCTGTGAGGAGATAGATAAAGAGCGGTCAGAGAGGTAGGACAGAGACAATGACTTTAAAAAAGTCAGATGGAATATTAAGTGATGTAAAATGTTGCCAAGAGGTCAGGTAAAAGTAAGACTGCAAAGTAGTCATCGTATTTGCCAAAAATTACTGTTAATAACCTGGCAAATATAGAGAGGAGTTGGAGTGTGTTGCAGTGGGCGCTGGCCAGGCCTCCCTGGCTGAGGTGGGAGGTGGGTCAGCGTGGGTGTGGGATGAGCTCCAGAGGTTTTGTGTCAGAGGAAAGAAGAACTGGGTGGTTTATGAGTGGGGAAGGAGAACTACTTTTTAAAAAGAGCTTGGGAGTGTTTCGAGCTTGCGTAGATGCTGATGGCAGGGTTCCAATGGGGCGGGAAGTGTTGAAGATTTAGGGGAAAAAGCAGAATGGATGGCATATGGTCCTGAGAAAGCCAGAAGGGGCAGGATGCATAGCAACCCCCCCAGCTGGGGGTTGGCCGGGCGGGGACATGAATAGGAGCACCTGTGTTGAAAACAAACGTGGAAAGGGGGATGCAGTGCTTTCTAGGTGGCTCACGGGAAGTACAGGGCGTGCCGACGGCCTCAGTGTTCTCTGCAAGTTGGGAGACGCTGACTTCTGCATTGGGTGAGTAGAGGTATGTGAGGCCAGATGCTTAAAAGTGGTGTGAAAAACGTTTCATTTGGATACCACAAAAGCAGGACTGCGGGCTGACTAGAGGAATGGAGGGGTGCCTGTGGAGGCCAGCGGAGGTGGGAGGTGATGGGTTAATGCTGCCTCTGCCCCAGCATTGGGTGTGGTACCAGCAAAACAGTGCACTGATCTCAGGCTGGCGTTTCACCCAGGTGGATGGATACACCTGAAGGGCAGTGAGGGGGAGCTGAGGGTATTGGTGTGGGAGTGGAGTTGGCAGGTTAGGTGCCTTACCTGTACGCTCAGGTCAGTCTGTTTTTCCCCACGCCATACTGCCTCCGTTAGAGAAGGAAACACTTCTTCCACTTTCCCCATGTTCTTTTGGTTAACGGCCCAGAGCGTTCTTTAAATGTAGTTGGGTAATGAGCATTTCTTTAACAAACTAATCGTATGACTTCTGGGTCAGGTGAATGTGCTGTAAAAAATCCTGGGCATTTTTAAAGATGTTTGAAAAGGATGTTGGGGATTCTTATAAGTAAATATTAGGGATTCAAAGATGGAAGACAGCCTAGGAAGTGTGGAGCTCCGTATTATCAGCCTGAGAAATCTGTATGAAAAATAAGGACCCGAAGACGTACTTTAAATACTGCTCTGAAATGAGAACTTAAAAATGAGAATTTTTGCCACGATGCTCCACGTGAAAGCTGTGGCGTGACTGGTTCCCTCGGGAGCAGCTGCCTGGGAGGAGGGCAGTTCTGACTAGCGCTGAAGGGACGGACCTTGGGTGCAGATCAGGGATGTGCTGGAGCTTCCCGCTGTCTGTGAGTCTCGAGAGAGCCCACAATGAAGCCTGCGGATAGGAGTGAGATGCCTGCTTGTCGTCACCATCATGTTCTAAGGCCAAGCTTCTCAAGGTAGGTAGGCTGTACTGAAGGCCCTACTGACCCTGTCAGGGCATGAAAATAGGGTATCCTTGGAAAAAAGCATCCAATGCAAAGCCAAAATATAACTGAGGTTAGGAATTGGCATTAGTGGAACTATTTTGAGTCTGAAAATCACCTCATTTTGTAGTAAATATTGGTTGTATATTGTCTATATATGTACTGAAGGTGGATGGGGAAGAGGACTTCTGACAAGAGGAGATGGAGTTCTCAGATCACAGGACGCAGAGGAGAAAGCCTTTATTTCTAGTATTCTGCTGCAAATGCAACCAATATGTACTGTAGTAGGAGGTGATTTTTCAGAATCAGAACAGATGGCGGCAGAAGCCAGGGCAAGGTCCGGGGGAGAAGTCGTGTGTTAGGTACCTTAGAATGCTGATTTTGACATAATACTCTGCAAACAGGGTGTTCAGGACACAGGTTCTGAGATCTGTGCACGATGTAGCAGAAGGTCTTTGTGGGGCCACCATTGGTCCATCAATCACTCCCCTTCTCAGCTGTAAGTTACAAAACTGAAACACAGTCATCTACATATGCTGCCTTTCAAAGTATTTGGGAAACGTATATACTGAGACGTACAACATCTCATTTGCTGTCTAGTAAGAAACCATTTATTCTCTCTATAGGATATATTGCCTTGGTATTTAAGAACCTGTCCCAGACTTATCAGGCACCAACCTGTGTCAGTATTGTGCCAGTCCCGTTGACAACTGCTATAGGCACACCCTTTAAAGTGGTATCTTGACAGAGCAGGAGCTTCAGACTCACTTTGGACATAGCAGTGAAGACCTGTAGGTGGGTGATGCTTTCCCCAGTGTAAGCAGGAGAATGGGAGAGGGAGTGACTAGTCCCACGGCAAATGCAGATTAAGTGAATCCACGTGGGTCTAATTTGGTTCCCCCGGTCCAGTCGGTAGGAATGGAGGAGAGAGTCAGAAAACTGGAACTTATTTCTTGTTTCCTTATGCCAGCATGTTCATACTGTAATGATCTGGGGCTTTGAGGATCATGGTAATGTTGCCCAGTCTAAACTCATTCTGCTCGTCACACAACAGGCCAATAAATCAGGGGATGAGGTGCTGGGGCAAGGAAAAGCGACTTTATTCAGCAAGCCGGCAGACCAAGAGGGTGGCAGACTAATGTCTTGGAGAACCATCTTACTCAAGTCAGAATTCAGGCTCCTTTTATACTAAAAAGGGGAGGGGGTGTGGTTGGTTGTTGCAAACTTCTTGCTGTAGGAATCCTTTGTTCTTGCAGCTGTCCACATGGGTCAGGTCATGGTGACCCTGTAAAACCTCTAACAAAACAAGTGTTATTTCCTATTCTGCAACTTGTCATCTTTACAGACATGCAGAAGTGTTAATATCCTTAAAGGTCAGAGCCTTGGTGCAAAAGTGTTAATATCCTTAAAGGTCAGAGCCTTGAGAGTAGGCTCTCCTGTCTATTTCAGGCTAAAGGCAACATTCTTTTTACAAAAGGTGCAGAGCCCACAAGACTAAGCCTAGAAAACGGCACAGGGTTAAAGCCAAAGAAACAGATCTAATATGGAGTCAGATTTGTTCTTTTCTGTTACAGTAACAAAACTGAATTGTTTCCGCACTTCAGCACTTCTCTGTTTTGTAAAAATAAATGAGTAAATACCTCAGCAGCAGTCATGGGGGAAACTGAAGGTGGTCTTGGGTCTCCATACTTGTCATCAGGGGAGCTTGTTTTCCCCTTTAAAAAAATTTTTTTTTTTTAATTTTCACAGTGCCTTGCTCAGAGTAGGTCTCAGTGAATTATCTTTTTACAACAACATCATTAACAACAAAACCCATGAACAGCAGCCAGCATCTTGTCAGTGCTTATTAAAGGCCAAGCACTGTGCTGAGTGTTTCACATGGATCACTTAAATTGATTAATTTTAATTTAAACAATTTATTTAATCCTACTTCCATTTTCTGATGTGAAAACTGAGACTCGGTGTAACTTGCTAAGTCATAAGTGGCAGAGATGGAATTCAAACCCAAGAAAGCTGACTCCACGTCTCGTGCCTTTCCTTCACCTTCCATAGCCCGTCTGCTGCCGAAGCCTGTTGATTCAAAGATGCTGTTGACTCTTGAACAACGCAGGGGGGTGCAGTGGAGAATCCTCCTATAGGTAATAGGTGGCCCTCTGCCTGCATCCACGGTTCTATCTGCGGATCGAGTAGTACTGAAGTATTTACTATTGAAAAAAAAATTGTGTAGAAGTGGACCTGTGCAGTTCAAACCCGTGTTGTTCAAGAGTCAACTGTCCATCCAGAAACTCTGGCTTTGTTTCTTTTCCATTGTCATCACTCTGGTGCAAGTCACCTTTGTGCCTCTGGACAAATGCAGTGTCTCCTAATTAGCCTCCATGGCTTCACTCTGGTCCCCCCACCCCAGCTCCTCCCACTCAAAGGAGTGATCCCACTTGCTGGAGATGCTTCACCCTCCCTGAGGGCAACCCCAAAGCTCCTGTTCATGGTTCCCAAGGCCCTTCCTTAGCCACCTCCTGCCTGGGTCTGCAGCTGCTCCTCTCTGCCACGGTGCTGTGCTGTCCAGAGAGCTTCTAAAATTCTCATTTTGTGGCTCTGCTTTTGGAAAGTGTGGTGGGCTAGGTCTGAGGCGGGACTCTGGATTATAGGAGTTTTTGATCAGCTAGGTTTGGGAAAGCCTCGCCCTAGAAAATCTGTTCTGTGAATATTAGTTGCTGCCTAGATCTGAAAGCTGCATTTTGCCTTTTTCCTTTAACTCCAAGGAGGTCCTACCTTTGAATTCTCAAGAGTTTTAGCTCAGCTAATGAGAGCTGCTGTGCTAGAACTCAGCGTAATGACAGAACACTTTCCCCAGACTGCTCATTAAGGCTTTGGTCCACTGTTTGTGTGTAGTTGAGAAACTGCTCAGCTGAAAGGGAGAGGGAGAAGGGAGAGGGGAGAGACACAGTTGGTCTCCAGACGGTTGACAGAATCTTCAGTAGAGCTAGAGCCACTTTTAATTTCTTATGGAGACTTTCTCTGTTTAACTCTTTCATTGTTCTTATTTGAAAAAAGTTGAGGTGTAAAATGCAGACATTCAGACCTAGAAATTTAACTGAATAAATCCCTATCTTTGACAAAAAGTATATTAAATTGAATCTCACTCAGTATTCACTGTGGCCCCAGACCTAATCCCTGGGATATTTCTTCCTTTTGCTTCTTTCTTTATATATTTATAAGCATGTCCTTCTGAATTTTACTTTTGAAGCTAAGGGGTTGTGGAATATTGAAGTTACAGAATATTTAAGACTGAGAATAAAATAATTATTTATGAGTTTATCAAACTTTCAAACAATCATAGAGAAAAAATTTTCAACCTCTTCAATAATCTTGTCTACAGGGTATGTATTCTAGATTAAGAAGTTGTTATGGAATGCATATACAGATAGAGATAAAGTTATTTTTTATAGGCTAATTTTTACAAATATTTTAATCTTTACCATTATCACACATACCAAGTATTTCTGGTTTGATTTGTAAGCTATTTAGTTGTACCACATAATTGTTGGTACACACATACTGTGTGTATGCATAAAATAAGCAAGGTACTATTAACGTTAGATTATTCCATTTCTTTTTCTGTTAATGCCAAGCATTTTTACTACATTTATTCTATAGCATTTATTCTATTGCATTGTTCATTTTTATTCCCCTATTTGTGCAGAAGAGAAATTAGGTTGTCATTTCTTCTTGGCATGTCTCTATGCTCAGCAAATATAGCCATTGAGGTGCTAAACTTCAGTAAAAAATAGAACTCAGCTTCAGTTTGAAAGTTTCTTTTCATTCATGCACAGGGATCCAAGTATCAAATGTTTAGCTCTGCCCTTTTCTGGTCATTTCAAATTATGGAGAGAGAATTCCCAGAATGGGATCGCAGTGATCCTTGAACACGCGGCGGGAGGGCCTACCCTCCCGTCAGCCAAACAGCTGCATGTGATTTATAGTGAGCTCTTCGTATCTGCAGTTCAACCCGCTGGCAGCACTGCGGTATTTACTGCTGAGAAACTCTGCGTGTAAGTGGACCCGCACAGTTCAAACCCATGTTGCTCAAGGGTCAGCTATAATTTCCAAGTTTACAGAGTGGCTGGAAGACATTTTAAAATTTCAACACCACAAGATATATTCACTGGAAAATTAATTGTAATAGTTTTGATTTTTAAAACTTAAAAAATTTTGTTCATTTTGCAAATTTTTTTAAATTGGAGAGAAATGGAAGCTGCTTTCTACATAGCCAAGAAAGTAGTAACTTTAGTTTTCTTTCTCTAAGTACAGATGAAGACAAATACGGATACAGTTAAGTTTACAATCGTATTGGAGAAAATAACCCAATCTTTTGAATGGTGATGTTGATGAAGTTAAAGGTTTCTTGTACTCTTCTGCCCCAGTGCTTTCTCAGTTAAAGCTCTGGATAACTCCCTTCAGCTGAGTTTATGTTAAACGAACACACCTTCCTTTTTAGATAAAACAATTTTCACTAAGTTGAATTTACTAAACGATTATCTCCTTTAGCTAAAGGATTAACTTTTATTGAAATATTCTCTCACTTTTAAGGATTTGTACAAAACTTTGTGAAGGAGCTTATGTCAAGATATAAAGATCATGGATGCTTGCAGATGTGATGGGCTACAAATGCAGATTGAGGTCAGCCATCCATCAGACATGGTCCATGCGGTACTGACGGAAACCGGTTAATCTCTTCTGCACCCAGCAGTAAAACGACCACTGATTAAACAAGACATCAGTTCATCCCATGTTCTCCTTAGTTACGAACAAGAAGCAGTGTCTTTAAGCATGGGGAAAGTTTTCACAAGGTAAGACCAGGCGAAACACAATTAAGGCACATCCTTCTCAGAACCTTGTTGGATCATGACTTTAATAAAATCACTGTGATGTTTAATAATAATTTGAGATTAAAGTCCAGCTAAAGAGTACTGAGCTAGGTGATGAAAATTGATTCTGTTACTAACTGTGTTACCTCACTGGTAAGTGAAGTCCCAACTCCGTGACCTCTAATGACCCTTTAAATAACAGTAACATTTTTGAAGGCCTTACTTTGCTAAGGATTTTACACGTGTCATTTGATCTTTGTAACACCTCTGGGAGCTATTATTATTAATGTCTGTTTTAGAGAGAGGGAGACTGGATGTTGAATTAGCAGGAAATGGTTCTCATCTCAGTGTGTTGAACTCTGAAACGCCTGCTCTTAACCACCGTCGCTGTTATGCAGAGGTCTTTGAATGTGTTTTAGAATCATTAGAGTCTATGAATACAAACGTAACAGCCTTTCACAAGTATAGTCAAAGGCAAACGCCCAAGTTCTAACAGGAACCTTCCTTTGTTAATATCTTCAGAAAATAAGTAATATGTTGTAGAAACAAGACTAAGCTAATAAACTGTCTTCCCAGGGGGACTGTACATGGATCATATGGATAAACTTGTACATTAGAATGAGTGCTTGGTCTTTAGAAGAGGCTTGTTGAAGCCTCTGTGTTGTGCAGTGATGTTTGAGCTCTGGAGCATGACGTTTGAGCACAGGCCTTGTCTTTGAACGATGGTGATAACAGCTGTGGCCGTGACGGTGGTGCGGTCTGCTCACTGTCCCATCAGTTTCCCTGGAAGCACCACCCACACCCTCGTCTGTAAGTAGGAGAGCTCATTATGGATTTTTACCTTACTTCAGGCTGCTACTCACGGTCGATGACAAATTTTAAGGCTGACCCTTTATTAAGCTTCTTTTTCTGAGAAAGAGACTCAGCAGGCAGCTTTAACATATGTGCTGCTTCTGCTTGGTCTGTGTTTTCCTGGAGCAAATTGTCAAACCCTTGAGAAAATCTAGGCTCTGGTGTGTGAAGCCTGGATTTCTGCCTTGAAAAATCATGAACGCAGTTTCCTGCAATACTTCCTTCTAGTGAAGCAAGTTTCATCACAGGCATTTGGATGTTCTCCCCCTCAGTGTGAGGTTTGTCAGTATCTAATTATGAGACTGGATTGCTAATGAGTAGAGATCTGTCTCTCACCGCACAGGGGTGTGCGGTACCCGCAGAGGGACCAGCGGACTTTTGAATAAATGACACTGGTCCAAGTTAGCTCTTGCTCTCAGCGCTCTTTTCTTATTTCTTCTCGCAGGTGGTTACCACCGTGAGCCCTGACATTTACTTACACTTCACACTCCCCTCCATCTAATTCAGTCCTGATCTGTCTCCTCAGGCCCCGTCTGAACCTACGTGCCCTTTTGATACACTGAGCTATTTTTTTACCTCAAAAAATTCCTTTTACTCCTTCCCTTAATTTAGAGTTGGTTTCTTTTTAATCAGATCATAGGTTTTTGCAATCCATACTTTTGTTGGATCGCTTTGGATCTCCTAGTCTCACAGTGCCAGGAAGGAGGGGTGTGTGGTTGCTTGTGTGTGTGTGCGCACATGTGTTCATCAGTCGTGTCATACGGTGCCTTCCTGCCAGGCTCTCCTCTTCCTGGGCCTGCTCCCATATCTCAGGAACCTTGACACGACGGCCCTGTTCCCTGTCCCTACTTCCACTGTGAGCTGGAGGCTTAGGACAAAACAAAAGTCATGCTAAGTTTCCTTTTAGGAAATTCTGTTTCTGGAACCCTTGCTGCTGTACTAAGCAGATCTGTGCAGAGAGATAAGCTTCCTACTGTCTTAGCATTTCTCAGGCTCTTCCTGGAGTTTCTCCCTCACTGCCATCGCCTCCTGCTCTCCTACCCAGAGCTGTCGGCAGTCGCTGGAGAAAGTCCACGAGCGCCCAGAGGCCTGCTCTGAGCGGCCTGCCCTGCGTGCCCTTCGCGGCTCAGCACGTGCTTCCCTTCCCGCTGCCTGTTGTCGGCCCGTCCCTGTTTCAGGTGTCTTTCCTTCTTCTCAGCAACCGCCCAGCCTATTCGTTCTGAGCTGGGACTGTCTCATTTTATTGGGAAGGTTGGAGTTTTATGTGATCTCACTCAGTTTCCTCTTACACGGACTAGCTCTTCTTGCAGAAGTTCTGGAAAATGTGCTTCTATTTTTCTGCCACTGTTTTCTCCTCTATTATCCAATTTCTAGTCATATCAACATTTAAGACCTTTCTGAAAAAAGGTCTGTTTCCTTAGTGTTTTTTAATAAATTTTAAAAGATTTATTTTTCTTATTTTATTTATTTATTGGGGAGGTGGTTAATTAGGTTTATTTATTTCTTTTTAGTGGAGGTGCTGAGGTTGGAACCCAAGACCTCGTGCATGCTAAGCACACACTACCACTGAGCTCTACCCTCCTGCCTGTTCTCTTAGTTTTTTGAGAATTCACTTTACTTCTAGTGGGATTTGAGCAGTTTTAAACAATGTTTCCTAAAAAAGCCTATTCACTTGACTTGCTGCAAAACACTGTTTTTAGTTCTTGCTGCTAAAATATAGATGTTCCTTAAAGTCCTTACATTTGTCCTCCCTCCTCTCCCCCCTCCTCTTTGTCTTTACACTTACGTGCGGACTTGCACGCAGATCCCAGCTCTAGTCACATCTGCATCTGTCTGCCAGCTGAGAGCTTTGCCCTCGGGTTTCCACTGGCATCTTAGAGTCAGCATTTTTGAGATCAGACTCCTTTGCCAAATGCCACCAATTGGTCCTCCTTCCTTGAAGTGGAAGAGCCACCAGCATCACTCTGCTTAAGCCTCTTGTCCGGATTAGTCCCTTCACTTCCCATTCCCTGCTCATGGTGACTCATTTTCATGAGGACCAGGTGTGATTTATCTCACGGAGGGCTCCCTGCTCTGTGAAGTTAGTCACAGCGTGACTGTATCCAGGGCCTCCCCCTCCCCCTTTCCCCTCCCTTCCCCCTCCCTTCCCCACTTTTACTCTCCCTGGTCCCCAACCCCACCCCCCACATACCCCGTAACTGTGTCCCTGATTTGCTGGTTTGCCCCTTTCCTGAATGCTCTCCAGCCATTAATTTTGGTTTTCAATACTACTCATTTTTTATGTCAAATTTTATACTTCAAATATTTTTAAAACCCTTTATAAAGGTTTTCCTGATAATTTTAACCAAAGTGAATCTGACTTTATTTTGAATTACCACCACACAGGTACTTTTCCTGGGGTTCATATCAGTCTTCTGGTTTATGGTACATTTGTACCTTCTGTAATAGTCCATGGGGTTTTGACTGACGTGTTCTGAGTTTAGACACACCTGGATTTGAATCTTAGCTTATTTACCCTGTAGCTATATGATCTGGGGCAAGTTATTTATTTGAAGCTCAGTTGTTTTTTTCTTCTGTCAAATGAGAAAAGTAAAAGGGATTGTGATGAGGATCAGATAAAATACCAAGTACTTAAGTAAGTGAAATAATGCCTGGAGCATATGGTTAAGTCCCCAAGGAGATTTGAATGTTGGCTTTGCTGGGTCCTTAGCACGTGGCGTTGGTCAGCGCACACGTCCTCTGTGGGCCTTTGTTACTAGTTGGTAAAATGGGGAGGTTAATGACCACATGGGGCTGTCGCAGTGTCCAGCACGGGTGGGTGCTCAGTGGGTGCCAGGGCCATTTTATCATTGTTACTGTTGTACTCACACCATGACTTTTCCAGGCAGTGTTCATATAGCATCTCATTTTTAATCATCCTTAGTTCTTCCTCTCTCCCCAGGATCTGGTTGTTATTACTGGTCTGCAGGTGAGGAAGTGCAAGGTTTCACAGCCAAGGTTCTAGAAAAGGTGGCACTAGGATTTATGACTTAAACCCAGAAGTTGCCTGCCTTAAATTTCATGTACTTTGTGTTAGATCATAATGATGCTGACATACAGTAGAGGGGTCAATGAATGTGAATGTTTATACCCACTTAAGAATAGTACCTAGTTCATGTCTTAGGAAAGCTCGTGGTCTAGTTGGGGGCGGGGAGGAGCACACAGACAACATGTGGAAGAGAAATCACAATTCAAACTGAGGAAATGCTGGTACAGATACTAAAAGTGCTGTGGGAACACAGAAGGTGAAGCAACGAACTGCCTGGGAAAGGAAAGGGGAAGAGGTCCCCACTCTAGACAGATGGCATTTGCACTGGCACTTGAAGGTCAAGTGGGAGTTTGTTAAGTGGAAAAGCCAAGTTGTCTTCAAGAAAAGAACTGATTCTGCCTCTGAGGCACGGGGTTCTGACAGATCCTGGCACATCCGGGAAATGGTGAGCAATCCTGGGTGGCAGAAACAAAGGGTGATTTGTGAAGGATGGAAGGAGACAGGGATGGGCAGATGGCCGTCCTTAAAGGCATCTTCAAATGCCAGATGAGGAGCCTGAATTCTGTCTCAGAATCATTGGAGATCTGAGAGGTTTTCCCTAGCAAGAAATGGGCGTGTTTATCTTTGCTTTTAATGAAGCCCTACTGCATGGCGGGAGGTGAGCTGCAGGAGTGTGGCAATTGCGGAAGAGATTATTGAACTCTTTTCAACTAGGTCTGAGAGTTAAAGTGGCTGGGAAGAATGGGAGTCCTATTCTAGACATATATCTGAGTTGGATTTGTGGTTTTGGCAACTTACTGGATTTTGGATATGCAGGGTTGTCAAAACTCATGGTTTCTAGCTTGGAAGACAGGATGGAAGATATAATTTGGAGTAATTTTTAATAATTTATACTCAAAAATTTTGGAACAATTCAGCTTGTTAGTTTATAAAAGGACTCCTTAGTTACTTCATTTTGAAAGCTGACCATCTGGATACTGGCACATTAAACCTAATTAGGTACCTTTTTTTTTTTTTTAAATACAGGCTAGATCTTGGGATTTTTATAAATGTGTATCATTGAAAAGAAGTCCCATGCAGAAGGAAATATTCAGCTTGGTTTGAGGCAGATCAAAACCACTTGTTTATATTCCAATCCAGTCACTACTTATGAAATTTCATTTAAGATACTTAAAATGTATTGATTACTTGCTCAAAAGACTTAAGTCCTTGCCAAGGCATTTCTTTTTAATTCATCTATGTTGCTCATGCTGTGTTTTCAAAGGAGTGCTTGGGAGGTAATGCTGAGTCAGGAAACTGGCTCCACTGATGGTGTGGGAGGTGGTGAGGGCAGCTTTAAGTCTCTGAAATAGAGGCCATGAACTGGCTTCAAAGGAGAGACTTTTTTTTTACCCTTCCAACCCGTCAGCTCTGGCCTGCTCTAATTCAGATTGGCCAGAGCTGAAAGATTGGGTGTCCTGTGGGCCCTGGGACGGTAAGAGAAATAATCCACTTCTGTGGTGGAAGGACCTCATGCAAAATAGAAAAGGTATGTCAGGACCTGTCTCTAGAAAAGATAAAGCAAAATGTTCTGACCAAAGAAACAGAATGTGAACATGTGCAGTTGGTGGGGGTCACTGAGGAAGTGGTGTATGTGTTAGATTAACAGACACGATTGTTAATCATCTGAATCATAATCCATAGGAATGAGGAGAAGAAAGAAGGGAAAATAAGGCCTAGAAACAAACAAAAAAGATTTATTTTGCTACTTGAGAAGGCTTTTGAAAGCTTTAGGAAGAGTGGAAGAACAGAATTATTCAATTTTAAGTTCATTCATTGTTTTTTTTAATTGCAGTCTAGCCGGTTTACAACGCTGTGTCGGTTTCTGGGGTGCAGCATAGTGATGCGGTTACACAGACACGTATTCCTTTTCATACTCTGTTTCACCATAGGTTACTGCAAGACATTGAATATAGTTCCCTGTGCTATGCAGTAGAAACCTACTTATCTATTTTGTATCATTTAATTGTACTTCTGAAATCCAGAAAAATGAAGGTTAAAGCTTTTTTTTTTTAATCTTAGAAGGTGTGTAACTATTGACTATAAAACTATAGGTTTACCTAACAGTTTACATTGTTGACTGTGACAGGTTGTTGTCTCCCCGTAGTGCTGTGCTATCAGCTAATGCTTTACAGGGAGACCGTCTTCTGAAGTTGTAGACATGTAGACAATTTCAGCATTTCCCAGTGTATCTGGAATAAAGCAGTTGCCCACAATGAATTATTCCTGACAACTGAAGTATGTGTGTAGTGGTGAGAAGTCTGTGGGAGTGTGTGGCTTCAATAAGATGGTGTTTTCTTAGTTGTTTTATTAGTTTAATGCTTTCCTTAAAATGTTGGCCACTGAGAGGAGTAGTAGCCTGTGTTGCCAGGGTGATCTGAAGGTGAAAGTAGTAAATGACTATGATGGAAACTATCGTTAATAACCGGAGTGGATAGAACTTACTGAACATTTACCGGCGCTTGAAGCACCATGATTTGCAAATATTATCTCATACTATCCTCATTTTAAAGAGGAGGAAAGCGAGGTTCAGGGAGATTACTAACTTCAAAATTAAGAACAGGAACCAAGGTTTAAATTACTTTTTTAACTCTAAAAGTATTCTGCTAATTGCCACAAGATCCCACCTTTTCCATTTGTTTTCTATTTCTTTCAGCTGAGTAATGCTGGAAGCTATGTTAGACATTTAATCCAGCCAGAATCTCAAGTTATATTCAGCTTGGATTTAAAAAAAATTAATTTTCAAGGCCTCAGAGTACAGGCTCTGTGTGTTGCAGGAAAGCTTATATGCTCAGCCGGAGGTAGGAGCCCTTTCTTCTTCTGGGTTTGTGGTGACCTCAGGTAAGTCAGCTCACCTCCCTGGGCGATGCTCACAGCATTACTGATGTAATACAATACATGTATTCTTGTCAATGCCACAGTCAGGTCGGTGAGACAGGTTTCCTCCCTCATGTATGATTAGGAAAGAGACATCCACACTTGGGTGAATTTGTTTCCTTCATAGCCAACCCACAATTCAGATGTTAAGTTGAACAGAAATAAGCTTCTGAATGTAGGTCAGATACTTCTAAAACATCACATAACTGCACCTCCTTTCTCTTGCCCAAACTAAAAGGATCTTCCAAGGTCCTGCCTACCTGCCTGGTCCCTCCTGTCAGTACATCACTGACAAGTGCAGCTGTGCAGTAACTGTGCCTGGTTAGTTTCCTCTGAACCCCTAATGCATCCCCTGTTTTATCCAGATTCTCTTCAGGCCTCTAGCTAAGAAAATGGTAGATTGAATATTGCTAATTTAAGTGTTTAAAGTCAGGGGTTACATCTCTTAAGAACTGAGCTAATTATACCATGTTTGTATGTTCAATATCATATTTGTTATTCGTTCTTTGGAATCTTAATTCTCACTCTTGTCCTCATGTGGATACCTGCCATTCCCCAACCAACGACTGTGGTGGGACCAACAAAGGGAACTCATGTGGTATTTTCTTCCCAACTGACTTCCCAAATGTTTGGAGTGACAGAGTATGACTAACCATATCATCTATAAAATGAATCAGACACAGGAGTTACACTGTTTCCAGTTACCTGTCTTTATTTGCTGTGGGTATAGCTCAAGGGCTACAAAATATTATACGCACCCTTTTATCTGAGGTGAAAAAAAGATTTAAGGAAAGTCATCATAAAAACTGTTCCCCCCAACTTGATGGCTTTGTTTTGTTTCCTTTAATTCTGGGAATGTGCGTTATTTGTGTTATGTTGCTGTTGGTGGAATATTCTTGTGGTACAATAAAGTCAGAAACTCACAGGAAATTTTGAAAAGTTGGCCTGTTCAATTAATACAAAATTATAAAGACTAACTTTTCATGTGGTTTTCTAAATATACCTTATGAAGTTTCTCTCTATATCCGTCTTCCATCTGCTACACTGGAGCTTAAAGTGAGTTGCTGTGGCCTCATTAGAAATGTTATATTAGTGTCCTTTAAATGACCTCTAGTCATTTGGAAGATATTCTCCATTTTTCCAGGCTCAGCATTTTCCCTGCCCTTATTTCTAACTCCCGTGTCTTCTCAGTTGGGCAGTCCTGACAAACGTGAACCATCATATCTCTTTTTCTGGTTATGAAGTTCAAAATGGTATTCTCCACCCTTCCTAAAGTCGGGTATTACTTTGCTCTGACTGTGTGACGAGTGGAAGACTCGTGAAATAAACTAAGAGGATCTTCAGAGCGAAATACACTTTATTCCAAACTCATAGCCGAGCCAGAAAGCCCCTCTGCACCATCACTACAGGCTCAGAACAGTGTGAGGAGATCCTGTCCCATTATCGACAGCTCTGACTGCCACTTACTGTTTTTGTTGCTAACTATAAATAACACATGCTCACTGAGAGAGAAAATGCGTAAAAGCCCAAGGCCATGGCGGTACGGATATTTTTATTTTCTCTTGAGCTCTTAAAAATTTTTCAGACCATCTCAGTGGACCAGAATCACTTGCATCCATTTATGCACACAGTTCTTCCAGCATTATTTTAATTGAATTTGCACTTCCCATTCCTTTTTGAACCTTTTTGTCATTAATAAAACAAGCTTGTTAGCTAGGCAAAGAAAATCCTGGGTTGAGGTGTCTTCATTGGTGAATTCCATCAAACCTTTAAAGATGAAATAATACCGGTCCTACATAACCTCTTTCAAAAAATAGAGAAGGGAACACTGTTCTCCTTATCTTATAAGACGGACGTTTCCCTGATTCCAGAACCAGAGTCACTATAGCACTACAGATGGTACCCCTTGTGAGAACTAACAGGGCATTCCTTCGCATGACATGTGCAGATTTCATCTTGGAATTTATAAAGAGGAATGCTAGATTGGTTTAACATTTAAAAATCAAGGCATAAAGGAGAAAATTATATGACCATCTTAATAGATGCAGAGAAAGGTTTCATTCATTAAAAAAAACAAACAAACTCTTGGCAAACCGGGAAGAGAAAGGAATAGCCTCACCCTGGTAAGTGGCACCTATGGATATCCTACAGCTGACATCAAGTTTAACAGCGAAGGACTGAATGTTGTCACCCTCAGAGTGGGAACGAGGCAAGGGTGCTCCCTGCTTGCTGCGGGTACTACCTGGTACTTGTACATACTCTTCTGTTCAGCATCGTACTGGGGAGGCCAGCCATTTAGCCACTGAACGAGGCAGGAAGTACACGGCATAAAGATTAGAGAGAAGTAAACGTTTCTCTGTGCAGATGACATGATTGTTTATGTAGAAAATCCCTATGACTGTACTAAACAGCCGTCAGCACTAATACGTGAGTGTAAGCAGTTCATGAGACAGAGGTGAACATATGAAAATCGATTGTATTCACATGTACTGGCAGCAGACAGTTGGAAAATAAAGATGAGAAAACATGCTATTGAAAGTAGCATAAAAATGAAATATGTAGAGATAAATTTAGCAAAAAGCATGTAAGATCTGTATGCTGAAAACTACCTAACATTGCTAAGGTTACTTAAAGGACTAAGTAAGTGGGAGCTGTGCCACCATGAGCTGGAAAACTCCACATGAAGAAGTCGATAGATTCCACACAACCCAGTAAAAGTGCCCGCGGGCATTTTGCAGACATTCACAGCTGATTCTAAAACATACTGAAGTGCAAAGGAACTAGAATAGCTAAAACAGTTCTGGGAAAGACCAACAAACTTGGCAGACTTACCAATACTACCTGATTTCAAGACTGTTGGTAAACCTACATTTTGAAAAACAACGTGGAACGGGCGTAAGGATAGAATGTAGCCACAGAGATCAGGGGAGCAGAACAGAGTGCCTAGAAATAGACCCACATGTATTTGATCAGTTTATTTTTTAACTTATTTATGAGCTAAGGTCCATCAGTGTTTTTTAAAGCCTTTATAACAGGAAATACAGCTTACATACAGAAAAGTGCAGAAGTACAGCTCAGTGATTTATCACAGCTGGACCGCCTGTGTAATTATTGCCAGCTCAAGAAATAAAACATTCTGTATTGGGTCAATGTATTGTATTTAGGTGGTATTAAAAATGGTAACCTTCTTAGTTTAAATTTAAATGTAAAATTACAAGGTTTACATCAAAACCAACATTTCACAAATGCACTTTAAGGCATAATGAGGGTTATTATTCTAGGCAGTGAAAATGGTTTCCTGGCACTGTTATGCAAGTCATAGAGAATCCAGAGATGTGGACTTTATTGCTACATGAGAAGTACATTTAAATTTTAGGGCACTTTTTATAAAGTACAAATATAGACCTAGTAATTTTGGCATATTAAGTTATCTTTAATATTTTTTCTAGAAAACAGGTGATTTTTACATCTATGATACAAAATTTTTATACAAAATCTACTGCCTTAATCTAGTTCCACTGATAAAATTAGTTTTTATTGTATTAGTAAGTCAAAATAAATTAACATCTCTGAAAACTTGCTGATTTAATACTCCAGAAGCTTTTACTAAGGACTGTTTTTATAAAACTGTCATTGCTTCTAATTTAGTATTTTGTTTAAAAGGAAGAGAACCTACAAAAATTTATTGCCTCTAGTCTGCCAGGGTATACAAAGTAAATAGACATCTTTATGCTTATGTGGTTACTGAGGTAGCATTCAGGATTTTCTAGTAAGTCAGTGAATCTAAGAAGATCTACAGTGTTAGGGGTTACTTTGTGCAATGTCTAACCTGAGTCTATCCAGGATGGTGGTACCCATTTTTGACATCCAGTTATGAGTAGATGTGCACTGGAAAATAAACCAAAGAAACACTGTGTATCTTATAGTTTCGTAAACCATGTTTTATGGATAATGTTTCACTCTCTCAAAAGGCTGATATGTTTCAATATTTTGAATACATCAGTGTTAATTTTGAGGCAGGCAGAGGTAACCTAAACAACTAGCATTATGTTTTGGTAATAAGGGATTATACCTTTTAATAAAGTTATTGAAATGCAAAGTAAATAAATAAATAAAACATTGACAGCATCTGAGAAGATTCCTCTCGTCCCCATTCCTTGCTGCCCAAGGTAACCGCTGCTGCCTGGTGATTTTACTAACGCCCCAACTAACGTTCCCTTGTGATTTTACTACCCTGTGTGTCAGTCCTAAAACACTGTAGTTTAATTTTACCTGCTTCTGGAACTTGGATATAAATATCCTACAATATGCATCTGTGTCTGCTGCTTTTGCTCACATTAAGTGAAGTTGTATTTTACTTTAATTTTGTCTAGTTTCCCACTGTGTGAAGACTTCATATTGTAAACAGGTGCTCTGCTGTTTATGAACATGTCTGTCGTATGTTTTTGGTGACTTCAAATAGTGCTGTTGTGGACGTGCTCGTGCGTTTCTCCTGATGAGCATGTGTACACATTCCTGTTGGGTACATACCTAGGAGTAGAATTGCTTGGTCATAGGATATGTGTATATTCACATTTATGAGATAGGGCAAAATGATTTTCTTAAGTGATTTTACCAGTTTACAGCTCCATCAGCGGGATATGAGAATTCCCGTTGTTCTGCATTAATGGCAACTTTGGCATTGTCGCTTTTTTTTTTTTTAATGACTTTAACCATTCTGGTGGATGTATCATGTTATGTACTGTGGTTTTAATTTATATTTCTCTGATTATTAATGTGGTTCACAACTTTTTCTTATGTCTGTGTATTCTCCTTTGAGGTTTCTTGCTCATCTTTCTATGGGTTGATTGTATTTCTCTTAGTGACTATAGCATCTCTTTGTTATGGATTCCGACCCATGGTCATTTAAGCTCTTTACTTTCCTCATGGTGTCTTTTGATGCTTACTTTTAATGTAGTCTAAATTATCAATCTTTTCCTCTATAGCTAGGGTACTGGATGTTCTGTTTAAGAGTCTTTTTCTACTCTGCAAACAACAAAATATCCTCCTTTAGTATCTTCAGAAGCTTTGTTGTTCTGTTTTGTACTTGGATCTATAGTCATCTTGGACAGCATGTTTGTGAGGCAGAGATCACATTTCATCATCTGTCTCTGTAGGTGAGAGTCTGCTATGTGGATCTCTGTGCTGTTCCTTGTGTGTTTGTGTCTCCTTGTATAAATGTTAGAGCCCTTAGTTACTGTTGCGTTGTAATAGGTCTTGCTATCTGGAACAGTAACTCTTTCCATTTTGTTTTTTTAAAGATTATCTTGGCCATTTTAGGCTCTTCTGAATATGAATTTTAGAGTCAGTTTATCATATCCCACTAAAACACACTTGTACAATTGGGATGTTGCTTAGAATTTCATTAAATTTAACTACCAGTTCGGAGAACAGTGAAATAACTGAGGCTTCAAACCCACAAATGTGATCAATTTGTTTATACACACCTAAGTCATTTTTATTTTCTCTCATTGAAGCTTTTTTTTTTTTTTAAATTAAGTATGACATATATTAATTTCAGGTTACAGGATAATACTTTGATATTTGTATATATTGTGAAGTGATGACCACAGTAAGTCTAGTTAAACATCTTTCAGCCTACATAGTTACAAGTTTCTTTTTTCTTGTGATGAGAACTTTCAAGATCTATTAACTATATATTACATCGCTGGTACCTTCTTATCTTATAACTGAAAGTTTGTGCCTTTTGATCACCTTGACCCATTTCGCCCACCTTTCACCCACCATCTCTGGTAACCACCAATCTGTTCTCTGTGTCTATGAGATTAGGCTTTTTTTTTTTTTTAATTCCACATGTAATTCGGATCATACGGTATTTGTCTTTCTCTGTCTGACTTATTTCTCTTAGCATAATGCCCTCAAGGTCTATCCATGTTTTCTCAAATGGCAAGATTTCATTCTTATTTTTTTAATGGCTAAATATTCCATTGTATATATAGACCACATTTTCTTCATTCATCCATTGATGGACATTTAGGTTGTTTCCATATCTTGACTGTTGCAAAAATGCTGCAGTGAACATGAGTATACGTGTATTTTTCTGAATTAGTGTTTTCAGTTTTTGCTAATAAATATCTCAAAGTACAATTGTCGGATCATATGGTAGTTCTATTTTTAATTTTTGTGAGGAACCTGCTTACTGTTTTTCATAGTAGCTGGCCCACTTTACATTCCTACCGACAGTGCACAAAGGTTCCCTTTTCTCCACATCCTCTCCAACAAATAATAAAATGTATATGGAACCACAAAAGACCTAGAATTGCCAAAGCATTACTGAAGAAAAAGAAAGAGGCTGGAGGAATAACTCTCTCAGACAATACTATAGAGCTACAGTAATCAAAACAGCATGGTATTGGTACAAAAACAGGCATGTGGACCAATGGAACAGAACAGAGAGCCCAGAAATGAACCCACAAACTTTTGGTCAACTAATCTTCGACAAAGGAGGCAAGAATATACAATAGAATAAAGACAGTCTCTTCAGCAAATGGTGTTGGGAAAACTGGACGGCAGCATGTAAATCAATGAAGCTGGAACACTCCCTTATACCATACAAAAAAATAAACTCAAAATGGATCAAAGACTTAAACATAAGACAAGATATGATAAATCTCCAACACTTGTTATCGCTTGTCAGTCTTAATGATCACCATTCTTACAAGTGTGAGGTGAGAAGTGATATCTCACTGTGATGTTGATTTGCATTTCCCTGATGATGAGTGATGTTGAGCACCTTCTGTGTACCTGTTAGCAATTTAGATATCTTCTTTGGGAAAAATGTCTATTTAGTTCTTGTACCCATTTTTAATTGGATCATTTGTTCTTTGTTATTAAGTTGTATGAGTTCTTTATAAATTTTAGATACTAACCCCATATCCAATACATGGTTTGCAAAATTTTTCTCCCATTCTGTACGTTGCCTTTTCATTTTGTTGATGATTTCTTTTGCTGTGCAGAAGCTTATAAGTTTGATGTAATCCCACTGGTTGGATTTTTTTTTCTTTTTTAAATTTGTGCTTATGGTGTACTATCTATAAAATCACTGCCAAGAACAATGTTGAGGCGCTTCCTCCCTATGTTTTCTTCCAGGAGTTCTGTGGTTTCAGGTCTTATGTTTAAACCTTTGATACATTTTTGAGTTAATTTTTCTGAGTAATGTAAGACAGGGGTCCAGTGTTACCTTCTGCATTTATTTACCCAGTTTCCCCAACACCATTTATTGAAGAGACTATCCTTTCCCCACTGAATGTTCCTAGCCTCCTTATCACATATTAGTTGACTGGATATGTGGAGATTTAATTCTGGGCTCTCTATTCTGTTCCATTGGTCTGTGTCTATTTCCATGTCAGTATCATTAAAGTATTTTTAAAGGATCTTTAAAGGTTTATTTTGTGTTTGTGGATGGAGAGAACAATTGATTTTTGTATGTTGATTTTGTATTCAGCAATCATGCAAAATTTACTATTTCTAATTGTTTATCTGTCTTTTTGGAAATTTTTATGTATACAGTCATGTCATCGTGAATAATGACAGTTTTATTTCTTCTCCAATCTTTTGTTTGTCTTGTTTGTTCAACAATTTCTAGACTGAATAGGAAAAATTGTTAAAAGGAAGATGGAGTGGTAGTAGTGGCATCATTTTCTCATTCCCAAACTTACAAGTACAGACATGTCACCGTTTTATCAGATCAAGCAAGTTGTCTTCTGTAGTCAGCCCTCCATATCTGTGGGTTTTGCATCCACAGTTGGCTGAATCCGTAGATCAAAAATACTTGGAAAAAAATCCCAGGAGGTTCCAAAAAGCAAAACTTGAATTTGCTGAATGCTAACAAATATTTACATAGCATTTGTGTTGTTGTATTAGGTATTCTGAGTAATCTAGTGTTGGCTGAAAAGTATACGGAGGAGGTACACAGGTCACATGCAAACCCTGCCCCACTTTACATTTTATGTAAGCACTTGAACGTCTGTGGAGTTTGGTATCTGTGGGGGTCTGGGAACAATCCATATTACGTGGATTTAATTTTAAATGTGAAGCCTATCTTATTTTCCTGGAATCAACCCACATTGTGATACATCATTCTTCTAATGCTCCACTGAATTCAGTTTGCTAGTATGTTTTAGATTTTTTTCATCCATATTCAGGAAAGTGCTTGGCCTGTATTTTTCCTTTCTCATAATGTCCTTTTTACATTTTGCTACTTCTGTTATGCTGGTCTAACTAAATAAGTTGGGGAGTGTTCCCTCTTTCTCTGTTCCTTGTAAGAATTTGCATAAGACTGGTGTTCTTTCTTCCTCAAGGGTTCAGGCAGAATTTGTCCATCTAGCCAACTGAGTCTGGAGTGTTCTTTATGAGACAGTTTTTAATTTTTAATTTAATTTCAGTTATGAGACTATTCCCATTTTTCTGTTTTTCTCTATTTTGGTAAGTTGCATTTTTAAAAGAATATATTCATTTCATCTAATATTTTTAAACGTTTGGTATAATTTTTTAAAATATTTACTCTATTTTTTAATATCTGTAGGAGATGTGTACTTTTCATTTTTTTTATTTCCAACACTGATTAATTGTATTTCTACCTAATAATACTTGTCAGAGATTTTCAATTTTATTAGCTTTTTTGGAGGACTTCTTTTAGGTTATTTTATTAGTAGTTTTACGTGTTTTCGTCTCTCTTTGGACTGAATTGCTTTTATTTTCCCTGTACATTCTTGAGATGTATATTTAACTTACTGACTTTTTAATATATGCGTTTAAACCTAAAAATTGCTAATTCAGTTAGCATTCTTATTACTAATGCTTTGAATTCTTTATTTGGTAAATTATTTTTTTCTTGTTTCATTAGTTGATTTTTCAGGGTTTTTCTCTTGTTCTTTCAATTGAGAAAAATTCCTCTGTCTTCTCATTTTGCTTAGCTTTCTCTGTCTCTACAAAATTAGGTGAAGCAGTTAACTACTGTGGTCTTGAAGGGAAGCTTCCCTGTGCAGCCTGTTTGTGCCCAGTGGCTTTGGTTGGAGAGCCGGATCTGATGTGAACCTAAGTCATGTCTTCCCCCAGGGTGTGCTGGCAGCTATCACCTTGGTAGGATGTAGAGCTGGAGATGGAGAGGCTATGGCCTGAGCAAGGTGTGAACCAGGGCTTCTCTGCTCAGTAGCCAGCATCACCCTGTTTGGTGCAGGGTCTGGTTCCCAGTTGCTGGAGCAGAAGCCCCGAGGGTCAAGTCCTAACTGGCTCCATTCTCTCTTAAGTGTGTGCTGTACCCTCTCCTGGCATCAGTATTCTTGCCCCAAAAGGGAGCAGTGCTGAAAGACGAGGGACCAGAGTGGACACGTGGCTGTGACCATCCTGGCCCCACACAGATCGAGGACAACACCCAGTGTGCCACCTCCGAATGCCAGCAGTGGCTGCCACCACCCCGTTCAGATGCTGCTCCAGGTCTAAGCTGGCTCCATCTCTCACAACCGCACACTCCTCCCGACTGAGGCAGACTTCCCCCCAGTGTGGGGCTGCAGCGTGGAGCACCTGGGGCTGAGCGGGCACCAGGCCCACGCTGGGGTGTGCCCCAGGGCGGCCGGGGCAAACTCTGGCCGGAGTCTTGTGCAGTTTCAATCGCTTCCTCATCCTTATTTTGGGTATAAGCAAGTGTGTGCACGCCCTTCATGGATGAGCATTGTCTGGATTTCCTAGAGCCCTCCTCTTAGTCCCACTGGTTTTCAAACCAGGCAAGGGGGGGACTCGTCTTCCCTGGTGCCCAGTGTGTGGCTCCTAAGCTCACTGCTCAGGGAGATCTCTGTCTGGTAATCCCCCTCCTTTTCTGTGTACCCCCTCCCAGGGGTGCAGTCCTGACCTGATTGCTTCTCTTCCGTTCCTGCCCCGTGACCTGTGTAATTTTCTTACAGCCTTGGTGTGCAGGGGTCTTTGTGCCGTGGGTCTTCAGTTGGCTTTCAGTGGGAATTGTTCCACATGCAGCTGTATTTTTGATGTGTTCATGAGGGAAGGTGACCTCCCTGTCCTCCTACTGCACCATGTAGATCGCTTCTGAATCCTAATAGTGATGGCATATCCTAGTAGTTTCTAATTATTCATTTAAACAGTATTTTCTATTTGATTCTCTTGTCTTTGAATAATAGGTGATTTAACATTGTATTGC
Source organism: Camelus dromedarius (assembly GCF_036321535.1). Classification (NCBI taxonomy): domain Eukaryota; kingdom Metazoa; phylum Chordata; class Mammalia; order Artiodactyla; family Camelidae; genus Camelus; species Camelus dromedarius. The sequence goes on from NC_087443.1 coordinate 4,047,922, forward strand.
TTAATTCCCAAATATATGGAGCCTTCCTCTTATTTATTACTGATTTCTAATTTAATTGTATTAAGAGAATGCTCTTCATTTCAGTATGTTGCTGTTTGTTGAGATGTACTTTATAGTCCAAGAAGTGGTCAATTTTCATAAATGTGCTGTGTGTGCTTAAAAAGAATGCTTTGGGTGAAATGTTCTACATAAGTCCATTAAGTAAATTTGCTGATATTGTTGCTCAGATCTTTCATTTCCTTGCCGACTTTCTTTTTCTTTTCTTTCTAGCTGTTACTGCAAAAGTTATCTCCGCTATATTTGCAGATGTGTTCTTTAATAGCTCTGCCAATTTTTGCTTTATGTATTTGAGGCCATGTTATTAAGTCATACATTTTAGAATTATTTTCCTTATGGATTACATTTTTATCATTAATAAGTTTTCTTCTTTATTTCTTCAGAAGCTATTGTGCCTTAAGCTCTGTTATTTGATATTAATATAGCTATATTCACTTTATTACCATGTTATATCATTTTCCTTCCAAAAAATGATAATTTTAATGTATCATTTTTTTATTTGTATCTCTTTAAAATTCATTTGGAGTTTATTTTTTATCTCGTCCAACAGTCTTTTATTTTTTATTGAAATGTCAGTAAGTCCACTTATATTTAATAAAATGTTTAAGTGGTTGGATCTAAATTGTTATTTTATTATGTATTTTCTATTTGTTTCATCTGTTCTAAATTCCCTTGTGTTTCCTTTGGGTTCATCGAGTATTTTTTTAGTATTTCATTTTCCCCCTCTGGTGGTTTAAAAATTATATACTCTTACCATTATTTTAGTGATGATCTTTTAAAAAAATCACACATTTTTGCTTTATTTTGGTACTTATACCTGTTTGCAGACAAAGTAAGCAAATTTAAAACTTTAAAATTTATTCTACCCCCACGTTGCATGTTTTTGTTTTTTTATTTCTCTGTATATATTAAACCTCCATAAGACATTAATATTATTATTTATTATTGTCAGCCTTTATTTAATCTGTTTTCATTGCTTTCTACCTTTCTGTACCTGTAGGCTTCTATTTGGAATTATTTTCTTTCTACTTGAAGGGATTTATTTTTGTATTTCCTTTAGTGCAGTTCTGCTAGTTGACAAAATTATTATTATTGGTCTTAAAGTAGATTTCTTTCATTTTCTTTCTTGATAGATGCATTTATCGGGGTAGAATTTTAGTAGCTATTTCAGCATTTATTTTATTTTTTCTATTTTTTATTGAAGTATAGTTGATTCACAATATTATATTAGTTTTAAGCGATTTAGTATTTATACTCCGTTTAAAGTTCTTACAAAATAATGGCTATAATTCCATGTGTTGTACAATATATCCTTGTTGCTTGTCTATTTTATATACAGTACTTTCTATCTCTTAAGTCCCTACCCCTGTCTTGCCCCTCCACCCCTTCCCTTTGCCCTTTGTGAATTTTGCTAGTAACCACTAGTTTATTTTCTATATACATAAGTAAGTTTCTGTTTTGCATTATACATTCGTTTAATTTTTCAGATTTGACATATTAGTGATATCATACAGTATTTGTCTTTTTCTGTCTGACTTATTTTACTATGCATAATATTGTCTAGGTCCATCCATGTTGCTGCAAGTGGCAGAACGTCACTGTTTCATGGCTGAGTAATACTCCATTGTATATAGATAAAGGCTACATCTTGTTTATCCATTTATCTGCTGATGCACACTTTGTTTTCTTCCATATCCTGGATACTGTAAATAGCGCTGCTTTGAACATTGGGATGCATGTATCTTTTTGAATTAGAGTTTTTGTTTTTTCCAGATATTATACCCAGGAGTGGAATTACTGGACCATATGGTAGTTCGGTTTTCAGTTTTCTGAGGAACCTTCATACTATTTCCATAATGGTTGCACCAATTTACATTCCCATCAACAATATACAAGGGTTCACTTTTCTCCATATGCTCGCCAACTTTGTTATTTTTCAGACTTTTGAATGATAGTCATTTTGACAGGTGTGAGGTAATATTTCATTGTTACTTTGCTTTGCATTTTTCTAATAATTAGCAGTGTTGAACATCTTTTCATATGCCTCAGTCATCTGTATGTCTTCTTTGGAAAAATATCTATTTGAACCTTCTGCTCATTTTTGATTCAGTTGTGTTTTTTTTTATATATATTGAATTGTATGAGCTGTTTATATATTTTGGATATTAACCCCTTATCAGTGATATGATTTACAAATATTTTCTCCCATTCTGTATGTTGTGTTTTTTCGTTTTGTCCATGATTTCTTTTGCTGTGCAAAAATCTTTTAAGGTTAATTAGATCCCATTTCTTTATCTTTGCTCTTGTTTAATTTGCTTTAGGAGACAGGTCCATAAAAATATTGCTATGGTTTATGTCAAAGAGTCTTCTGCCTATGTTCTTTTCTGGGAGCTTTATGGTTTCATCTCTTCCATTTAGGTCTTTAATCCATTTGAATTTATTTTTGCATATGCTATGAGGAAATGTTCTAATCACATTCTTCTACATGTAGCTGTCCACTTTTCCCAGCACTATTTTTTTTAACATTTTTTATTGGTTTATAATAATTTTACAATGTTGTGTCAAATTCCAGTGTAGAGCACAATTTTTCAGTTATACATGAACATGCGTATATTCACTGTCACATTCTTCTTCGCTGTGAGCTACCACAAGATCCTGTATATATTTCCCTGTGCTATATAGTATAATCTTGTTTATCTATTCTACATATGCCTGTCAGTATCTTATAGCCTTTGTTTTAAAGTCTGTTTTTCTAATGTGAGTTTTGCTACCACTCCTCATTTTTTGTCCTATTTGCTTGAAGTATCTTTTTTCCATTCCCTCACTTTCAGTCTGTATGTGTCTTTAGCCCTTCCTACACAATTACATGTGTATCTTTCTGACAGCTTTGGTTGTACACCAGTCCTTCTGCCATTTTCCAGTTAGCTCTCGATGAGCTTGGTGCCACATGTAGATGTGTGTTTGATGTGTTCATCTGAAGCGGTGAGCTCCACACCATCTTTCTCTACCACCTTGATTGAGCCCATTTCAGCATTTTAAAAAGACCATTCCAGTATCTTATAGCTTCCGATGACACTGACTCCTTAAGAAAAATAGTCTATTTATTGCTTTCTGCTGTTAATCCACTTTTTGTGGCTGCTTTTAAAATTTTATTTTTACCTTTTTTCCATAAAAATTTTACTATATGTACCTAAGTGTGATTGTCTTTATATTTATTCTTTTAGTATTCACAGGGCTTCTTAAAGCAGTGACTTGAAAATTTTCTCTCATTTTATAATGTCATCAGCCATGGCCTCTCTTCAGATAATGCCTCAATGTTATTCTGTCTGTTTTCCTTTCCTTTTGTCAGTTCAGTTACACATGGGTTATAGTTTCTCGCTGCTTCCTTTATGTCTCTTATTCTCTCTGTGGTATTAACGATCCTTTTGACTCTGTGTTTCATCTTAGATAGCTTCTTTTGATCTCTCTTCATATTCACTCTCTATTCAGCTGCTTCTAACCTACCATTAAACACATGTATTGCTGAATTTAATTTTGATTATTTTATTTATCAGTTCTAGAATTTCTCATTTTTTTATTGTTCATGGTTTTGTATTGGAATTCTACATTTCATCTTTTATTTTCTTGAAATGATTCAACATAATTATTTTTAAATGTGTCTGATAATATCTGATGCACTTGTGTGTCTTCTGTTATTTTTCTGTTGATTTTTAGAAATTTTCTATTTGTCTCAGCATGTTTGTAGGTTTTTTTTTTTTTTTATGCTGTATAGATGACTGAATTGATATAATCTTTTTACAGATAAGATTTGTATTTGGTCTTGCCAGGGACCTGGGACACTAACATTCCAGGATCAGCTTGAATTCTATTCAGGGATTTAGATGATTGAAGTTGAATTTCGGACTACTTCTAGTTTGCCTTTATTCCTACCTCGTATGATGGCCTCTTGAATTCTAACATACAGTGGAGGCGTCACTAGAGTCAACCCCTATAGAATCACCATCCTCCGATCCTTTCCCTCAGAATCTGCAGTCAGATGCTCACGGAAACCCTCAGGGAAAAAGTGAGCACCGGTGTCCGCTTCCTAGGTGGGTGTCCTCCCCTGGATTCCTGCTTTTCGGTTTCTCAGTTTCATTCTCCCCTCCCCTTTGCCCTTCAGCAGGATAAGTATACATGTACGTGTATATACTCATATATACACACACACACATATACACATATATGTCCTTTTTTCTGGTCTCCAGCAAAAGAGTGGTTCTAATGGCCTCTTCTGTCATCACCTCAGTTATTAATTTTACAATGCACGTGCACTTTATAGCCTGTTACTTTCACTTATGAACATATGTCATGAAGAAAATGTTACAGGGCATTTGATGTGATGTGATTTTAATGACTCTTGCTTATTTGTAACATACCATAATTTTTTATTCATATTGCAGTTGTTGGAAATTTTGCTTTTTTCTCTTTTTTAAACATAAATAACTGATATAAATATATTCTAATATATGAATTTTTTACACATCTTTAATATACTTTTTCCTCAGCGAAAACTCTGTAAGTAGAATTGCTGGTTCCCAAGGGATCAATATTTAAGTTCTTTGGATGCTCAATTCCCTTCCACAAAATTGGCACGAATTTGCAGTCTCAGTAGGAGTAATGTCAGTGCTTGTTTTGAACATAGATTTAGGAAAACACCCCTTTATATTATCCTGAAACAATTTCAAAGACCTCAGCTCAACTTTAGATTTAGTTTCTTGATGTTACTCTTGCTATTCATTTATATTTGACATTTTTATATACTCAGTTGACCCTTGAACAGTGTGGGGGGCAATCCACCTGTATGATATAGTTGGGCCCCGTATCTGTGGTTCCTCTGCACCTGCAGATTCAGTCACGCACAGGCTGGGCAGTACTGTAGTATTTACTGCTGAAAAAATCTGAGTATAAGTGGACCCTCACAATTCAAATCTGCATTGTTCAAAGGTCACAGGTACCCTTCCAGGTTTGTAACTTCTTATTTAAAAATGAGCCAGGGGTGCTTTGGGCTGTCACATTCACGTATTCTGTCTAGAGCTGATTACACGGCTCTAGCGTAATGTTAATTGTGTCAAGGTTATGGCAGAAATATAAATTATCAGTGTGTAAATGATCCAATAATTTTAAAATGTGCATATTATGTTATTATAAAAGCATGTGCAGTACGATTACAGCTCCATAAAATAGTCAGAGAAAGAACAGACCCAGTGGGTGCTGCTGTGTGTGGTACTGATTACTTATTTTTATCTCCCCTGTTTCAAAGCAGTCCTATACAGTTGTGCTGTTGTTTTTTTTAATAACTAAATGATCAATGCAAACCAAAATATCATGAGGACAGTTTAGTCTGTTATCAGTGGACCTACCTTTTATTCAGCCAGTCATCCTGTAAAAAGTTCAACTGAGTTAAAGTAGAACTGGATCTTCCATTGTTTCCCTAATACTAATAATGTGTTTATTATCACCTTATTCCAAAAAGTATTCACAATGACTAATAAGAAAAGGAAGATCACATAACACAAGATGATAAAAATCAGCTATGAGTGAAAAGGGGAAAAAAAGACAACACTGTGGGAGGAACATAAACTGGAGCTGGGATTGAGACTAACCAGAAATACGCATTCTGGAGCCCAGGCCTGCGGCGGGCGGGCCGTGTACTTACTTCAAATGTTCTAATGGCCAGAACGAAAGGCACGTCTCATCCATAAGATGACAAAGCACAATAAGCTCAACATGCCGTCCAAGTATTTAGTTCCTCAGATGGAGCTGTGAAGTTCTAAGACAAGAACTTTCACCTGCAGACCCTCCTGCAGACAGCGCCGTGTGAGGGGATGGGCGTGCCCCGCGGGCTACTCCCGGGGGACCTCGCTGTCTCCTTCCTCAGAGCTCACACCCAGGCCAGGTCCTGAGGCCAGCTGACCAGGTGCAGGCGAAGAGCCCTCTGCTGGCCTGAGACGCACTCTTCTGAGCCCTGCAGGGTAGATGGAGTACCTGTAAAGAAGTGGGTGTGCGGCACACTGTGGGGCAATGTTTACATTTTTTCCCTCAGTCAAGCTTCTGATATTTGTTGGAAGACTGTACTTCCTGGAATGTCTAGGATGCACTTACTGTATTTTAGTGCTCAAATATGGCTCCTTGGGCCTTGATGGACACTTGAGCTGGGGCAGTGCTCAGAGCATCTTAGAAAGTGAGGAGCCCAGACTAAGATTGTTTCCACATGTGTGGACCTCCCATCTCCATCCACTGACAAGTCACAGGAGTGTCAGTGGGAAGATGGGAAGGGCACCATGCCTCTCAGAGAGTCATTAGGATTCTGCTTTAATATACAGACGAGGGCAATGAAATTTTCTTGTATGTAGATAGCACCATCAGAAAAATGTTAACCTGAAATATTTTAAGGTGATAACCAAACCCTCATCTTCACTAGAAGAATCTCAATGAAGCACTCTTAGAGTCCCTGACTTTGATCACTATAATTTTCTTGTGGGCCCTCTCAAATAGACTATTTGTGGATTATAGCTGAGTTATTTGGGAGGCCATTATTTATAGGCCAGTTAAAAAATGGGGAAATATCTGCTAAAAGAAACTTATTTTTCTTTTTTTGAACTAGCAGGCTTGTGACCTATTTTTGCCACTTTTAAATTGTGATTTTAAAGCTTCTGACCTGCCTATGGTAGAAAGCTTGTATCTGTTTTCTTTATAGGAAGAAATGATCCAGTTCAATAAAAGTCAAACAGATGTAAGAATTTAAGGGGGTAGAGTAGTGCCAGGGAAACATATCCCTGTTTTAACTCAGATATAAAACTGTGATTTATTTTGTTCAAAGACAGTTTTATTGACCTTGACCCGTGTAGTTCCTCAGTACTCACTGTGTGTCTGTTATGTATACAGAATGACATCCAGGGGGAAATAAGGGGACGTAGGGTATGGTGGTAGCTGGTGCCAAGGAGCTTATATATTGTACTTGGGAAAATAACAAATACATTTCCCAAATGTTAAACAGGAAAACAACAGAGAAATAGACAAACATGGATGGTTGAGGGAATGCCACAGGGAATTATTCATTGAACTCAAAACTTAGTGACAATCAGCACGAACGTCAAGTTTGCAGACTAAAGTTTGATCAGCTAGCTTCTAATCATAAAGCAGAGATTTGGTGCTGGTTCTGTGGAGGTGTTGTGTATGTATGATGACAGATTTGAATTCCTCTGTAAAGGATTTTTTAACACATAGGAAATGTGCAATTATTCTAATCAAACATAGGTGAAAGGAAATCAAAACAAGTAGTAGTCATGGTGGTTATTCTTGAGTAACACCATGTGGTTTTCATAGCTCTTTCCACATGGCACTGGCTCCCACCTCATGCCAATCTTGTAAGAAAGACCAGCGCAGGCATTTTTCCTGAGTTACCGGTGAGCACATCGAGACCTCATAAAGTTACGAGATTTGTCTCGGGTGCAGCACTGAGTATATACTAGGAGTTTTGTCTTTATACTAGGATGTCTTGACAAGCCACCTCTTTCGTCAAAAAAGAAAAACAATTATCTGACAATTGTGTTAATTCAGTGAACATGAAGTGGCTTTTATGAAGTCATCTTAACATCACCAAGTACTAGGACCTGCGGATATACCTCAGGTGCTGAAGGAGGTTTCAGTCAATTGGCGGGAAGCTGAGATGCACTCAGGACAGTGTTAGGCCACCGTTCTGGACAGCACGCTGTGAACTGTCAGGATGAGGGGAGGCAGGCATGCTGGCTCAGCCTCGTCATCCAGGAGCGGTGAGGTGAGACGTCAACTCAGCGTCATAGCTGACCGGTTTCCGTGAGTGGGCAGGACTGGGGAGGCGTGCTGGCGGAGTGGGGCTTCGTTTAGGAGACATGGAGGGATGAATTTGGGAGGCTGAACGGGAGGAACATAGAAACACTTAAAGGACAAGTTGAAGAGTGGACACTGGATTCTGTGGATGTTAGAGAGACATGAAAGACATTTGTGTTTTACTTTTTCTCTGCCAGTGGAGCCACAGGATGAGGGGGAGGATTTGAGGTTTCCGTGACAGCACTGAAGCGCATCCCAGTCCTGGGCTGTGACTGCAGGCCTGGAGCGCTGGCCGCCGTTGCTTTTGGTTTCCGTCAGGTTGTAGAGAGTGCTTTGAGCAAACCTTCTGTTTGGTGAATGACGAAATCCTGAGTGAAACCATTTATCGCCTTGGCTGCTCTTTCATGCGGAGCAAATGACGTCAGAGGCTGAGTGGCTTTATTATGGCGGTGCTGAAGCTCTCAGTGAGAGTCCCCTTTTCAGGGAAGGTACAGCTTGCTACCCTGGCACTTTTGACAACTCCTTCCATGAAAGGTTCACATGATGCAGATGAGAAGAAGGGGGGATTCTGTGCCTAACGGCTGCCAGCAGCCTAGGAGACATTTCCTAAACCAGCGGCTCGATGCAGCGCCATCGGGCATCCTGCCTTGACATCGCCCCTCGCCCAAGTCTTACCTTGTTCTTGTAAGAATGAGGATATTCTCTGATGTTTTTGCTGGTCCACATTCATTGAATTCCTTTAGTTTTACCAATGAAAGCTCATTTCTAATATCATGTCAATTAAACCACCTATTTTGCCAATGAAAAGCAATTTCTGATATTCAGTATGCCAAATAGCAAAGCTTCTGGCGTCAATCAGGATACAAATACTTGAAAGAGATGTGAGAGTCCGAAATGCTTGTCCAGGTCTGAAATGGGGCCTTTCTGGTTCAATGCTAGCTGACCTGGGAAACTGAGTTCTCAGTCTGGGGCAGTGACTGTCCCTAAAAGTAAAGCTTAAACTAACCGATCTATACATTGTATTCGACTGTTAATGCTGAAGAATATTTGATGAATTTTTAAAATTAATTTGTTAAACAAATTACAGAGATAGCAATGCCTGTCCATTGGTTAACTCAGGTCACTTTACAGCTGCAGCAGGGTGGTTACAGTAAGTCTTTTGTTTTTGTTTCTGCTCCTCTGTTACTCTCTCTGCTCTGCTTTAAGTTGATCAGAGGTTTCGGGAGGTATACCTATAAGTAAGGAAAATGTCACGCAGAGAACCGAGCGCATGTGTAACTGGGTGCATGGGTCCTAAAGCAGTGAAGTCCGAATGAGCACTTTCCCGAGCTGTTTGTAAGGTCTCGGAGTGGCCTCCTCTGAGATTTCCACTCTGCTTCCTGGCACGAGGTGTAGTTATGAACCTGCTTCTCATTCTGTCCAGATTCTGCTGGTCTGCAGCCGGGAAGAGCTTTCTTTGCCAGATTCCGGTCCAGTTCTTTTCTTCTTGGCAGGGTCATTAATTTTTTCACAGTTTCTCTCCCACACAGTTCCCAACCTGGACTCAGGATGAATCAGTTTCCCGGGCTTTTTGTTGTTGAAGGCAAGGAAGCCATTATTGTCCTGTGGTGCCCAGCATAGCCTGTCCACTGACTTTGCCACAAGTTTTTAAATAGATTTCAAAGGGACATCAAAGTCCAGGGTATTGAAGATGCCTGGTCAGAGAGCTCTGGGATTGAGCAGATTTTCTGACTTTATAATCCCCTCTTACCCCTAAAGAAAGAGACTTAAATTTTACCATAAAAAAGAAGTTGAGATACATATGGTTATGAAAATGAAATGACTGTGTGAAAGAATGTTTGTTATGAATCTACCCTGAATAGCATAAAATGCTGATTAATGTTGTATACAGAGAGATAGATGCCCACCACACATGTATATTTGCGATGGAAATGATGTTGCAATGTATCAATCAAGAAGACGCGCATTTTCGTGACTGAATTCAAATAGCTTAAAATTTTTGTTTTGTTTTGTTTTGAAATGCAGCAAGATCAACTTTACACCTGGGCTGCGGTTAGTCAACCCACACACTCACTGGATTATATAGACGGGCAGTTTCCCAGGCGAGTCCCATCTGGTTGGCCACCATCTAAACCTCCTGATGAAGAACACAGGCCCAAGGATGCTGACGCAGGTAGGCTCCCAGGAGGAGTGAATGCTCTGAAGGTCACAGCAGGTGTCTGTGTGGTGCTTACTGGGTAGCGAGCCTGGGTTTCTCTTCTAAGTATTTCTTAGATTAACTCAAGCAAAATCACTAGGAAGGTTGTTAAATTGAAATTTATTATGCTCCATCTTCAAGGCTGCTGAGTTAGACTTTTGGGGAATGGGACACTGGCCTTTCCGGTGACTGCTGTGTATTCTTAGTCTGAGAACCACCGCTTCAGGGTCCAGCTGTGGCCGCCACGCGAGGAGAGGCTGCACACCCCGCATGGGCTGAGAGCTTGGAAGGGAAGTTCTGTCTATTGGCTTCGAAGGTGGTGGCCACCTCTTCCCACTGTCTCTTCCCGTGTTGCTTTCTTTATGCTTTTCTTCATATTTCCTTTGCCTTCAGGGATGACCGAGACAGGCAAGATAGAGATACACATTCTACTAAATCTAAATTTTAAGGAATCTTAAAAATTGTACAGTGCTCAGGTGTAATAGTTATTTCTCTAAAAAAATTTTTGGTTGTTTTTCCCTCTTTGTACATTGTGTTGTCCTAAAGTATTTTGTGTTATTTTTTAAGTACTTTGAAGATTACATGAGATTAACATCAGCCTTTATATGGAGCCTGAAACTAGTAAAGCACTTGATTGTATTGAATTAAGTATCACATTTTTGTAACACTGTTTTTATGGAGTGTGGATACTTTATTCCTTCTTTCTTCTTTCATTTTGGCATAATGAATTCCCAGCTGGTTTTTGGTGGACTGATCAGGAATATTGACATCTGACCCATAAGTAATGAGTAAATAGTAGCAGAGCATTATCACTATTCAGAAATCTCTCCCTCACCAAGTTTTCCTAAGTGGTAGCATCGGTGCTGGAGTTAAGAACTTTGACCCTCCCCCCCAATTGGCTTATTGAGAGAAAGATAGTGGGCAGAAGCTTGATTTGGACTTGTAATAAAGGGTGCAGCGTATGAGTATAGAGCTTGGGGTCTGCCGCTTACCAGCTTGAAACCTTGGGCAAGTTTCCAAACCACTGTACTCAATTTCTCCCCCTATAAAATGGTGATAAGAATAACATCTCCTGCACTGGGATATCATGAGAATTATATGTTAAAGCACAGAATTAGCATTTAGAACGCAGTCATTATCTTCCTCATGAGCTCCCTTTAAAACCCACAGTGACCCACAGCGTCAGTGACTTTATTCTAGGCTCCTGCCCGAAGGTCTGCAGAGGGAGCCTAGTGCTCATAACCTCCTGTTTTTATCCCAGTCCTGGAGCGATGTGTTTGCCTCTTTCTTCTTTGCACTGAGGCACTAAAAGGGGGCCCACCCCCAACCCTACATGTTCCTCTTTTAACATCCAGTGCTTTAGAAACACTGCTTAGAGTTTTCTTGGTGGACTGTACCCCCTGAAATGAGCAACAAATGAGAGATGCAATGTAGAAACGTTGTTCCATGTAGAGCTCTGAGTTTCTTGTGGTACAGAGTACAGTTGATCGAAGGCCAAGGTAGGGTTCCTTAATGCAGAGATCTTCAGGGCTGAGGGGGTTCTGACCATAATGACACCTGAAAAAAAAATCAAGTACATAAAACCATATTTAGTTTTAAAAGGAAAACCATATAACTAAAGGTATTGATCCCATTAAATACACTATTTTATTTGTTTATGTTAAAAATTACTTACTGGTTTGGAAATAGCCAGGTGTAGATACAGTAAAATTGATCAATTTCATTGAGAGTTTTTTTAACAGTTGTTCATATCTTATGTTTTACATCATTGATTACGGAGATATTTTCATTTTTTTCTTCCCTAGTGTGTCTACCTTTCTTAACTTTTCTAACTGAAACATTTATATTATCCTTTAAAATTTTAGGGCAGTTTTAAAAAGTTATGAAACATTTTTTATTATTGATTTTGTTGTATACTGGAGGAACATTAGATGGAAAGTTAATTAGTGATAATCTGAATTTTAGTTTGGTAAAAGACAATAGTTGAAATTGATGCCAGGAAGTTTGTACCTAGTTTTTCCTTCATTATTTGACATAGCTTGCAAAATGCCAGCGCAGCAATTTTTTAATATAATGACTTGTCTCCTTTTAAAATATGCATTCTTGAAGAGGATGATGGAGGTAAGTAGAAAATAGTTTAATGTAGTGACTTGTTTTTCTCCAAGTTGATCTGTTATAAACCCAGCAGCCCAACAGCTGTTTTGTCCAAATGGTCCAGTGGCCCTGTCTAAGCTTTTCCTGCTGTGATTCCATAGGGCATTCTCATTCTGGGGCCTCACCACCCTCCCTGTCCTAGGCAAGCAGTCAGTAGTAAGAATGAGAATGTCGATAATATGGTGAAAACCTTGCATAGAGTCTACTGCTTTAAAAAAAAAAGGGGGGTATGAATTGCAAACTGACAACATAATTATGAATAGTGGTAAACTTGCATATTATTGTGCAGTGACATCATGGCTAAAATCACTATTTGCAACGTGTGGCCCCTTTCAGTTTTAATTTAAAGTAAAAGGGCTCAATGACTTTTTTTCTTCTTGAGAAAGAAAGACCTGTGGCTCCATCTTAGAAAATTGACACCTTGGTTTTTCTTTGCCTTTTTTTTTTTTTTTTTTTTTTTTTTTTTGTCCTCCGACTCTTCTTAATACTGATTTCTAATTCACATGTCCAGCTAATTCAGATTCATGGCGCTGCCTTTTCTGCCTTTCTCATGGGCCTCTCTTTCATTTTTCCATGATGCATTTTTTGAAATGGCTTTTTCTCCACCTCTTTATATTGATGAAGAGACTGACCCTCTGTTAAATGACTCTGATTGCATAGGCGGAGGTGAAGCCTCTGTGTCCTTCCCACCAGTGAGCTGCACAAGGGCTGCAGACTCCTGGGGATCTTCCACTCCCACTCTGCTCCCTACAACATGTTTCCGTTGTCCCCACAGAGGAACCTAAGGTGTCAATAGTGACCTTGTGAGGTATGTAGAATGCCTCCTGGAAGGACAAGGCGAGTTAGGAGGAACTAATAAGGAAGTTAGGAAGCAACGTGCTCCAAAAGTTCATGGCAGAGAAATTAATAAGAAGAAAACTTTTTCAATTATCTTTTCTCTTCATCTTCACTCTCTTCATTTTCCTTAACGTTTTTGATTCAACCCACCTCCCTGCCCTGGTGGTTCTTTCTTCTGGAGTCCCATGGCATTTTATTTATATTTCTATCATTCGAATTATTTAGGTATGTAATTTATCTTTTTATACATATCTGTCTCTTGTGTAGACTCCCAACATTTTAAGACCTTTAGACATATAGTATATACTTAAATATTTGAGTAAATAAATGAAGATCTGATGTTGAAAAAGACGTAAATAAATAAAATATCTACTCAGCACATAAATGCAAGTATTTGATGGAGTTTTGTGTGTGTGCTGAAACATCCCATGGACCATTTTAGGGGCTCAGTACCAAGTTTCAAAAGTTACTCAGTAGATTTACACAAGCAGATAATTAACTTTAGTTTTTGAATTCATGGAGAACAGGATCAAGATGTCTGGGTGTGAACAGAGACTGGATCATTCTGGGTGCATCTTTGGAAAATCAAGGCCCTTATCTTTAATAATGTGAGTGATCAAGAGAGTGAACAGAGGGCTGATTTTAGAAAGGCTACTGGGGCACAGAAAATCCTGGAGGAATATATGGAAGGAGAGTAGAAACATGACAAACTTTTTGTGTAGAAATCCTAAAAATTGTGTTTACATGCTGGCTGAAAGAATTGTAACCTACTCTGGCTCCAAAAAAAGGTTTGAGCAACTTATGAATATATAAGGTGTCCAAAAGGGCTGGAAAGGAAAATAGATTAAAATGAAAGGAATTTAGGATGGAACAATAAAATGAAGCAGAATGTATTTCAGAAGGACTAGCAGTTTTTAAAGGTAGTTGCAAATTTACCCCTCAGGTTGAAAGTAGAAAGGGAGGTGGGAACAATTCTATATCGTGCCCTGGGTCCGTGAGATTCAAAGCAGTAGTCTCAGAGGCACAACTTTTTTGGCCTCCTGTATCCAAAAGAGACTCTGTGGGATGTAATGCAAATACAGCATCACCTCATCTCCACCTTCAGTCCTAATGCTCTAACACGTGTTCAGTGGAGGTGATGCAGAAATTCTGTAAGGGGCCAAGGGCATGCTTGATAGCATTCATCTCTCAACTTGCTACATGGTCAAGGGATAAAATGTAGAACAGGTCAGTCGTGTCTCCTATAAATGGCTCTCCATGTTCAATTTTTCAAAAAATCAGCCCCCATTTCTCCCTTATATATGAAGCAAAAGCTCATGTGCTGATATCCTTTGCTGGCAATGAGCAGTGGATCCACACTATTAAATAATCCAATAAGCAGAATACAGGGTTGGCCCCTTTTAGGAAAATTACATATTTACCGCATCTGCACTTGTGGAAGGACGTGGTACACCAGGATTAGAGACCTCTACCGTCTATTAGGCCGCTAGTCATAAGTCATGCTATTGAAATGAAATGTAATGAATTCTCTTTCAATTAAATTGAGTAGATTTGGATCAAATTGATGTATACCATTAAAGAAACTGTAGTTTAATAATTTTGTGTAAGTGCATATTTCCTTAAAATGTAAAACTTATTAGAGGCTGCTTAATTCATTTTCAGGAGGCATAACTGTATATGTTAAAGGGGTGATTTGATTTATTTACCATTCGTAGCAGAGCGGCATATCCTACTCGTGTTTCTTGCTGTCCTCTTACAAATGTGAGACTCATCCAGGTATATTTTGTCTTGTAAGTCGTAGGCTTATTTGTGGTGATGAAGAGATCATCTCTGAAACATATTTGGAGTTGTGGGGAGCCCAGACACTTTTGTGAGGGAACTTTAAAGAAAAAAAATGGAACATTTAAAGTTTTGTTAGAGATGCTCTTTCTTCTACTTTGCGTCACAGTAATGTTTGTTCAAACCAGGCTTGTTTCCTGATTCTTAAGAAGGGAAAGTGGAGTTGGCAGATGTCCCCTTGTAACCTCACCAGTTACTCTTTAAAAGCCATCATCCTAGTTGATGAATGGGGCCCGGCTGCCAGCTCCGTAGTAGAAGGCAGTTCCCGAAAGTGCTACCGGGCCCTGGGAGAGGAGAACGTGGGAGTTTGCACGAGAGGCGAGCATCTTGAGGGTGCTGTAGGGCTGAGCGGGTTTCTCACGCACTCTTGCCCACCGACTCTAGACCTGAGCTGTTACTCAAGCCAGCTTCCTGGTCATCGGTCCCCAGCATGCTTGTTCCACGTTTTGCAATTTCTCAGTCTTACCTTTACTATTTCTCTTTCCCTTCCTTTTCTTCCTTTTACTTTCTACTATCTTCTTTCTCCTTAACATTCACTTTTCTTTCTTCTCTATTCTCATTAATCCCCCCTTACTTTGTAGTAGTTATTCTGTGCATTTCTTTCACCTTAAAATCTTGACCCTCTAGAACTCCTATACTTCAGCTTCTGATTTTGAAGAGAATATTTTCATGTATAAGATTCTCCTAGATGTAACACACTGATTCAAGGAAATAAGAAGTATAGTGAAAGAGAAGGGGATGGGAAAGTCAATTCAATTCAGGTCACATTGATTTAGAGGGAAATCCACTGTTTTTAGATGTAGGTGTTCAAAATATTGGCTGATAAATCTTTCTAGTTCATTGTTCTGGCGAGCTGTACACATTCTTGTTCACCATCAGAGCCCAGGAGTTCACTTTTGGGGGCAGGTCCCCAGGTCTAGGACAACAGAGGAAAGCCAGGAAATGCTGTGTGCACTTCTGCTGTCTGGGCGGCTAGTGTTCCACCAGGGGACCCTGTGGGCTCCTCCTGCACTAGCCACACAGAGAGGAGGAAGGGACACTTTCTCTTCAGTGCAAAGCCCCAGGGCCTTTACTCAAGTCTCTTGTACTCGGGAGGATTTGGAGGTGACTTTTAAAAACAGCAGAAAACAAAAATGTTCGAGTCTAGACAGGATTCAATATTAACTCTTCCTAGCCCTGCTGTTAACGATCTTTCTTCCAAATTGGCTAACTCAGGCGTTAAGTTCGGAGTAGAGGCTTGTCAGTGTAAGAGGGAAGAAGCCCTTTTGCTTAACTCAGTGAAACAGCGTTTGTCCGGGGAAGGGCTTGTATTTTAAGGCCACTTGCTAATTCTGTGCCACAGTGACGCCTGTTGGTGAGTGACTGCTTCCTGGTCTTCTCGGTGATTTTTGTTCTGAAGGAGACACTCGGAGCTCAGGTGGTGCCTGTGCCTTCTGTCTGATCCCTGCCCCTCCCTCCCTGCTCAGCTCCCTCTCTCCCTGGTGGCTCCCACTTCCACGGTTGGCTCATTCTTTTGATCTCTCCTTTCATCCCCTCTTACAAGTACTCAACAGATACTTTAAACATCTGCTGTTTACCAGGCACTATTTTGGATGCTGGGGGTTCAATAAGGGGAAAAAAATCTACAAAATCTTTTGTCTTCATAGAGTTTGATAAATATATCAGCAAACAAGTGAATCGTGTAGTATTTCATTTGAGGAGCCACACTGTGAAGGAATCACCAGGGAATGGGGAGACCGGGGAGCGGGAGGGGCTGCTGCTGCTGAATGGCGGGCCCAGAAGGCCTGCGCGAGCTCAGAAGGAAGAGGGCAGGGAGCGGGGTGTGCAGACGCCCCCGCCGCAGAGAGCCGGTGCGGGGCGTGCCTGGTGCGCCCGAAGGCAGCAGGAAGGCCGTGCGGCTGGAGCGGAGGCGGGCAGAGAGGTCGGGGGGCGGGTGGCTGAAAGAAGGCCCGCGGGCCCGCGTGGGGACGGCGCTTTAATCCAAGCGAAGTGAAAACTTTCCGCGAAGTTTAACACTATGCTGTATGATTTAAATAATAAATGCCTTGTATTTTTTCTATAGCATTGTCACATACACCAACTAAAATGCTACCAAACTGGAAATGTCTAAAGGGTCCCCAAGAGTGACTGCTGTGTCTTGTCAGGTGTCTGGTCTGCGTGCCAGTCAGGGGTGCGCAGACGTGACAGTCAGGAGACAGACTGTAGTCTTCACGTGGCCACCAGCTGCCTGTGCGGGGCCTCGGGTCTCTCACTGCAGATGCCCAGCTTGGACACGATGAGTCATTTTCAGACTCCGGTCCACGCAGCCCTGGGGATTCCTGGAGGCTCTGTTATGTTTTTGTTTGCAAACTACCATGCAGGCTTCACTTAGAAGAAAGTATCCCCGAGTTTAAAAACCAAAACAAAACATAGACTTGGGTGTCCCTTAGGTTTTCCGGCGTGAAAGAATCTGCAGTCCCATAGATTCTCACATGACAGACACGAAGGAGCAAAATCCCTTATTACTCAGTGCCTCTTGTGAGTGCTCCTTACCTCTCATTAAAGTGGAAGGTAGATTGCCAAATAGTCAGATAAGACATTCGACATTCCATTCTTCAGGACTGGTGAGTTGGCTTCTATCATTGTGCAGACTTAAGGGACTAATATAAAAAGTTGAATGTCTTTGCAGGTACTTCCTGGCACAAATAGAAACTAGCAATTGAGGAAAATAACCATGATTGACATGTAAAGACGAGCATAGGGCTAATCTGACTTTGAAAATAACTAATGACATGAGTGTTAGTCATTTTGTGTGTTAAATATACTGAAAAGTAGTCATGTCCTTATGACATAAAGATATAACTGAAAGGTAACCTGGATATGTTTGATACTTATGATTAAAGATATATTTTAGTTAGTTTTGTTTTCTGATCAAAGAAATGGGAAAATTTGCTCTTTAATATATTGACTGTCTTCTTCCTTTTCAACCCAGAATCTCAATCTGCTGTTTTAGAAACTCCGAAAAAATGTTCAGATGCTGTTCAGGAGGTAAGAAGATTTGACTAGGATGTCGGATCCCTTTCTCTCTTATTTGTCTAAAAATTGTGACAAACTGATTTCTCTTCCCATCTGCCCACTCGCTCGGCTGCCCTGTTTCTCAGCCTGCACGGGAATCAGGCAGGTGGAAGGGGGTGCTTTCTTCCATTCAGACTTTGCCAAGAAAGTCAGCCTTGAGCTGGAACTGAATACAGGTGTCTCAGATTCTGTGTCATTGTGTGTCCAGCCAAGGAGCTGAGCCCGCAGCGGCCGCTCTGCGCAGGGAAATGCGCCTGGTTGAGCTAACAGTCATGTGGATGAGAAGTTTTTAATGTGTTAGAGCTTTCCTAAAATCAAATAATATTCTTCAGTTGCTTTGGTTGGATAAAGCATTAGTTTAATTTGCACAAAACTTTTTTATTCTGTTAATAAGGAAGCCAAGTTTTATGACTTCTTTCCCTGCACAAATATGCACCTCCTGCCATAATAGGAAACACTTATTGGGAAGGGTAATTGTGTTTAGCAATTGCTCTTTTGGGTATAAAACCATTTTTTAAATTTATTTACATATTCTCCCACTATACTTTTTAAAATAATTTAGTATTAGAAATTGCCAATAAGAAGAATGTTTTCTGGAGTGTGGTCTAAGTAGAAAATGAGACAGTTTATTCCTGGGTTCCAGGCTCAGGTCTGTTTCTGGTTAGTTTGTGACAACATACTCAGGCCATTTTGGGGCATAGTGTTCATCTCTGTAAAATCAGAGAATTTGATCATTTTTGAGAATTTTTCCAAGTGTAAAATGAGTTCCCTCTAAGTGAAGCAGCCCTGCGTCACACATGAAAGTTTGCTCCTCCTGGAGGAAAAATAAGACTATAACGATTGAGAACTTCATTTCATAAATCCACTCCCGTGCTTTTCAGAAGTATGTCTAGATTGGTCATTATCATAAGAGTAAAGATTCTCTTAAGGGTAATGTCGTAGGACAGGTTTTCCCAGCTTCTTTTTTTTAGAGCAGAAACCCACATCAGGCGAGGGGACTTGGAGGGGCGTGGTGGACCCAGCTGAATGTTGATTACTGTGCAATGATTAGCTGACAGTGAATATGATGAAGGAAAATAAAAAGAGGTCAAGAGAAACAAAGTGAGATATAATTACAACAAACAGGGCCCTTAAATGACCTTTTCATTATTTCTGCAGCGCTTTTCATTTTTGGCACGACTGAGTTGTGACCTGAGATGATGTATTAGATTTTTCTAGTTCTCATCTCCCGGGCATGTATTACTGACTTCCCTGTTATATATGATAATGCCAAAGAAAACCTGGACAAAAAGTGTCCTACACAACCAACAATGATAAAACACATACAACCTTGCTCTAAATATTAAGACTCCAGCTGTAATAATTCAAGGTAGATATGCATGTGTATAAAATTATAGTGATTTTCTGTTTTCCTTAAGCTGTGAACCAATAGTAAGCAGAAAATCTGATGAACTGGGTGATTTAAAAACAGCCTGGCATCTCAAAGATGAAATACATTGATTAAAATTTCACACCTTCTCATTTCCTTGCTGCCAGTGAAGTGTCTAGAAGCTAGGAAATGTAATACACTAATTGGGAGGTGACAATATTTGGAAGTAATTGAGGTCAAGCACTCAGTAATGACATCACTTGCTCTTGGAGTCATTAACTCTTTGTCATATGTTTACTTAGGGACTGATTCTTTCCTTAGATGATGTGCATCTGTGTCATAAAAGGCTAAATAACTGGGCATAAAAGGGTTCAGGAAACCAGAATTAATTACCAATTTACTGTGCACCTGTTCTTTTACTGTATTATGCAACTCTTATAATAATCTTTTAAGTAATTATTATAATTCATATTTAATGATAAGAAAATGATGTTTATAGTAGGTAACTTGCTTAAGGTCAAAAAGGTGATAAGGGGTAAGAGCCAGGATGTGAACATAGGTCTGTTTGACTTTATACCTTACGTTGCCTCCTCTGTGATAAAAATTAAACCCTGTGAGTGAATAGCCCTGTGGATATTTCATACCATCTCGTGCCAAAATCATCAAAGGCTCCTATGGAATTAGGAAGTTTTAAAATAAAACTACTTTCTTTAGACCTCATTTACTGATTATTTTAATTTCAAATAATATGCTCTGAAAATCTGCTCTGTCTATAGAGTTATTTCATGAAACTGAAAAAGGACTTTCAATTCTTTTTTTTTTATTCTTTGGCATTTGAAATACTATTTATAAACTGAAATCCTTTTACATTTTTACAGTATATAAATATTGTAGCCAAATGTCAATTACATTCTCTAGAAACATTTGCACCTACATTAAAGATTTATATATGGTAGCAAAACTGGTTACCACCAGTTTTCAACTTATTTTTACTTTTGAAATTATATATAAAATGTGTGCTTTGAAGTATTTTCCTAAAACTCTTAACGTCTTTCTAATGTAAATGGACTAGTTGAAAGGTAAATAGAATAAAATTTGATCTTTAAAAACTCTAGTTTTGGGGGAAGAATTGGTAACAGCAAGCAATTGAAAGTTGAGTCTACCCACACATTAAGATATTTATTAATTATGAATAGCCACATCTATTACAAAGTGCTGGATAATGATAAGAAATTAAACAAAATCAGCATCCTCTTATCCCATATGTTGTACAGTTTATATGCAAATACATTCTCAAATGTTAGAAAGATGCTTCTGATTTGAGGGAAGTGGCAAAATCTTATTTCAGTCCAGTTTTAACCTCCTTTGAAATTGGCTTAAAACTCTTCCCCTGGGATCCTGCTCTGATCAGTCCTCCTGGATCCTCTTAACCTCTCAATGCCTAACTGGGTTGCAGACTTAATTGAGGGATTGAATATTCTTTTCTATTGGTTCTCCTTTTAAAGAGTCTCCTGTAGTGCTCTGTATACAGTGACCTGTCAGTACAATGTATTATCAGCTTCAGAAACATCTTTATTAAGAACAAATCAAGGAAATGCATGTGAATAATGAGGAGCAGCCTGGTCAGTGGTATTTGAGGGTTTGCTCACATGTGTCTTGGCAGAGACAAGTTCAAAGAGTAAAAAAAGAATTGTTCAAATCAAAAGAAAGGTGTGGGGAATGTAATTCTGAAGAAATAGAAATGGAGACATGAAAACAAGTCACTTGAATTGTATTAGAATGTATTAGATATATCAAAAGGTGGGGAAAAAAACGTTTAACGTAAGTTCCTTCTAAACTCTAAGGCAAAAAGTGACCTGCATTCACATGTTAATTATAAACCCACAAAACCACAATTCACAAGACAAGTACACAGCTAAAATATAGACCAGAGTAAGAAATAGAGGGGTTCAAGAAGCTAGGCAAAGACATGTTTGAGATCCAAAAACATGGGTTAATCTTCCTTGAAGTTTACCTCAGACTCTGCTCATTCTTAGGTGCTTGATAAGCACTTTGACTCAGTGAGTCTGGGGAGGGCTGAGGTGTGGCTGGGGAGGGCAGAGACACAAGGATACCTTTGTGGAGGCACCAGTTTTGAAAATGGGTAACACTTTGGCAAAATGTTCAACGAAATGTGTTAAGGGGAAGATAGGATTTTTCTGGAACGTACAATTTTATTTTATGGAAACTCTAGATAAGAGGAAAAAAAATTAGACATTTTAGTTTTAGAAAAAAGGAAATAAGAGAAACTATTCTGTCAGTTTTAAGAATGAAAAGCAGTAGGCATCTGGAAAGCAGTTACAATTTGAGATGAGAATTTGAAAAAAGCATTAGAGCTCACTCACTGTTTCCACTTTTCTCTGGGGCCATAGGGCTTACAGTGAAATGAAGTTACGTATTTGCTCTACAGAGCCTTAGAGGGTGTGGAATTCCTTCATGCTGGGCAACACTGGTAATGACCTGGGAAGAAAGGCAAATAGTTCAGGCAGCTGATCTAAATGGGTAACTGAGCCGATAAAGGTTCTTGGCTTATAAAGGGTGTTTATCTTTTACTGAACTTTATCGGACGCCTGTTGATGCACTATGTGCAAGATATTTGTAGTAGGTAGTGAAGGAAACACAAAGAACTGTAAGGTCCTGGGCTCTTCCGTGTACATGAAATGATCTGCAAGATGTAATGTGACTTTGTCAAAGTATTTAGTGTATGTTGCACTACAGAATTTTAAAAAATGGGAACGTTGTTGAGAAATTGTAATTAAGGACAGCTTCTTAGGAAAGGTGCAACTTAGATCAAGTCCTCAAAGTGATCACTTCTGGACAGGGGGAGGGAAGAAGAGAGAGTGTGCAGATGGAGAAGAGAGTGAAGGTACAGAAGTAGACATGAACGTGGCGTTGAGGCGGGGAGGACACTGACAGATGCAAGGGTCCTGGGGATGGGAGAGGCCGCTCACTCCATTCCTCCAGCTTCTCGGCCCGCCTCTGGTGCTTCTGCCCGCCCCACCGCCCCGCTGCAGCCCAGCCCCAGCCCTGGTGGGTCACCGCAGCCGTCTCCCAGCAGATCTCTTCACTTCCAGTCCAAGCCCCTCCTGATCTTTCCCCCACAGTCCTCCAGAACTGTCTTCCTAAACTCCAGATTTACTCGTGTCTGATGTCTGCTCAGACCCACTCGATGACTACTCATAGGGTTTCAAAGAAGAGTCAGACTCCCGAGTTTGACGTGCAAGGCTTTTCCTTGCCATCCTCTGCCGTTAGCCTCATCCCCCACTATGTCCTACCTGTTCGGTTTGCTCCAGCCTTGAAAAGGCACGCTAGTTTTCTGAAAGCTTTAGCATCCTTCATGTCTGCCTTTTACATTTTTTTTCTTCTGCACTCCTACTGCCTTTTTTAATCCAATGAATTCCTGTTTCTTAATCTAAACTCATGTCACACTTCACTCCCTCCTAGACACTTCCCTGGAGAGGCCTCAATCTAGAGACTCCTTTTTGATGCCCCTTCTGAGATCCCTGCACTTCCCTTCCCTTCTCATAATTGGTGTGTTATGCGTGTCTCAGAGGTAATAGGGCTCCTTTAAGCTATGACTACCCATGTTCTGTTTGCCCCTCCAGTATCTAATACAGCGCCTGACATTTCTGGGCAGATCAGAAAGTGACAAACGAATAAACATACGGGAGACCACACTGACTCAAGCAGAGGTGCGCCCTGGGAAGTGGTGGAAATTTTGCTTATATTCACACCATAGTGATTGAGGACTGGGTTTGGAACCAGTGTGTCTGGGCACAAATCCCAGTTATACCACTGTTAACTGGGGAACCTCAGCCATGCTTTTTATTCTCTATGCCTTAATTTCCTTATCTACAAAATGGGGCCAATAATAACTCCTGTCTCATAGGTTTTTGTGAGGTTTAAATGCACTAATTTTCATGAAGGGCTTAGAAGAGCTCCTGGCACATGGTAGGCGCTCAGAATGTAAGCCGATATTTTGTCATTATTATTGTCATGTCTGAGCAGTACTCTGGCTTCCAAAGTTGCCTTCTTAGTGCAGTTGATCCTCATCATTTAGAGATTCTGTATTTGCAAGTCTGACAACTAGCTAGAAGTTATTTACAGCCCTGAAACCACTGCTTACAGGCCCTTTACTTCATTTGCAGACATGTGCAAAGTGGCGAAAAACTGGAGTCACCTGGCGTGCACCTTCCCCAGCCAAGCTGGAGCGAGGCAACTCTGCCTTCTTGTTTCAGCTTATTCTGTAAATAGTGTCTTTTCTGCCACGTTTTTCACCTTTTTGTGCTTTCTGCTGATGACTTTGCTGTTTAAAATGCCTGCAAGCATAGGGCTGCAGTGCTGTTTAGTGTCCTAGGTGCAGGAAGGCTGCGATGTGCCTTACAGAGAAAATGTGTGTCTTAAATTTAATTTATGTATTTAATATAATTTAAATATATTTATTATAATAA
The DNA here is from genome assembly GCF_036321535.1 of Camelus dromedarius. Lineage (NCBI taxonomy): Eukaryota > Metazoa > Chordata > Mammalia > Artiodactyla > Camelidae > Camelus > Camelus dromedarius. Next base: position 4,071,767 of record NC_087443.1, read on the forward strand.
ATAAGGTAACTTGAAACTGAAACACACATAAAACAAGGTTATGTGCTGATCAGTTGAAGAAAATGTGGCTGGAGGCTCGTGGGAAGCGGTCTCTGTTTCCAGTGCTCACTAATTCATCGTTCACGGTGACTTCATAGAACGTAACTGCATAAGGAGAACTGCCTGTATCTCATTTAAGCCTCGCAGTAGCCAGTGCAGTAGGCAGGGGAGGTAATTAGGGTATCCACATTTCACAGGCTATTAAAGACCTTACGAGCCAGGTAGAGAATTTAAAATGTCTTATGCTCAGCATAAGAGCCATGAGTTTTTGAGCAAGGACGTACCATGATAAACCCATGTTTAAGGACCTGATGAGAGAATGTCGTTTTGATAGGAAGAGGGGGGCTAGAGCAAATCAGGAGGACCAGCTCTAAAACTCGCAGTTATGAAGTGGGGAGATTCTGAACTAAAGAGCTGATATGATAAAGGAAAATTAGCAGCCAAAGGTTGAAATAATGGCTTTGGTAACCAGGTGACCATATCTAGGGTATAAATTTAGGCTGTGGTTCTCAAAGTGTGGTCCCTGGAGGAAGTGTCAGCATCATCTGGAAACTGGTTAGAAATGCAAATTCTCAGGCCCTGCCCCAGGCCTCCTGAACTGGAGACTCTGGGGGTGGGGCCTGGCGGTCTGTGTGTCAGCAGACCCTCCAGGGGATTCTGCTGCACATCAAGTTTGAAAACTAATTAATTCAAAAAGTGAATCAAAGCTACTACCAAGCCTAGGTAAACTGCAAGGCAGAGAGGTGATACTTGTTTACAGGATGAGATGCATTTTAAATATAAGGGAAAAGTTAGGTAATCAAATAGAAATATTATATGTCAAGTAGAAATATTATACGTCAATTATTCCTTGATAAAAGATAAAATTAAAAAAAGCTATACAATCACAAAATGAATGTGAAATATTGTTGAGAGGGAAAAACTTGCAAATCAGCAGGACAGAGCTGAGAGATTTAAGATGAAAAAATTGTTGAGCTCCCCTAGCACAGAGAGAGAGGATTGTGGGCCAAGGACAGAGTCTTGGGAATTACTCAGGTTTGGTATTCTACTCCAAAAAAAAAAAAAAAAAAAAAAAATTCAAAAGAGGGAAGAGGAAAGCAAATGGAGACGAGAGAGTGTAAAATTATACAGGCCAATCGAGGAGAGGATTTTTAAGAAGGAAGGCATGAGAAATCATTTCATAGTCTTTATACAGGCTACATTGGAGCTGTAGTGTTGGCAGTGAGAACATTAGGGTCACCAGGACAGCAGTTCCAGCCGAGTGGCAGCAGAGTCAGAAGGTATAGCTCTGCCCCTCGGGGTAACATTCCCAAGCCATTCCATTTGATTTTCTGTGAGCTTTGTTTGGAACTTTAATGACATTGGGGGCTAGTTGGGTATTGACGCAGGGAGGTGGTTAGGGGGTGAGACTCTAAGCTGCGTTGTTTATGCGTGGGTCATCAATGAAGGGAAACTGTGACAGACTGTTCTTCTTCCTTGCAGTTAATTGGGACAGTGAAGGAATGTTTTGCTTTAGAGTATAGTTCAGGACTTTGCCACAGCTCAGGTCATGGGAGAGAAAATTCAGAAGATATGAGGGAACCAAAAAGGCTGTTTATTTCCATTGTTTTCTAACTCCTTTCCTAAACATGCTGTTTATTACCTCCACTCTGGTCATTCACTAATGATGGTGACTTTAACCTTCCCATCAATCAAATTATCAACTACTGCCGTAGATGTTCAAAGTTACCCAGCCAGTTATGATTTCTGACTTACCCCTCTCCTCTCCACCTCACATTTCTCATCTAGGCAGTGAAGGGATTGGAAGAGATTTGTCATTTCCATTCTAATTCAAAAATGTTATAATTTCAATAGTTCGTCATTTCCACTGTAAGGATTCCAGAGATGCTGTTTTAATGCTCTGTGAGAAACCCTTTTCCATAATATGTTCTCATTTAAGGCACCCCGGGTATGTTATTTACCAGTTACCGTATGTTCTGATACTCCCTGCTTTCTTGATATTCCTTTTCAAAGTTGAGATTGATTATACTTTATTTCTGTGCATAATCTGGGTTTCTTTTCCTGTAGAATTACAGCATGTTTTGGCTTATTGTAAATCTGGAATCTCATTGGTTTTCTCCAAAACCTTAGACTGTTTTAGAATTTAGAGCATGAGAAACAGAGAGTTTATATGCTTCTATGAAGAGTAAAATTCATATTTTACAGACGTCTAGAGTTATCCTAACTTGCCAGTGACATGGCCTTAGAATTTAGCAGAACTTGAAGATCTGAATATTAAAGAAAATGAATTACATAGTAAATAAGTAAAGTTTCAAAGATGAACAAATTAATTTTCAGCAGAAGCTTTCCATAAATGTATCTTGGCTTTCTTTTCGACACTTTTAGCCTTAATATTATAGTAATGTTTCTTTTTCTGGGAACCAGATAAACTTTATTTTGAAAATACTTTGTTGAATGTATTATTTTTTGATGGCAACTTGTATTTTGTGATATTCAAGTAATCAAATAATTTATAAGAAATAACCAACACTACCCACATATAAGATTATACAGAAGTGAAAGAATTTTGGCTGACTTATTGTATACAGTTGTTCAGCCAAAATGGATGGCAGATCTACCAGTTATAATGATTTATAGATTTGGACTAATATTTTTAAAAATCTCAAAATTGGTGATATATAAAATAAAACACTGTGTTGACTAAAATAGATTTGTTATCTTTCCTCCATTTGTAAGGATGCATCCATTATATAGATTCTGTACAAAATTGCAAATATCACTTTTTCACTTTTAAAAATTTTATTTTAATTTTTAATAGAACCTGATTTAGGATCAATCTCTCCTTCTTCTCTTCCTTTTCCTTCTCTTTTTCTTCATGTCTTTTAATTTTTATACTGCTTTTCATTATATTCAAATCTATGACGAAAAACAGCTGGCCAAGGTAATAACATTTAAGAATTAAGTCTGGGAGAGAATGCCCAAGGGATGGTGGAGTAGAAAGGTCCTGAGCTCACTCCTCTCATTGGCACACCAAAATCACAACTATTTGCAGAACAGCCGTCAATGAAAAAGACTGTAACCTACCAGAAAAGATCTCCTTCAACTAAAGACATAAAGAAGGAGCCACAGTGAGCTGGATAGGAGGGGTGGACTTGTGTTGCTGTCAAATGCCATATACCCAAGTGGGCAGCCCACAAACTGGAGAATAATTAAATTGCACAGGTTTCTCCCAAAGGAGTAAGGGGTCTGAGCCCTATATTGTGCTCCTAGCCCAGGAGTCCTACACCAGAATGATGAGCCCCTAGAGCATTTGGCTTTGAAGGCCAGCTGGGACTCCACTGATAAAGAGTGCACACAAATCTCATATGCTCCGAGACCCAGAACAGAAGCAGTAATTTGATTGGAGCCTCTGTCAGACTTACCTGTTGATCTTGGAGAGTTAGTCACAGAGGCCGGAGGCAACTGCAGCTCACCCTGGTGACATACACACTGGTGGCAGCTGTTTTGAAGGGCTCATTCTACCACATGGACACTGGTGCTGGCCAGCGGCATTTTGGTGCCAGTGTTGGGAAGCCTCAGGCCAAGCAACTAACTGGGCAGGGACATAGTCCCACTCAGCAGCAGACAGCCTGCCTTAAGTCTGCCTGAGCCCACAGCTGCCTCTGGACACAGCCCTGCCTGCCCACCAGAGGGCCCAGGACCCAGTTCCACCAACCAGCGGGCAGACACCATCCATAAGAACACTGCAGCACTGCAGTCTGTGGACTGGCCCACCCACTAGCAGGCCAATACAAGCTTCAGGACAACCTGGGACCCACAGAAAACTTTGTCAGGAACCAGCCCCACCCACCAGTGATCCAACATGTGCTCTGGGATCCCTACAACCAGACCCCAAAATCTGGCTATGCCTACCAGTAGCCTGGTACTTGCCCCAAGATCTGGCCACCCACCAGTGAGTGGACTGCAACCCTGGGGCCACCTGGACCCTGACTCTGCTCACCAGTGAGCCAGCACTCGCCCCAGGGTCCCCTGCGGTTCTGCAGTCAGCTCTCCTGTGACTTAGTTATGCCAACTAGTGGCCAGCAGCAGGACCTGGCATGCAAATGGACCCAGAGCCAACAAAGCCTACCCACAAAGCCAGCCCACCACAACAGAATGATCCATGCAGCCCTCATAGGGGGAACATAGAGCATAGAGCTTGGGTGACAAGAGGGGAGTGTGCTGCTGGGACACATAAGAAGTCTCCTGCAGAGGGACACCTCTGCAGGGTCCAGAAATGCAGCTAACATAACAGACACATAAAAATAAAAACAGCAAGTTAGGCAAAATGAGGCAGCAGGGGAACATGTTCCAGACAAAGTAACAAGATAAAACCCCAGAAGAGCAAAGTGAAGTGGAGATAAGACAGTTTACCCAAGAAAGAGTACAGAGTGATGATTGTAAAGATGACCAAAAACTCAGGAGGAGAATGGACTCACAGAACAAGAAGTTAGGAGATTTTTTACAAAGATTTAGAAAATATAAAGAATAATCAAACAGAGGAAGAATATGATAACTGAAGTAAGAAATACACTAGAAGGAATCAACAGTAGACTGAATGATACAGAGGAAGGGATCAGTGAGCTAGAAGACAGAAGAGATCACTGATGCTTAACTGAAGAGAGAAGAGTGAAAAGAAATGACGACAGTTTAGGAGACCTCTAGGGCAGCATCAAGCACACTGACATTCACATTATAGGGGTACCAGAAGGAGAAGGGAGAGAGAAAGGGTCTGAGAACATATTTGAAGACATACTAGCTGAAAACTTCCCTCACCTGGGAAAGGAAACAGTCAGCCAAGTCCAGGAAGCACAGAGAGTCCCATACATGATTAACCCAAAAAGGAGCACACCAAGACACACTGTAATTAAGTTAATGACAAAAATTAAAGATAAAGGGAGAATATTAAAAGCAGCAAGGGAAAACTAACAAATAACAAACAAGGGAACTCCCAAAAGGCTATCAGTTGACTTTTCAGCACAAACTCTGCAGGCCAGAAGGGAGTGGCATGACATATTTAAATGGATAAAAGGGAAAAAAACCTACAACCAAGAATACACTGCCCAGCTCGGTTTTCCTTCAGATTTGATGAAGAGATGAAAAGCATCACAGACTAGCAAAAGCTAAGAGTCCAGAACCACCAAACCATTTTTACAAGACATGTTAAAGGAACTGCTGTATGCAAAAAAGAAAAGGACACAATGAGAAACATAAAAATCACAAAATGAAAAAGCTCATCAATAAAGGCAAACATACAGTAAAGGTAAGAAATCACCCACACAGAAAGCTAGTAGGACAGTTAAAAGAGGAAAGTAGTAAAATCATCTATATCCACAATAAGTGAGTTAAGGGAAACGCATAATAATTAGATGTAAAATGTTATGTCAAAAACAATAATCATGAGGGGAGGAGAGTACAAATGCAGGATTTTCAAAATGCATTTGAAATTAAGAGGTCAGCAAACTTATAACAATCACATATATATATTGGGTGCTATATAAAAACCTCACAGGTGCTCACTTTGGCAGCATGTAGATACTAAAATTGGAATGATAGAGATTAGCATGGCCCCTGCACAAGGATGACACGCAGATTTGTGAAGTGTTCCATATTTTTGGAATTTGATATTTGCAAATGTTAACCACTGTATATAAAAATAGATTAAAAGGACATACTTCTTCTGTATAGCACAGGGAACTATATTCAATATCTTGTAATAACCTTTAATGAAAAAGAATATGAAAACAAACAAACAAAAAAATATATATATATACATATATATATTTATATATATATGCATGACTGGGATGTTATCCTGTACACCAGAAATTGACACATTAAAAAAACCTCGTAGTAACCACAATCTAAAAATGCATAATAGATACATAAAAAAGAAAAAGGTATCCAAACGACGTTAAAGATAGTCATCAAATCACAAGAGAAGCAAACAAAAGAAGGAAAAAGAACAAAAAAGACCCACAAAAACAACCCCAAAACAGTTAACAAAATGACATTAAGAACATACATATCAATAATTAATTTAAATATAAATGGGTTGCATGCTCCAATCAAAACATATAGAATGACTGAATGGATACAAAAACAAGACCCATATACATGCTGCCTACAAAAGACTCATTTTAGATCTAAGGACACACAGACTGAAAGTGAGGGGGATGGAAAAGAGTGTTTTCATCCCAAAGGAGCAGAATACCTTCTTTTCAAGTGGACATGGAACATTCTCCAGGATAGATCACATGCTAGGCCATAAAGCAAGACTGAGTAAATTTAAGAAAAATGAAATCACATCAAGTATCTTTTCTGACCACAATGCTACAAGACTAGAAATCAAGTACAAGGAAAACTAC